>NC_059092.1:19799476-20099476 GCF_020497125.1 Mauremys mutica | reverse complement strand
GGGCTGCTCCCGAGCCGAGGCGACCCAGCAGAGACAGTGGAGGGAGAACCGCTCTCAGTACCAGCGCTCACACAGAGAACGGGAGGACAGGTGGCATCAAGAGGACCAGCAGGCGACTCAAACACTGCTTGGACTAATAAGGGAGCAAACGGACACGCTCCGGCACCTTGTGGATGTTCTGCAGGACCGCAGGCAGGAGGACAGAGCCCCCCCGCACTGTATCTGCAACCGCCCTCACCCAAAGTAACAAGAAGGAGGGGCGCCAGGGGCCGTGAAAACTGTCACTCCACCCCTGCAGAGTGCTCAATTACCAAAAAGCTCTCATTCCCTAAATTTTGAGAAGTCCTTCCCTTCCTGACTCACCCAAGCCCCCGTCCCAGTTTCATCCCCTAACTGTCAAGTTGATTATTAAAAGTACTTTGCTGTTAATTACTGTTTCCGTCATGTTCTTGTACAGAAGATTGTGTTTGAAGGGGGGAGGAAGGGGGTTGGTAATTGCATAGGACAGTCACCTTTACCAGGGTACAGACACGGGGGCAGGATCAGCAGCAAGTCACACACACAGTGCAGTCAGTAGGCACCCTGTTCGGTCTGGGAGGTGGTTTTCATGTTCTGTGTGGGTGGGGGGTACGTGACTTTGTGGCGGGGACGGCTGTTACAGATCTTATGCAGCGGTCCTTGTCCTGGACCACAGAGCCATGCAGCAGGGGAATCTGTAACCGTCCTCCCCCGCCACAAGGTCACATAGCCCCTGCACACAGTGTCTCGAAAAGGAGGGATGGCAGGCTCCGTTGAAACACTCAGTCTGGCACTGCGGACCGCTCTAGGAGCAGGAGCCTGTCATTCCTTGAGTTTAGAAGTAGCCCTTTCGGTTAATATACTGGCTGGTCTGGTGGTCCGGTCCCAGGATAGGGATGTGAGTTCCATCTATAGCCCCACCGCAGTTTGGGAATCCCATTGCGGCGAAGCTACCTATGATGACCTGGACGTTTCCCAGGGTCACTACCTTTGAGACCAGTAGCTCAACGATTGCAGGGGACAGCAACTCACAGAGTTCAAGGAACTATGCGGTCTCACCAGTCCGTGCTTGTTTCCCAGGCCCAGAATCGCCATTCCAGAACATGAACATGACCCATTGCCACCATTATGTCCACGGCGCGGGTTCCCGTGCTTTGTGAGAGGTCTGTGCCACTCTCACACTTCATGTCCTCACTGCGCTGCCGGAGCCTCCTCGCCCAATTTCTCAGCCTCTGACTGTGGAAGAGGTGGATGATAAGGTGCGAGGAGTTGACAACGGCCATAAGTGCAGCGATGATCGCAGCGGGCTCCATGCTCGCAGTGCTGTGGCGTTCGCGCTGTCACTCACCAGAAAAGTGCGCGAACAGATTTCCCGCCGGCACTTTCAGGGAGGGAGGACGGGAGTGACGCTTGAATGACGACTGTTACCCAAAACCACCTTCGACACATTTTTTCCCCCAGCAGGCATTGGGGGCTCGCCCCAGAATGCCAATGGGCAGCGGGGACTGCGGGAACTGGGGGATAGCTGCCCACAGTGCACCGCTTCCAATGTCGACGCTTGCCCCTTTAGTGTGGACTCACAAAGTCGAATTACTGTCCTTAGTGTCGCTACACACATTCGACTTTGTAAGGTCGATTCCACAAATTCGGGTTAAGTTGAATCGAACTACTCTTGTAGTGTAGACATACCCGGCAGTGTCCTAAGGTGCCACAAATACGCCTGTTCTTTTTGCGGACACAGGCTAAAACGGCTGCTACTCTGAAACCAGCATTTTCATGTGTTTTTGTTGTATTGGCATAAAATGGTGAACATACACCTAATGTTGGCATTTGGCTAGCAGACATATTCGTTTGTATGGTCTGTACACTGTGTCTCTCTCGTCTTTCCAGCTGCCCTGGTTTACTCGTGCTTTAGTGATTGTGACTGGCATTCTGTGCCTTGGTGCGGTGCCATGTTTAATCGCAGGACTGAAATGCACCAAGCTGATCAGTGACCAGGTCCATCAGAAATACAAATTTTCCTTTGCTGCTGGGACCCTTTTCCTTCTGTGAGGTAAAAATCAATGTTTTTATTTAAATCAAGCATAATATAAATAGTCTAGGCTCTGCATGTATACACCCATTAAAGTGGCTTGAGTTTGGTAATTCCTGGATAGTGACTCAGAGTCCTGGGGTGGGATTTGAAAAGCACAAGGCACTGGTTTCACTCTGCCCCTATGGATGTCAGTGGGAATTTTGACACCTGCCGGGTCGACGGACGGTGTTTGACTTCTCGGAGTTAGAACTATCGCGTCTAATCTAGACGCGATAGTTCGAACTCCAGACGCGCTCCCGTCGACTCCGGAACTCCACCGGAGCGTGTGGCAGTGGCGGAGTTGACGTGGGAGCCCGTAGTGTAGACTAGGCCTGACTTCAGTCAGAGCGGCATTCAGCCAGTGCGGAAGGCTTTTGAAAACGCCACCCATTGCCTGTCGTCAGGGCTCTGTAGCGCCCTACGGCCTCGTGACAATGGGTGAAATCCCAGCCCGAATGCAATCATGGCGAAACTCCCTTTGTCGTCAAATGAGCCAGGATTTTACCCAGCGATGGGCCAAATTCAGCAGCAATGTAAGTGATAGTATAAGTCTGTCGTCAATTAGCAGGTGTAAATTGGTGTAGCTAGGTAGCAGCCATGAAGGTGGAGTGATAGCAGGGGCACAGCCAACTGACGCTTGTCTGCTATTTGATCGTCTACCTTCTGACACCCTCCTATTGGTTTCTCTCCTGCTATCATTCCACCATCATTTGGCCATGTTAGTTACACCAGTTTACCCCGCATCACCATTTTTAATCAACTCTGACGTTGGCCCTGTATGTCTTGGTCTGTGAGTACACAGCTTATCTTAATGCAGTGTCTCAAGAGGCACCATTCAAGCACTCGATAGTCAGTGTGTTCTCTTGAATGTTTTTGGTTCTCGGGTGGTGCTTATTTTCTCTGCTTCTCATTTTTTCTCACTCCCTAGAGGCAACACTGCTGTATTAAAACCCAGTGCCACAGCGTAGCGGTGACCAGTTTCTATGTGGCAGGTGCTTAGCGCTTGTCTACATTCAGGACTAGCTATTCCTGATTTACTCCATATGTGGATGCTTTTATTCCAGAAGATGGATTAAGCTAATTTGTAATAAGGCCGTTGTGAGGGGGTGTCCCAGGCATGTGTTGCCAGAAGCCCTGGTGCCCTATGAAAAAGAAGTGCAGTTTGGAACGCCATGGAGTTAATCAGGAAAAAACAGCTTTCGATTCACACCCCCTCCTTATTCCAGATTAATTTTCAGGTGTAGACAAGCCCTTATCTACCTGGGAATTCTCTCCAGCTACTGCATTTGTATAGTCCCCCAAAGTAGCCAAATCTACCTCCGACACTCTGCTAAGTCAACCCACTTGTGCCGTTTAACTCCTGGGTGCTTGAGAGGCTTTTCTGTTGTCACGGCTAAAGTAATGGGAAGTCTGTTTTTCCAAGATCGCTTCTTCATTGCAAGCACACACTGCTGACTGTGCTGACTGGTTACTGGTCTCCCCACAGATGTGGCTGCTTTTATTGGTGCTGTAAATATATATATATATTACTAGACTGTCTGCACCAGCTGAACAGCGCTCAGGACAAGTCCAGGGTTGGGGCAAAAGTGGCTGTAAACGAGGTACATCCCAGTGCCTGCTGCAAGTTTGTCTTGCAACAGCTGACAGCAGCCCTCGTGAGCATTTAAGTAACCAGGATTATCTAGATGCAGGGGTACCCTGGCCAGTTGCTCTTTTCTTTCCGCCACAACTCCTCTGCCCGAGGCCCGATTGGCATGAGGCAGGGGGGTTACTTACCATGGTGGTTCTGCACCAGGTCCCTGGATCTGCCAAGCTTAGGGATGGATTCTGTGAGTTGCTAAGAGCTCTGTGGATTGGGGCCATGGTTTTACATGCTTGGTCAGGGTTACACAGCTACTTTTCTGCTGAATGTGCAAAAAATCAGGTCAGACAGTGGCTATAATTAGGATTACCATATTGCAAGTTCCCAAATAGAGGACACTGCCAGGTGCGGGGAGATGGAGAGGCAGTACATTTGAGGGGTGGTGCAGGATCTATTTGGGGTGTGTGAGAGAAGGTATTTGGGAGTGGGGGAGGGGGTGTCTACTGGGAGAGGTATTGGGGGTGCTGGAGTAGGGGTGCGCATTGGGAGGGGTATTTGGAGGGTGCTGGAGGAGGTGCATGCAGCCTCACTCTTGAGGTCAGGGGTCAGTGTCGCTCCCTGTTACAGCGGCAGGGCTGCTGGTGCAGGGCCGGAACGCAGCGCCAGCCCATCAATCTCCCTGACGGCCTCTTCTCCCCCAGGGTGGGGAGACAGGGCCTGGCCCTGGCAGCCCCTGCATCTGGGCCCTGTGGCGGGACAGGTGGCCCAGCTAAGAGGCGCTTGGCAGCCCCGCTTACTTGGCGAGCTGGTTCGGGGTGGGTGGGATCTGGCGGCCGCAGGGCAGGGACCAATGAACGTGGAACGGCTCTTTCTGAGCTGCAACGTCTGCGCCACAAAAGTTCCGGACATTGACTCTTAGCTGAAAAGTCCCCCGGGAGAGAGGAGGGGGAATAAAAAAAAGGCAATGTCGACATGTAGTAACCTTTCTACAATGCCACTGAGGTGCTGCTTTTGATACCTCAGCACCACTAATTTCTATATATAATTTATGCCAGGGCTTCCCGGGGCTGAGCCTTCGCAATTTGAGCTTGGAAGCTCAGAGCCTGTGCACCTCTGGGCTCGGCAGGTCAGAGCCCTGGCACCTCTGGGCTTGCCAGGTCAATTATGAAAGTAAAAAGAATTGCTTGAGCCCTGGCACCTCTTTCATGACAAATTAAACACTGGTCATAGGATTGACATATATTATTAACCCTTTGGTGTCATAGTTACTACATTACACTTGGAACTTGGCTGTTTTGGCAAAACGATGCCACCTCCACGGGTAAATTATCCAGTTCTCTGATGTCTTTTTAGGCCTCTTCCCAGGCTTTGTCACTGGCTTTTTAAAAAGGCTCTTCCCAGACTTTCCTGGGATCTCAGACTGGAGAGATCTAGCTCTCCTCCCCCTTTCCTAGTCTCGCTCTCTCTAGGTTGCTCCTTTCCCCGGTCCCTCCCTGCTGCTTCCATCCCCTAACACTCCTCCCAGCCTTACTAGCTCTGACAGTTTCTAACACCCGTCAGCCCTGGTGTCACGGATTTACCTGGCGATGCTCTGGAACTACTCCATATGAAGCCAGTCAGGACTCTGGGGAAGCCCCTCTCTGTGAGCAGACTGTCTCCAGGGCAAGAAGCTTACGCAGATTTGACCTTCCTGGGTCCGAGCTAGGAGTATTCAACATCCCTTTCTACACTGTGTACTTTCTATAGAGAGTCCACCCAGGCGGGGTCCTGGGGAAGCCAGAAGGCCCGGCACCCCAAGTCCGCAGTCCAATGTGCCTCTCCGCCAGCTAGTAAAACTGAAGGTTTATTAGACAGTCTGAAAGAGAGCTTTTAGGTCCAGAAACAAGACCCCTAAGTCAGGTTCATGTTGGGGCCAGAGAGGCCCGACTCCGGGTCTGGGCTATCCTCTCTTTTCCCAGCTAGCTCCAAACTGAAACTCTCCAGCCCCTCCTCTGGCCTTTGTCTCTTTCCCGGGCCAGGTCTATTTGTTCTCCTACACCTTCATTTGGCACCTTTGCAGAGGAAGGGCAGTCAGGGTGTGGGACATTCTCTGTGCAGACAGCATCACACCTGACCTCTAGGGCTCTGCAAAATTCACACCCCCTAAACATCTACAAAAAAAACAGGAGTACTTGTGGCACCTTAAAGACTAACAAATTTATTTAAGCATGAGCTTTTGTGAGCTACAGCTCACTTCTTCGGATGCATCTAGATACTTAAGAACTGCATGGGGGAAACTGAGGCACCCACACAGTATTCAGAGAAAACATTAAGAACATTCCCATTTCATCACACCTGGGAACAACAATAACCAGAATTCCACGTATTGTTGGCTGAAACCAGTACCAGGACAGTGCTGGTCCCACAGCCTGCCTTAAAGAGCAAGCACACCCTCTTATGTGCTATTTTCCCCCAGGTTTTGGGGCACTATCCCATGTTAAAGTACATGTATTTCTGTACATAAATGCAAAGCATCAGCCTAGCATCTATTAGGGTGCCACCTTTTTCCCAGGGGGTAATGCCTGCTTTCTTTTGCAGGGCTGTCAGGAGCAATCGCAGTTCTCTGGTATGCAGTGGACACTGTTCAGAAGTATAGGCTAGAGGTGAGTTTTGAGCTTGGAAGAAACATAAGAACATAAGAGTGGCCATACTGGGTCAGACAAAAGTTCCATCTAGCTCACTATCCCGTCTTCCAACAGGGGCCAATGCCAGGTGCCCCAGAGAAAAGGAACAGAACAGATAATCATCAATAATCCATCCCCTGTTACCATTCCCAGCTTCTGGAAAACAGGCTAGGAAAACAATCCCTGCCCATCCTGGCTAATAGTTCTTTGTATCTAGTTCTTTTTTGAACCCTGTTATAGTCTTGCCCTTCACAACATCCTCTGGCGAAGGAGTTCAAAGGTTGACTGTGAATGGTGTGAAAAAATACTCTTTTTTAAAAAATATGCTGCCTATTAATTTAATTTGGTGACCCCCCTTGTTCTTGTTTTTATAAGGAGTAAATAACACTTCCTTATATACTTTCTCCACACCAGTCATGACTTCATAGACCTCTATCATATCCCCCCCGTTTAGTCGTCTTTTTTTCCAAGCTGAGAAGTCCCTGTCTAATTAATCACTCCTCATACGGAAGCCGTTCAATACCACGAATTATTTTTGTTGCCCTTTTCTGAACCTTTTCCAATGCCAATATCTTTTTTGAGATGGGGCGACCACATCTGCTTGCAATATTCAAGATGTGGGCGTACCATGGATTTATATAGAGGTAATGTGATATTATCTGTCTTATTATCTCTCCCTTTCTTGAGTCACAACATTCTGTTTTCTTTTATGACTGCCTCTGCACATTGAATAGATATTTTCAGCGAACTCTACATAATGACTCCAAGATTTCTTTCTGGAGTGGTAACAGCTAATTCAGACCCCATCATTTTTTATGTATAGTTGGGAAGCAGTGAGGAGATGGGCAGTAAACCCTCTCCCTCATGCTCCCCTGCAAAGTCAGAACCACTGTGCACGCGAAAAGTCAGGAAGCCGTAATTCTCGACAGCGGTCCCACTGGCTCCGACGATGGACCCGGTGCCGGCCGCGTGTTCCACTTCGGTGCCAACAACCCCTCCAGGAAGTGTCACGTCTGGGGTGCAGCCTCAGGCAAGGTGCAAGGTGGGGCTGGTGTGCTGTAGCATCTTCGGAGCCTGCTCATTCCAGAGGGACACACAAGCTTCAGCTACTGCGGCTGTTTGCCACTGGTTGGGATTAGGCAGAGTGTTTATTCTGAGGACCAAATAATTAATCATAACAAGATCTAACGGCTGGAAGCTGAACTCAACAAAGATAAAACTGGAAATAGGGTGCCAGAAAAGTGAGGCTAATCGATCATTGAAACAGAGCCCTAAGGGAGGTAGTCAAGTCTCTGTCATTTGGAGGCTTTAAATTAAAAAGAGCGGTCTCTCCAAAAGATATGCTCTAACTAGTCGAGGGTTACTGGCCTGTGCGAAGCAGGAAGTCAGGCTGCATGGTCATTCTGACTCCTTCTGGCCTTAAAATCCAAGACTCGATTTAAAAGGCCAAGCATTTCAATGGAACCTTAAAGGACTGGGTGCCTAAATCCCTTAGGCACTTTTGACTAGCCCAGTCTAGAATGTGCTGCCCCATTTCTCACAACATGGATTATGACCATAGGCGCCAGCTTCCTCAAGGCCCAGGGGACAATCAGCCCCCCCGCCCCAGCCCGCCTGTTCCCAGCATGTGAACACTGCAGAACTAACACAAGCCTTGGAAGAGACTAGCTGCAGGTTTATGTGAATTCAGAGGACATTACCTGGTCATAGTGGACCATTTTGGTCAGCGAGCCCAGACTTTTCTGAATCCACACTTTTATTCCACCCATACGTGCCAGTCCTTTGTTCTTGAGCTGTCGTTTCTGCTCCGCTTCCTTGCTGAAAGGTGGGGAAATCTATGCGTGATTGGGGCTTGCATTGGCTCTCTGGCCCCCTTATTTATCTGCGTCACTTTCAATTAGTTCCTGAACAACTCTTCATTCCATCCAGAAAGGGTGGTGACACACAGGTTTATGTCCCTTAGCTTTCTGGAAGAGCTTTCCTGGGTAACCAGGCAAAGTATAAGGGAAACTGAAGCACATATAGGAGTCATAAAATATTACAAAAAATTCCCATTTCATCGCCCAGAGCTAGTCTTGATTTATGGCTATTGAGTTGGAATATTGAATATAAGAGCTGGCACACTGGTACAGACCAATTGTCCTGTCTCTGAGCATGACTAATTACAGATTCTTCAGTGAATTGTGCAATGGATTTTGTCCTGAGTGTGGCCAAACACAACGTCATGGTCTCTTACTGCAGCACCAAAAGGCCCCCTTCTCCCCTCAGGAGTGTGGCTTTTCTGTGCTATGGCAATTCATACCCGAATGACAGCTGATGTCATCTTTCTGGCCCAGCATGTACTTTACATGGAGTTGTTCGCTTCTTCTTTCCTGATGGGACTATTTATATAAAAACAGCTCCTTTGTTTCTTAAGCTTCATTTTAGCCTAGCTAGTCAGTAAAATCTGTAAGGAAGGCAGCACAATGGTTTCCCAGAGATGAATGCCCAAGCACACACTTGAAAGGCAACGGATCCTGGCTTGTTTTCCAAAGCTGGAGGTTACCAGAGCAGAGGGCTATAACCAGTTACAGTGACTTGATCCATGCAAAGAGGAGTTGGCACTCTCCAGGAGCTGCCATGGGTGTTGTGCGTTGTCTCAAACACAGACAAGCTTCCCCAGAGAGAGGCTTTATAGAAGAGTTTCTCGGGAGTGTCTTGCTAAGGTCCCCATAATCTGGAGATGTGTATAGAGTGTTTTCTGCTAAAGTCATTTGTTCTAAATAAGCACTATTTTGCTTGAAGAAGACCGTTTTGGTCACCACTTACCACTGTCATTGTGTGGGTGAAGCTTTCTCCCTGCTGCCTTGGAGTGGTTTCTCATCTCAGGCGTCTGTCTCCTAAGTACTGTATCTTAGCACCTGGTGCCTCTACCGAACGGGGCCCCTCCTAGTGCCTGGGACACAGAGTGCTGTCCTTTGGGGAATTGTTTACTAACAAATAATATGTCAGGAACAACCATCTCCAGAAGGGGTTACCATCTCCAGCGCCTGGGCTCAGATGGGGGAGAATTGCATAAGTCCATCCCAAGAGACAGGTGACAGCCCAAGGTCTGAGACTTGGAAGGGGTGCACACGGAGTCACCAGGAGATGTCAGAGAGTCCAAGTCCAGAAAGGCGCATTGTGCTCCTCGAGTCTGTCCTCCTGTGTTGCACAGCCAGAGAACTGCCCCACAAGAACTCCAAGAGCATTTATCCCAGTAAACCTGCTGAAAAATTCACTTTGGTGCTTACTGCCAGCACCTAGTATCCCACTGAGCTCACTGGCTACCTTCCTTTTCAGGTCAGTCTTGGGATCCCAGGGGTGACCTATGAACTGGGCTATTCATATTGGATGGCTGCAGCCGGCACCATCTGCATATGTGTGACAGGGATCCTGCTGATTGTCGCCAACTTTCCCAGGATCCGGACACCAAGACGGGGGAGGAACCAGCCACGTGCCTGCCTGCCATCTGTCTCCCAGAGGAAAGGCACCTACCTGTGAGGCAGTGAGCGCTTCACTCTCTGACAGCCACTGAAGACAAGGGCCTTTGCTTTAGTGCAAGATGCTCTGGATAACAGAAGAAATTTTGTTTTTGTCAATGTTTACTGTCCCACCCCCAGTTTTTGATCAGATCTACCATACCCCAGTGCTGTGAGAAGCCCCCTCACTCCCTTGGGAGAGCAGTCACATGCACACTGACATTAATGGGGCTACTTGTGCAAGTCCCAGAGGCGTGAAGGATTTGCACTCGGGTCCAGAGGGAGGGTCAGTGTGGCACTGCGGGAAATGCAGCACAGCCTAACGATGGTCAGGCAGCTTCACCAAATAGTTGTAGAAACTGTTAAAGCTGCAAGTCACCTTGGGGGCAGGAGATAATCCCGATGTCTGTGCATAGCGGTGAAGGCAGGATCATTGCAGGGCACTATGCTCTGGAGCAGCAGGACTAGCCTGGGGACAGACGGCAATGCCAGCTACACTTGGTTTCTATCTCTGCTCATTTCTCTTTACGTGTGCGTGTACGCGCAAATGGGAGAATCTGTGTGAACTAGATGCTAGTGTCTCAGCAATGAACTGATTAGCCCTTAGATAAGAGCAGTTAGCGCACTATGAAGCAGCGGTACGTCTTCATTCCTATTTGCTCTAGCGAGAATTAGACATTCCTTTGTCTTCAGCTTTTTTCATATTAATCTATAACACATTAATTACACTTTATTATAGTGGAGGAAACCTCTTATTTACTAGAAGAAAGCAACAAATGGTGCACTTAAGAATGAGACCAAATGACTTCTTTTTGTTCAACATTTGGGGAAAAAAAATCACTGTGCTAGTGATCGAAGGCAAAGAAAGACTGGAACTAGGAAACCACAGAATAAATGGCATCGGCCCATAGTGGCCCTGATTTTGGGCAATAGAACAGCTTGTATGGAAATGCTCCCCCACTCTGTATGACCAGGTATTAATTTAATAGAAATAGCCAGCTGGGGTCCTCATTTTCTGCTAGAAGCAGAATTTAATAGGGATCCAGGCAAAATAGGACTAGATTAAGCATACAATGTCAGAAGCAAAGAATGTTGGCCTGACTCTGCTCCCCCTAACAGCTCTGAGATCTTGGGTTGGGATTTTCCAAGTAGTGTCTCAAGGGAGTTAAGAACTGGCATCCTATTGTGAACTTTAGGCTCTTTTGAATACCTTGGCCTTCACCCAGTAGTGACTCTGGGAAGGATTCGGGAGTTGCCGTCGATATCAGCTGAACATGAGCTCCCAGTGTGACACTGGCCAAAAGAACAATGGGAGTCTGGGATGCATAAACAAAGGAGTCTTGAGTAGGAGCAGAGAGGTTATTTTATCTCTGTGTATGGAACTCGTGTTATTGCTGCTGGAATTTTGTGTCCAGTTCTGGTGTCCACAACTCAAGAAGGCTGTGGATAAATTGGACGGGGGGTGGGGGTGGGGTCAAAGAAGAGCCAAGAGAATGATTAAAGGATTGGAAAATAAGCCATATAGTGATAGACTCCAGGAGCACAATCTATTTGGTTTAACAAAGAGAAGGTTAAGGGGTGACTTGATCAAGTGTATAAGTATCAATATGGGGAACAAATATTTAATAATGGCTATGACACTGACAGACAATATGCGAGTTCATGCCAAGGCCCGGGACTCACTGAACCCATACAAATTCACCTCTCTTCTACCCCATGAGAAGGCTAGAGACTGAGATTGTGTACTGTTCAGGCTTTTCTTTGATTTTTAGTGTTTCTTATGCCTCTCCCACAACCCCTTTTGCCCCCTCCTAACTGGTTGCTTGCGCTTCTCTTGTGCTAGGAGTTGAGGCAGTTGTACATTAAACTCCCACCAAAACCAGCAGCACTTTAGCACTATTTCTTTTCTTTTCTCATTATACTAACAAACCCAGCTGGTTAAGCAGAATTAACACACACTGTGTTTGTCACACATATTAGTAAGGATCTAAGAAGATCAAATGGGCAAACAAAACCCCAGAGTCTATCAGGCAAATAGAATGCTATATTACCATCACTGGGGTCTTGGGACTGGAATCAACCTGATTGTTTTGATCTTTGTTTAAAGTGAGCATTTATCACTAAGGCCAGTCTGCCTGGTGAAATCTAATTATAACGCTTGCTAGAAGTCTGGGGTGTCTTTCCTGCTTTTTAACAATCTGCCCTGAGCTTGGCACTCTCGGTTGGGAGTTACTCCAGACAAAGTGACAATGGGCTATTCAGTCTAGCAGAGAAAGTTATAAAACGATTCAGTGGCTTGATTCAGACTGGAAACAAGATGTAAATTTTTAACAGAGAGTTATTAAACATTGGAACAATTTACCAAGGGTCGGGGTGGATTCTCCATCACTGACAATTTTTAAATCAAGTCTGGGGGTATGGCTACACTTACGGTTTGCAGCGCTGGTAGTTTGCAGCGCTGGTCATCCAGCTGTGCAGGGCCAGCGCTGGTGCGTGGCCACACTCACAGCTACCAGCGCTGGTGTGTGGCCACATTTGCAGTATTTGCAGCGCTGTTGGGAGTGATGCATTATGGGCAGCTATCCCAGCGTTCAAGTGGCCGCAACGTGCTTTTCAAAAGAGGGTGGTGGAGTGGGGTCTAGTGTGACAGGGAGCGGGGGGAAAGAGAGAGGGGATTTTTGGAGCCAACACTGTGTGTTTAGCTTCCTGCATTGAAAAATCAGAACATGTTTCTGACCCCTTAGTCTTAACTCTTAATTGCAAACAGCCTGCAGCCAACACGACTCCCCGCTGTTTCACTCCCTCCCTGCTTGCCTCTCATTTGATTGTTTACAGCCAGGTACAGATGATCACAGCAAACAGGAGCTCTGTTTGTTTTTTTATGCAGCCTCTCTTTGTTTTGTTATGAACGAGCTCGATCGGAGCTCCGTTGCTTATCTAAAAAACAAACAGAGCTCCTGTTTGCTGTGATCATCTGTACCTGGCTGTAAACAATCAAATGAGAGGCAAGCAGGGAGGGAGTGAAACAGAGGGGATTTTTGGATCGGAGCTCGTTCATAACAAAACAAAGAGAGGCTGCATAACAAAACAAAGAGAGTAATTTATAAAAGCATTCTGGGATACACCTTATACCCTGGAGGCCAATCACAGCGCTGGTGTGTGGCCACACTTGATGACCAGCGCTGCAGCACCAGCGCTGGAATCCTTATTCCCCATGCTGAGTGAGGTGTACGGCCAGCGCTGCAGCCAGGGAGTTGCAGCGCTGGAAGTGCCCTGTAGGTGTGGCCACTTACTAATTGCAGCGCTGGTGGAGGCTTTCCAGCGCTGCAACTCGCCAGTGTAGCCATACCCTGGGTGTTTTTGTAAAAGCTTCTCTAGTGACTATTTCATGACAGGTCTCTGGCTTCTATTATACCAAAGGTCATATAAGATGAGCACAGTGATCCCTTTTGGCCTTGGAATCTATGAATCTATGAAGCCACATCATTGGGCGCAGAGTCAGGGCAACTCAGAGCACCTTAGAAAATCCCACCCTGACTGTAAATGCAAGAAGGAAAAGTCATTGTCCTCATTCTCCATCTATGATTATTTTAAAATCAAGAATGGACGTGTTTCTCAACGATCTGCTCTAGATCACAGGTCACTTGGAGGATTCTGTGTATCGTGAGGTCTTTAAACCACGATTTCAGGTCTTCAGTAATGCAGACATACGTTAGGGGTTTATAAGAACAGTGAATGGGGAGAGTGTGTTGCCTTGTGCAGGAGGTCAAACTAGATGACCATAATGGTCCCTTCTGATCTTAAGTCTATGACATCACCCAGGAATTAATTAATCGACATTCTCTGGCCTGTGTTATACCAGAGCTTAGACAAAATGGTCACAGTGGCCCTTCTGGCCATGGAATCTATGACTCATCATAGGCCTGGGGCTGGAGCCCTCCTGATGTTGAGTGGCACTTACTTAAGCAAGCAGTGGTATTGAAACCAATGGGATGGCTCATATGAATAAGCAATATCCATCATGAATATGGGATGCAGAACTGGGCCTTGTGATAGCATCTGCTCCTCGGGATAATACCTCCTGAATATGACACATTTACTGGCAGAAACATAATTGTAAAGGACTTGGCACTCTACTCTGTCTTTAACGAAAAGTGACCGCTGCCATTTTGGCCAGCAAGCTGGGTTTGAGCAATGGCTCCACCGTGCTAAAACAGGATGATTGTGTCACAGTCTCACCAATAGGTGACACAGACACTCAGCAAACACCCAGAGAAACTGGGCAAAACTTTAACTATAATGGGAGTTTAAAACAGCTGTGATAGATGATAGGTTAAGCAAATGACTTTTCCTCTTTTGTACTTGTAATAAGCTGGTTAAGTGTGTTGTGTCATCTTCTAGTGGCTGGTCCGCAGAGTGGACAAAGACCTACTACCATTGCTTATGCATGGAGCTATTCCTTTAGCTTAATTGTAGAGGCTTTTCTGTGCAGCTGCACGTGACAGGTTCATTTATCGTGGGAATTCCAGGGGGATGGGGTTGCTGCATCCAGAGATTTATTTTGCAACATGCGGTGTGTACATGCACATCTCAACTCCACCTTCCCTGGCCTAGCGGGGGGGCTCCAGGGGCTAGTTAAAGGGCGGTTCCGCGGGCCGCATGTATCCTGCGGACCTGAGTCTGCCTACGCACCCGCCCCTTTAGGAAATGGTTCTACACTGGCTTCTAAATCTAGCAACTGGTTCTTGCGAAACGGTGCGAACCGGCTCCAACTCATCAGTTTTTATAGCCCAGCCTCCCCTTTCCCCTGAGAGGGCAGTTTGCACTTGAGGCCTGGGTCTGCGAGTAGCAATCTGCAGCTCTGGGACCTAATTCTGAACATACTCCACTGATACCAGTATGGTCCCTGGTGACTCATTGGGGTGAGCTCAGAAACGGGGCGGGCCCCCTTCTCAGGAGGAGGCAAAAGTTGCTTTTCCTGCTGACGCTTTGAGTTAAATATAGAAAATGTAACGAGACCAAATCAGAATCCACACTGCTCATGACGAACCTTTATTAAGCAGATGCTCACCCTAGCACATCTATATTATGCTAACATGACACTACACACGCCCATATCTTACCAACGTAATGCCAGCCTCTGGAGTACCTTAAGGTACCTGTGGAGTACCTTAAGGACCCTTCCAACTAGTCTACACTTAAAGAACACTACAGAAACTTGCATTAATTGCCCTAAAAAGAAATCAAGGTTCTGGAAAATTAATTGCACACGGTCAAAAAGCCACTGTCACAAGCTGGAACCTGACATGATGTCTTTACTTCAAAAGCAAATCCAAAGAAAAGGAATCCATGCTGTGTAGAACAGTCTTTGACTCTGGCAATTTCAGGAGGTTTGATCGCTTTGGGAGCGCAGCAGACACAAAGAATGGGACTGAAGGCAGGTATCCTTGGAGGTACGGCTACTTAATTACACTCGGGAGTTTATCACATACATCCGCCCAGTGGCAGTTCTACTACAGGAGTAGATGTCCCTTTGAGGTCTCCTGGAGGGTCTAGCAGCTGACAGAGACAAAAGATTTAAAATAATGTAATTGAGAAAGATTATAATCTAGAGAAGATGTGAAGTCAAGTTGCGACACTATTCTTTGTAGCTATATTGTTATGATATGAATATGGCATAACTAAGATATATTTTCTGCAAGATGTGTCATGTGAGCTATCATTGGGAAGGTTATGATTTACTGAATAGGATTATCTTATTGTATGCATGTGTCATTTCTGTATCTGAAGTTAGGAGTATTGCCAAATAGAGGGGAATTATCTAGCAATAATCTATTGAGCTGCTGGCAATGCTCCTGCTAATGCTGCCCAATATGTCGTTAGCCTTCTTAGCAACAAGGGCACACTGCTGACTCATATCCAGTCTCTTGTCCACTGTAATCCCAGGTCCTTTTTCTGCAGAACGGCCACTTAACCAGTCCGTCCCTAGCCTGTGGCAGTGTATGGGATTCTTCCTTCCTAAGTGCAGGACTCTGCACTTGTCCTTAATGAACACCATCAGATTTCTTTTAGCCCAATCCTCCAATTTGTGTCGGTCACTTTGGACCCTATCCCTACCCTCCAGCATAGCAACCTCTCCCTCCCCAGTTTAGTGTAATCTGTGAACTTGCTGAGGGTCCAATCCATCCTATCATCCAGATCAATAAAAATGTTGAACAAAAGCGGTCCCAGTACCAACCTCTGGTTGATACTGGCTGCCAACTGATCACTACCCGTTGAGACCAATGATGTAGCCAGCTTTCTATCCACCTTATAGACCAGCCTATACTTTTTTAACTTGCTGGCAAGAATACTGTGGGAAACCATAACGAAAGCTTTGCTAAAGTTAAGATGTCTCACATCCACTGCTTTCCCCATATTCACAGAGCCAGTTATCTCATCATAGAAGGCAATCAGGTTGGTCAGGCTTGACTTGCCCTTGGGGAAATTCATGTTGACTGTTCCTGATCACGTTACTCTCCTCCAAGTGAGCCATGATTTTTCCAGTGACTGAGGTGAGTTCTGTCGTTTCTCGGGTTCTCCTTCACCTTTTAAAAGATGGGAACTATATTTTCCTTTTCCCAATCGTCCGGGACCTCGCCTTATCGCCACAAGATTTCAAAGATAATGAACAATGGCTCTTCAATCATATCAGCCAGCACTCTCGGATACATTAGATCTGGACCCATGGGCTTGTGGACGTCCAGCTTTTCTAAATTGTCCTTAACATGTTCTGTCACCACCGAGGGATGCTCACCTCCTCCCCATACTCCCACAGTGCAGCAGTCTGGGAGTTGACCTTGTCTGTGAAGACCGAGGCAAAAAAAGCATTGACTACTTCAGCTTTTTCCACGTCATCTATCACTAGGTTGCTTCTCCCATTCATTGCAGGTCCCACACTTTCCCTGACTTTTCTTGTTGCTAACATAGCTGTAGAAACCCTTCTTGTTACCCATCACATGCAACTCCAGTTTTGGCCTTTCTGATTACAGCCCTGCATGCTTGAGCAATATTTTTATACTGCTCCCTAGACATCTCTCCAGGTTTCCACTTTTTGCAAGGTTCCTTTTTGTGTTTAAGCTCAATGAACATTTCATTTTTAAGCCAAGCTGGTCGCCTGCCATATTTGCTATTCTTTCTGCACATCGGGATGGTTTGTTTCTGCGCCCTCAATAAGGCTCCTTTAAAATACAGCCAGCTTTATATTTAGAGTCCAGGAGCTCCTAGAGGCCCCAGTGGAGATCAGGTCCTTCTTGAGACACTCCATGAAGAACTCATAGTTGAGGTTCAGTGAAATTTAGGGTCCATTGACAATTCCAATCTGGAGTGTAATTTCTACCTTGAGGGGACATGCTTGCTCAAGTTCTAGTCAGGCTAGTGTACTAAGAATAGAATGTCGTCATGGTCTTGTGAAGCCCATAGCATTTTGGACGGTTATGTGCTCGGCAGGCGCTAACTCCTCCCACCACTTCTGCAGTTGCAGCGCTACTTTATTTTTTGCATGCTAGCTTGATCAAAGGCAGAATTTAACTCCATCTCCAAGTGCAGATATACCCTAAGTCTAACTGGAACTGAACCCTGAGTTCTTCAGCGAGCGTTTCTTGCTCTGTGTCTGTGCAGCATCTGTTACAACATGACCCTGATCTCCACTGAGGTCATAATGATCTACTGAAATACCCCTACGCACCTCAGACTCAGGTCTACAGATGTATTTAAGCAACTAATTCCCATAGAAATCAAGAGGAGTTTGGCAAATACCTTTGAGGATCTGGTACTTAATTACTTTGAAAATGAAACGTAGGTGTTCTTGAAATTTTTAATGTATATCTTTAGCTAGTTGTGCTTCAGATTCCATTTCAGCCTTCTAATTAATTTCCTCCTTTCTTTCTGCCTGTCATAGTTTATGCTCCTTTTTCTTGGCTTCACCATGACGGGACTTCAATTTCCTGAGACCCCCCCGGCTTGAATAACCTCTTGACTATGCCATTTCACCAGGCCAGTTTACTTCTTGTCTTCCGGTTGCCCTGTTTGAATGCTGATATTCACGCCTTCTAAGAATCTCATGTTCGACTCAAGTAGTCACAATTGTCCAGCCCAAAGGGGACATTGGCCTAGAGAACTAGAACAAGGTCTGCTTCCAGTTTTCTTGCCTGCGGTAGATGGAGGGAAGAGGCTTCAGCCACATAGGTAGTGGAGAGTCACGGGACAGCTTGTAGTGACACTGGGATGCTTTAATATATGGCCAGTAATCGTCTGCTGAAAGCCCACATTCATGGTACCGTGTTTTCCAAACCCGAAATGGGTGTTGAAAAGCCAGAGTGATGCTGAGCCCAGGGGAGTATGTGTAACGTGCGCCTTTTACTGACGTTGGGGTGACTGTACCTGATTATGTTGGGCTGCTGGGTTTCCATTCTGAGCCAAGAAGGTAAATCCACGGAGCAGGTTGTCACAATCACTCAGTGTCCATGTGATACTGGGAAAGTGGAGGGGAGGGAGACGCCTTGACAGGAGCTAATATCTCATCGTGTGAGGCAGGACACCGGGGCCATATTGTCAACGGCAATTTGTAGTTCCCATTTACTTCAGTATACTATGTGTGGCCCAGCACGTCTGAAGACCAGCCACATGAGGGCTTCTGCTCTGGAGTCAGCAGCTCGGCCCATCCAGACACTCTGGAGGCTCTGACTGTTGCCTTGTTTACAGGTTCTTCTTTCACTGGCTTGAAACAAACTGGAGATGAAAGCCAATACTGAGCCTTCTTTAACATGCAAGCCTACAAACTCCCCGTCACAAAGCTTCCACTAACAGGAAGTGAGCGTTTTACATACCTATGGCGTAGAGAATAACACAGAAATCCCTGTGCACTGGGGGAGTAGGGCAAGCATCACAATAAAAGGCCAAATATACCGGCCAGGGCAAATCCAGAATACATTGACTTAAGTGGAGTTACTCTAGATTTCAGTTGGGACAAGTCAGAACTGAATATAGACCATGGAACATAGACTGATATTTTTGAGCTGGCTCGCTAGCTAAATTATTTTCCTGGCTAAATAATAATAATATTTGTATTAAAGCAGAAGACTTGTTTTCTGCTCTATCAGGCATGGTGTTGACTAGGAAAGGGGATGGTTGTGTTCTAGGCTAAGCCAAAACTTGAGGTTTTAACCTGTATCTGCATGAGGAAAAAGGACGCGTTTACATCTGGTTTAGCAAGCACATATCAGCTAAACCTAACCTAACCTCAACCACTTTTTCTAGTCAAGAAAAGTCCAATGGCTATACGTAAAGCAACATGTTTAATGTTGCTCGATTAATGAGATTCCTCAACGTCTACAATTTTCTCCTAAATCTGGGCCAAAAGTTTCAAGCTTTGTGTCATTAGATTTCTGAAGACACTGGACAGTTTGCAAATCTGTTTGTAATTGACTTGTCCCTAGTATACTGGTATTGCCATTACTGACCTGTGAAAATATAAAGGCAGCACGTTAGCATGATGGATGCTATAAAGCAACCTGTCGAACCAACCATTCCCAGCCAGCAAGACCACCCGAAGTCGTAGTGGATCCCCAGGAATACGTCGTGTAATATCAGAGTAGCTCTCTCCACATAGACATCCACTGCATACCACACGGAGCCGACCATGCCAAGGACACCTAGCCAAAGAACAAATTCTGCTGAGAAACACCAGCACGAAACGCTCCCTACACACTCCACGCCAGCCAGTCTCCTTAGGGGGACAGGCCAGGCCAGTCTGACAAGGGCTGCTAATCCAAAGGCGTCATGAGTCAGACTCCAAAAGTCAGGAGGTTTTTTTTTTAATACTATAATATTTGGGGAGGGGAAGAGAAGGGGAGAAGGCTACTACTCCCTCTCCATCTGCCTCCCCTACTACTGCCCTTTTTGTCCTCTCCCTGTCTCCTTTGCTCCACCAGGCATCCCTCTCCTACTCACATTGTCCCTCCACGCCCCTCCAACAGTCTCCTTTCCCCTCCTGTTGCTGCAATTCAGCTTCCCACACATTTCCCTCCCTTTCCCTTCCCAGCTTTCGACTCCTCACAGTCTGCGTCTCTGCTCCACTATTTGTCTGCACCCCTCAACCTCTTCCTGCCCCCTCCAAATTACCCTTCACTCCCTCTGACCCTTCCGCTGCCCCCATTTCCTTTGCTCCATTGAACATTCCCTGCTCTGCATTTAACTGCACCCGTCTTTTTCTGCTCTTGTCCCTTTCCTCTACCCCTGCCAATTTCCTGTCCAGTTTTCTAACCATAGAGCACGAGGGTGAGTATCCTCCTTTAAAGACAGTCAGGCTTCAGTTCCATTGGGAACAATGGAATACAGTGGCCATGTTTACTAGGTGCAGCCTCACTTTCACCTGTAGGGAAATGGGCACCATCTTGAACGAGGGCAGCCTGTGGCTTCTGCCTCAGTAGGTCAGGATTTAGGACCTGCAGAAGAGCTGGCCTCTGGGCAACCAAACGAGCATAGCTGGCCTATAGTAGGTAGTCTAACTGGCTATGCTATATGATTAGAAGAGTCAGCAGACTGGAGCTGAAGCCCAGAAGCAGTGGTTCAGCGGCAGCTTAAAGCAGATGCTCATGGCTGTGATAGCTATTATGGCAGCCCTGCCCCTGCCTTGACCCCAGCCCAGCCTCACTCCATGTAATCCGCTTTTGACCCTTGTCTCTGTCATCTGGCCTCTGATTCTGAAGGTGGGCTCCAATTCCTGGCTATTGACACCTGGTCCAACCACTAGGCGTGACCGTCCACATCCCAGTCATTGACAGTGTGAGCAGTCGCTCTACAAACAGGGTACGTCTTCACTACCCGCCATATCGGCGGGTAGCAATCGATTTCTCTGAGTTCTATATATCGTGTCTCATCTAGATGCGATATATCGAACTCCGAACGCGCTCCCATCTACTCCGGAACTCCACCACCGCGAACGGCGGCAGCGGTGGCGGAGTCGACGGGGGAGCCGCCGACTTCGATCCCGCGGCGTGAGGACGGGTAAGTAATTCGAACTAAGGTACTTCGACTTCAGCTACGTTATCCTCATAGCTGAAGTTGTGTACCTTAGATCGAACCCCCACCCTAGGGTAGACCAGTGTATGGCCGAAGTGTTGCAACAGGGATGCTGGCCCTTAGCAGAATCCCAATGTTTGACAGTAGAAACTAAATGGAGAAAGGCTGTCCAGCAATATCATTTCCAGCCTGGACAATTTAAAAGATGAACTGTCATGTTGCAATCCTCATCTGGTTTGGATGTCTTAGGCCTGGTCTACACTAGCCGCGATACTTCGAACTCCGAACGTGCTCCCGTCGACTCCGGAACTCCACCACCGCGGCGTCTGGACAGGTAAGAAGTTCGAACTAAGGTAGTTCGTGTAGCTGAAGTCGCGTACCTTAGTTTGACCCCCCCCCCACCCTAGTGTAGACCAGGCCTAAGGTACGCAACTTCAGCGAGGCGCATAGCGTAGCTGAACTCGAACTACCTTTGTTCGAACTATTAACCCGTCCAGACGCCATGGGATCGAAGTCCCCCGTTGACTCCGCCACCGCCATTCGCAATGGTGCAGTTCCGGAGTCGATGGGAGCGCGTTCGGAGTTTGATATAGATATAGATATAGCTATAGATGAGACGCGATATATCGAACTCCGAGAATTCGAACGCTACCCGCCGACCCGGGCGGGTAGTATAGACGTAGCCTTATTTGACCTATAGATCAAAATCAACCACCACTTGCTCCTTCCAGGCTGCCAGATCTGGTTCCCCACATCACCTCAGGATCATGCTAGTTGAGCATGTCTGGACCCATCTCTCTGACTTGGAGCAGACTCAACACTGGACATAGGGCCTCTGTCTGTAATGTGGCGAAACAGGACTCTTTGCATCAACCTGTCCTGCCAAGGTTTGATTTGCACCTGGGTTGGGAATTGCGAAGCTGCAGCCTCAGTAGCCGAGTTGAGCTGGGTTGGCACCGTCCTCTCTTCCCAGTAGCCCACACTAACACTCAGGTACCAATACCCCGGCGATAGGCAGTGTCAAACACATCTCCAGTACTCTCTTTGGCTCTGGCGGCCTGCAATGCCCAACACCACCCTCGAAGCACTGGTGGAGTCACTTGCCTCAGGCAGTTTCATGAAGTTTTCCCAAGCACATAATTACCCCATCCAGTGAAAGAAGCTCCCAAATTAGAAGAAGCAATAGATAGGTCACTCCTTTCATCAAGACCAATCATCCATTAGGGGTGATTACCCATTAGGGGTAATTTTCCGTTCAGACTACCTAAGAATCCTTCAGTTTGGGCTAGTTCATGCAGCTCATTCATCACTTGGGCTCATTGCCATGACAACTCCATCGACCTCCAGCCAGAAGCAGAGGGTCCCTTTGGGCACAACTACTCACTCTCCAAATATGAAGTACAGCTATTCCCAAAATATCTGAAGGAAAACCTGCAGAAGAGGTTCATTCACTCCTCCTCATCCCCAGTGGGGATCCAATCATATTTCTGGCCAGGAAAGACTGTTCCATTCAGCATTGTGTGGACTACTGAGTGCTGAACAATATTACAATCAAAAACTGGTACTTCTTACCACTTATTAATGACCTGTCCGAAAGACTACACTCTTCCAAGGTTTCATAAACTTGGACCTACACAAAGCTTATAACCTGGTAAGGATCTGGGAAGGATATAATTGGAATACTGCTCTCTGTACCGGCTATGGTCACATTGAGTGTTTTGTTTAGATTTAGATTGTTCAGCACCTCTGCAACTTTCCAGCATTTAATTTAAGCTTTCAAGAGCTTCTGGACCTTAGCTAATTATGCAGCAGAATCCCAATGTAAACCTTATCCCAGAAAACCTTATAGACTCATAGAGTTTAAGGCCAGAAAAGACCATAATGCTAATCTAGGCCATAGAATCTCATCCACCCACTTTTGTAATAGACGCATAATCTGTAGCTGAATACTGAAGTCCTTAAATCATAATTGAAAGACTTCAGATTACAGAGAATCCACCATTTAATGGTAGCTTAAACCTGCAAGTAACCCATGCCCCATGCTGCAGAGGATGGTAACAAACCCCAGAATTTCTGCTAATCTGACACAGGGGAAAATTCCTTCATGGCTCCAAATATAGCAATCAGTTAGACCCTGGGCATGTGGGCTAGACTCAGCACTCAGACACCTGGAAAAGAATTCTTTGTAGTTACGCAGAGCCACCCCATCTAGTGTCACATCACCAACAGTTGTAGATATTTGCTACCAGTAGTTGCAGTTTCGCTACATGGAATTAATAGAATTATAGACTATCAGACTTGGAAGGGACCTCAGGAGGTCATCTAGTCCAACCCCCTGCTCAAAGCAGAAACAACACGAAATAAATCATCCAAACCAGGGCTTTGTCAAGCCAGGCCTTAAAAACCTCTAAGGAAGGAGACTCCACCACTCATTCCAGTACTTCACCCTCCTAGTGAAAAAGTATTTTTCTAATATCCAACCTAAATCTCCGCCACTGCAGCTTGAGACCATTACTCCGTGTTCTGTCATCTGGTACCATAAAGAACAGTCTAGAGCCATCCTCTCTGGAATGGAGTTGAAAGCAGCTCTCAAATTCCCAACACTCTTCTCTTCTGTAGACTAAATAATCCCAGTTCCCTCAGCCTTTCCTCATAAGTCATGTGGTCCAGCCCCCTAATCACTTTTGTTGTCCTCCGCTGGACTCTTTCCACTTTTTCCACATCCTTCTTGTACTGTGGAGCCCAAAACTGGACAGAGTACTCCAGATGAGGCCTGACCAATGTCGAGTAGAGGGGAATGATCACGTCCCTCGATCTGCTGGCAATGCTCCTAATTATACAGCCCAAAATACCATTAGACTTTTTGGTAACAAGAGCACATTCCACTCCTCTGATGGTTAGAAAGCGTTGTCTAATTTCAAGGCTAAACTTATTGATGGCTAGTTTATATCCATTTGTTCTTGTGGCAACATTGTTTCTCCTTAAATAACTTCTCCCCCTCCCTGGTATTAATCGCTCTCATGTATTTACAGAGAGCAATCATATCCCCCCCTCAGCCTTCTTTTGGTTAGGCTAAACAAGCCAAGCTCTTTGAGTGTTCTCTTATATGTTAGGTGTTTCCTTTCCTCAGATCATCCTAGTAGCCCATCTCTGCACCTGTTCCAGTTTGAGTTTTTCTTTCTTAAGCATGTGAGACCAGAATTGTACACAATACTCAAGATGAGGTATCACCAGTGCAATACAGTGTTTTTACAATTATTACAATGTTAGTAATAATTGTAAATCTAACACTTCCCTTTCCTCTACTGCAAACATCTTGCCTGACGCATCCTAGGACTACATTAGCCATTTTCACGGCCCCATCACATTGGTCGCTCATAGTCACCCTGTGATCAATCAATGCTCTCCTCCTCTTTCAATTCCAACTAAAAAAATCCCAAGCTTATAACAAAAAATTCTTGTTAGTCCCTACGTGCTTGACCTTGCACGTTGTACTATTAAATTTCATCGCATTTGTATTACTTCATTTTTCAAGGTCATCATAGTCTGGCAATACCTCCCATCTTGCGCCATCTGCAAATTTTTTTAGAACACTCCCACTTTTTGTGCCAAGGTCATTGTTAAAATTTTTTTAAAAAATTGGTCTCATGACCAATCCCTGAATAACTCTATTAGTAACATCTCTCTAGCCTGACAGTTCACCTTTCAGTATGACCCATTGCAGTCTCCCCTTTAACCATCTTTCAATTCTCACATTAATCCCCAGCTCCTCCAATTTAATTATTGATTTCCCATCTGGAACTGTATCAAATGCCTTACTGAAATCCAGGTAGATGAGATCTGCATTTCCTTTGTCAAAAAAAAATCAGTTATCTTCTCAAAGTAAAAGTTCAGGTTGGTCTACCTTTTGTTGTATTTTATGATAATTACCATTTACATCTACGTCTACAGGGATTTTTTTTCCTTTCAAAATTTATTCCAAGATCTTGCATACTATTGCGGTCAAACGACCAGGCCTGTAGTTTCCCCAATCACTTTTTTCCCTTTCTTAAAAGTAGCAACTATATTAGCAAGTATCAGAGGGGTAGCCGTGTTAGTCTGGTTCTGTAGAAGCAGCAAAGAATCCTGTGGCACCTTATAGACTAACAGACGTTTTGCAGCATGAGCTTTCGTGGGTGAATACCCACTTCTTCGGATGCAAGCAGTGGAAATTTCCAGGGGCAGGTGTGTATATATAAGCAAGCAAGAAGCAAGCTAGAGATAACGAGGTTAGATCAATCAGGGAGGATGGGGCCCTGTTCCAGCAGCTGAGGTGTGAAAACCAAGGGAGGAGAAACTGATTCTGTAATTGGCAAGCCATTCACAGTCTTTGTTTAGTCCTAAGCTGATGGTGTTAAATTTGCAGATGAACTGGAGCTCAGCAGTTTCTCTTTGAAGTCTGGTCCTAAAGTTTTTTTGCTCTAGGATGGCCACCTTAAAATCTGCTATTGTGTGGCCAGGGAGGTTGAAGTGTTCTCCTACAGGTTTTTGTATATTGCCATTCCTAATGTCTGATTTGTGTCCATTTATCCTTTTCCTTAGAGACTGTCCAGTTTGGCCGATGTACATAGCAGAGGGGCATTGCTGGCATATGATGGCATATATTACATTGGTGGACGTGCAGGTGAATGAACCGGTGATGGTGTGGCTGATCTGGTTAGGTCCTGTGATGGTGTTGCTGGTGTAGATATGTGGGCAGAGTTGGCATCGAGGTTTGTTGCATGGGTTGGTTCCTGAGCTAGAGTTACTATGGTGCGGTGTGCAGTTGTTGGTGAGAATATGCTTCAGGTTGGCAGGTTGTCTGTGGGCGAGGACTGGCCTGCCACCCAAGGCCTGTGAAAGTGTGGGATCATTGTCCAGGATGGGTTGTAGATCCCTGATGATGCGTTGGAGGGGTTTGAGCTGGGGACTGTATGTGATGACCAGTGGAGTCCTGTTGGTTTCTTTCTGTCATAGGGCATAACCATATGCATGAAAAGTTATTGCTGTTGAGTTTTCAATTTCATGTGCCAGTTTCTTTAATATACTTGGATGCAAATTACCCAGGCTTCCCAATTTATTCCCATTAACTTTGAATTTTGATATCACCTCGGATGTGGTAATATCTAGTTCCATATTCTCATTCCCATTAGCCACCTTGCCACTATCCCTAAACTCTTCATTATACTTAGCCAAGAGGTATCTTTCCTTGCTAATCCATCTAATCTTCCATTCCTGGTAGGCTTTCTTCTTTCTCTTAATCACCGATTTGAGATGCTTACTCGTGCAGCTTGGTCTGCAACCCTGCCCTATGCATTTATTCCCCTTCCTTGGGATGCAGGCTTCAGATAGTTTCTGCAATTTTGATTACAAGTAATTCCAAGCCTCCTCCATATTCAGATCCTTGTGTTCTTCAGTCCAGTCCACGTCCCTCACCAATGCCCTTCCTTTTTTCAAGTTTTCCCTTTTGAAATTAAGGCCCCTAAATGCAGATCTATTTTTGTTTGTCCTTCCATTTAGTTTAAACTAAATTAACGCATTATCGTTCGAACCAAGGTTGTCCCCTACAACCAGTTCTTCCAAATGGTCCTCTCTACTCACCAATACATATTATTTGGTGCAGAAATCTGGGAGCTATCCGTTCCATGGAAATCTACACCCCCGCTAGAGTGTGTATCACGTCCTCCAGTCTATATCTAGGACATGAAAGTCTCCCATAATCACACATAATTATATAGCTGACTGTTAGCTTCACTGGTATCAGCACTATCTTTCCTCTTACGGTCCATTCGCCTACCCACTGCTGGTCCTTGCTCTAGTTCTTGGTCCTTTCTTACTTGTTTTTCCTTCCAATAAATATTAGAATAAGGCATGGAAATTACATGAGTATCTCCTGTCTCCTCTGAGTTCCTAATTTAAAACTCTTTTAATCAGTTATGTCAACCTCCTTCCCAGAAGTCTATTTCCCTACCTCCTCCGACGGAGTCCAGTTCTCTGTCCATGAATGCCTCCCAGTGAGCGAACATCCCAAAGGTGCCTTCACTTCTTGGGCCATATGTTGATCATCATAATCTTACTTCGTCTTCATTCTCCTCCTCTAAGGACAGGTAGAATCCCACTGAAGAGTCCCTGAGCCATTTCTTTAAGTGTCTTCCCCAGCCTGGTATAGTCTTTCTTGATGTGTTTTACTGAGAATGTATCAGTCGCATTTGTTCCTATGTGCAAGCAATCAGTGGATTCTTTCCTGTCCCCATTAGGCTCCTCTTCAACCTCAGGTTCACATCCAATATTTTAGATCCCAGCCGACAGCACACTTGTCTCTTCTCCGCATCAGCCCTGGGTTACAAGCCTGACTGTTCTTAGTAGGGCGTCCCCAATCACATAGACCTGCCTCTTCCTGGTGTTGGTGTGGTTCTCCAGCCTACTTCCTGTTCTTTCTGGCTGCAAGTCCTCTCATCTTTTTTCCCCTTTGCATTCTTTTGTGAGTCATCCTGTGTCCGCCTGGGGGGCTGGACTCTGACTATCGCATCTGATTCTTCCCCTCTTCTTATAGGAAGACTCTTTCCTTATTCTGACTCTTCTCCTATTCTTCTTTCTGGCGCATCGTTTCTGTTATTGCCTGATGTGCCCCGTCTTCATTTTCCAACTCAGCAAACCTGTTCCTGAGCTCTATTTCTCCTTCACTAGCCCGTCTTTTCCTCTGCCTGGTTCTCATAGTCACTTGCGTCCACTGGTCACTTTCCTCACCCAGCAGTCACCTCTCAGATTTCTCCAGCCTAGCTTGCATCTGCGAGTGTTAACTTTTGCCTTCCTTGCTTTATCTGGTCCAATCACCTTCAAACCTCAACCATAGTTTCCACCTGCATCTCCAAACCTCAGATTTTCTCTTCCATCAGGTCTGTCAGGTAGCACTTCATACAAACAAAGCTCTTTTTCGGTACCCGTTCCACAATGATGTACATCCCGCAGCTTCCACATCTGTTCATCTTTACTGTCTTGTCCATTCCTTAGGTCACTACCACAGCTGCCTTCCTCTCTAAGCAGCTGTCAAGGGAAAAAAAACAAACAAAAACAAACCTAAGACAAAACCAGACTACCGCACAGTTCCCCCTGCCCGCCCAACAAACTCAAACTCCCTTCAGCCCTGTTTCCTGGCATCTGCGCCTGTGCCATTAGCTGTCTGAATGACATCCTCATTTTCTCTGAAAGTCAGGAGTGCCATAATCAAGTGCACACTGTCTTGGAGAATTTTGCCAAAAACCACCTCTACACCTTGTTTGTGAAACGTGAGTTTACTAGGGACACCGTAGAAATCCCGAGGGACTCACCAGGGATTTGTCGAAGGTGGCAGCAATAGGCAATTGTGCTGCACCCAAGGATGTACGTGGGGGTGCAGCAATTCCCGGCGTCTGCCAATAGCGAGGTGATTTATTAAAGCCGTCTCTAGCCTGGTAGTACCCCAATAACACTTCTGAATAGAGGGCCTGATTTGCCTAGTCCACAAAGGCTCTGTTGGCCATTGATCAACTGAAGATGCATTCCCCTCAGCACTTCTGGAAGGTATGTGTTCCCCGCCTCTGTAAAAACAGAACTCTTCACAAAGCTTGAAGCAGGGACTGGCAGACTGGCACTAACAAAACACCAATAGTGATTCTGGGGGACTTTGCTCCCTTGACTCATGAAGCCGTACACTGGCCACCTCGACAGCATCAGGGAAAGATTCAACTACCAGTACACAAGATACAGAATGGCAGCTGAATGTACTTTGGTAGATTGAAGAGATGCTGGAAGTGTTTACTCACTAGATTGGATCTCAGAGAGAAAAATATCCCAATGCTTGTAGCTGCCTGTTTTGTCCTGTGAGACAAAGTGGGGAAAAGTTGCCCCCAGATTTGGGGGCAGTGATGGAGTGACCAACCAGGCACAACAGCTATTACAGGACCCCCCCCCAACATAGAGCTATTGGTTGAGACGTCTTTGAAAGGGCACTTTAGCTGTCAGCAGTGTTCTGTGCTGGAGTGTTCTCTGGGCCTGGAACTTTTGGTGCTACTAGGAATTGTGCAGTGCTTGCTGTATATTTATAAATATGACTGGGTGTCTTCCTGAAGCTATGAATTGTGTGACATGCAGCCAACGAAGTGGATATTCACACACGAAAGCTCATGCTCCAATAAGTCGTTAGTCTATAAAGTGCCACAAGTCTCTTTGCTGCTTTACAGATACAGAGTTACACGGCTATCCTTCTGATACGTGATTCTAAGTGTACATTTACAAATATTGTTTGTTTTGACTTAGCACTATGCACTCTAAACATTTGATTATCTAAACATAGTACTTTATTGGATGGAAATAAACCATGCTGAAAAATCAAAGTGCAACAAAACCCATATGCAATGTTATACACATTTTTTAAATAATGGGATGAAAATTTAAAATGAGAGAGGAATTAAACATATACATCCATTTGAATGAACAAATATAGTCTGTTGTGGCCACACATATCCCAGTGGTGGTTCCCACAGATCAGTTTATGTGAAGCTGTGGTTTTTCTTGCTCTCCTTGTAGCGTGAAGTGGTAAACGCAGGAATACATGATGCTGTGTGGTATGTTGGAGGGTGTATGGCGAAGTAATCATGGAGTTCTCCAAAGAATGCAAAGGGCAGAGAATCGAGGCCTTTTGGATCTGTAGCTCAACTTGGGTCTGCAGCATTTGGGCTTGCTCCGTGAGAAATCCCAGGCTGTCCCTGCTTATTTCCCTTTCTTTGTCCTGTCAGGACTCGTGGGCCTTTTTCCTGTCCTCTCTTTCCTTGTCCATGCTGTCAGTCACGTCAAGCCCTTTGTTCACGGGCCAATGAAACACTGGCTTGAAGGCTCTCACAGCACATATTCTTCCTAGTCCTCTTCTTTCTCCTCCTCCTCATTGTCACATGGTCTGTGGGTCAGAGGAGGGCACCCCTCAAGGTCACCATGCCAGAAGCGGCTGGAGAAAAAAAGCTGTACCACTGGATTTAAAGTTACAAGGAAAAGGGAAAGAGACGTTTCAAAGCTCCCCTTCTCTTTAAATACTTTTAATAAGACTTGCATATAGACACCAGTTTTGGAGCACCTCGGTACAGCACCCTCTCCAGCCCCAGCCATGGTGAGTATGGGCCTGTCAGGGGTGAGGTGGGGAAAGATTTTCTGTTGCATGGAGCTATAAAATTTCGGTCCCTAATTCACAGGCGTAGGAATATAGGCACTATGTTTCAGAAGCAGTGATGAATTTAGGTGATATCTAAGGCCTGAGGGTCACAAAGCACAGAGGCCACGGATTGTTCTGACGTCCCAAAGCCACCCATTCCTTGTTTACCACAAGCCTGTTAACTGCAATGGTGCCCGCCAAACTCATCATGGAAAAGTGTTCTGCCTCGGATGAAGAAATAAGGCAGCTATCCTTAGAAACTTTGGGAGGGAACTGCAGATTATCTCCACCTAAGTTTCAATGAGATCTCGCAGGAGAATAAATGTCACATAAACAAAGTGTTCAGTGTTCCCCACACCCGCCTAATGCAATAGGGGAATGAAAAGCAGATGCCAACTCTGTCAACTCTGTTGTACTGTGTAGCTGGGTGGTTACCCACTACTGCCCTGAGGGATTTAAAAAGCTGCGCTGGAGAGGGCTGGAGCTCTAAAAACTGGGCTGATTGGGAAAGTAATTGCAGCTGGGCCACACCCCAATTAGGCCACATTGTAAGGAAAAACGTCTTTAAACACTTATCCCAGTTCCCTTTCCCTTCATCAGGCTCATCTGTGCTCACTTGGTTGGACTGGCCAGATTGTGGCAGAATCTTGAGCAGGTGAGCCAGGTGCCCTGGTTTGTCTACTTTTTGCTGTTCGTGGCAGCATTCTATGTCTCTAATGGATCCACAGTAGGCTATTGGCTGCTGATAGGATCTCTGCCAAGTCTGGCAGGCAATTCATTGTAGAAATGGCTGGTCTGCACTGCAGCAGCCGATCTATTGTTGTGCTCCATGGCCTTGTGTTATGCTGGGAGCAGTTCCTTGGCTTTCACAAAGCACTGCTGTTGATACCTGTTGGAGCCCATCACCTGCATCCCCTGTCCAAACCTATTCATAGATGTCCCAAGAGATCAAATACTTTCATCTACTCTAGGCAGAAGTGCATCTAGTACTTCTCTGAGAGCATGGAGCTGATCTGGTCGGTGGGCAGTTGCACACAAGAGAGGTGGCGCTGAAGGAGTGGTGGCTTCTGGGCTCTGTGACCCACGGATGGTGGAGTTTAAAATTTTGAACATAGTGGTATTGTCGCAGGGAAAGGGGCATTGTGGGATAGCTGCTGGAGGACTGTTAGGGTCGACACAGCTCATGCAGTGTTTACACTTGCACTAAGTAGGCCTTCCAGGGAGGTGGTTTTACTGTTTTGTCATAAATATTGTGTTGCTATATAAGTAGGGGCATTGCCAGCAGATCGAAGGAACGTAATAATTCCCCTCTATTTGATATTGGTGAGGCCTCATCTGGAGTACTGTGTCCAGTTTTGGGGCCCACACTACAAGAAAGATGTGGAAAAATTGGAAAGAGTCCAGCGGAGGGCAACAAAAATCATTAGGGGACTGGCGCACATGACTTTTGAGGAGAGGGTGAGGGAACTGGGATTGTTAAGTTTGCAGAAGAGAAGAATGAAGGGGGATTTGATAGCTGCTTTCAACTACTGAAGGGGAGGGTCCAAAGAGGATGGATCTAGACTGTTCTCAGTGGTACCTCATGACAGAACAAGGAGTAATGGTCTCAAATTGCAGTGGGAGAAGTTTAGGTTGGATAGTAGGAAAAACTTTTTCACTAGGAGGGTGGTGAAGTAATGGAATGGGTTATCTAGGGACGTGGTGGAATATCCTTCCTTAGAGGTTTTTAAGGTAAAGCTTGACAAAGCCCTGATGATTTAGTTGGGGATTTGTCCTACTTTGAGCAGGGGGTTGGACTAGATACCTCCTGAGGTCCCGTCCACCCCTGATATTCTATGAATGGGGCAGCTGGAGACAAATATGATTGCTTAGCGATTTACAACAACCTATTTTTGTAATGTAGACCAGACCTTGGGTTTCTATGCAAGTCCCACTCAATGATGCTATCCAAAATCACTGTATAGAAGAATATACGTGTGTTTATGTATATGTATTATCATCGCACTCTTATCATCCTCACTATTCCCAACTCATCCTTTTTAAACCCAAAACTCACTCCACCCACCCAATGCTATTTCACTCACCCCATCCACCCTGCCCCACCCAATGCCATTCCATTAGTCTCTCTACTGCTGCCCTACATCAGTGGTTCTCTAACAGAGGTACGTAACAGCAGAGGTCTTCTCGGAGGTGTATCAACTCATCTAGCGATTTGTCTAGTTTTACAACAGGCTTCAGAAAAGCACTAGTGAAGTCAGTACAAACTAAAATTTCATATTCCCAATGACTTTAGTTGAAGGTTTCTAACCACTAGAGAAATGCAGTTCTGGAGCAGCCTTCCAAGGGGAGTAGTGGGAGCAAAAGACATATCTGGCTTTAAGACTAAGCTTGATAAGTTTATGGAGGGGATGCAGGTAAGTATGCCCAGTGGTCTGAGATGGGATGTTAAATGGGCTGGGATCTGAGTTCCTTGGTGCTGGCTGGTGAGTCTTGCCCACATGCTCAGGGTTTAACGGATCACCATAGTTGGGGGTCCTGAAGGAATTTTCCTCCAGGGAAGATTTGCGTAGGCCCAGGAAGTTTTTTTGCCTTCCTTTGCAACATGGACCACGGTTCACTTGCTGGAGGACTCCACAATTTGAGGATTTCAATAACAGACATAGTTAGAAGTTTGTTACAGACGTCGGTGTGTGAGATTCTGTGGTCTGCATTGTGCAGGAGGTCAAACCAGATGATCATAATGGTCCTGTCTGACCTTAAAGTCTGTGCATCCATAACGTCTTTGTACAGCTCTATTTACTATACAATGATGTGTAAGTACCATATTTATATTGCAATTGATTTATTTTATATATGTATGGTAAAAATGAGAAAGTAGCAATTCTTCAGTAATTTTGATGTCTTATTTTGCTAGCAAGTAGTTTTAAAGTGTGTTGTAACTTGAGGGTACGCAAAAGAAATCAGACTCTTGAAAGGGGCATAGTAGTCTGGAAATGTTGAGAGCCACTGACCCACAGCAATCAATTCAACATCCTCTCCCTTCAGTTGAGTCTATCACATACAGTAAAGTTCTATCCTACCCATGACACACCACAGCATCACCATGACCTGGCCCCGTCCCACTCAATATTCTTCTAGCCTATCCAGCTCCACCAGCCCCAGCTTCACTCAGTCGGCACCACTTCCCAGGTCCAGGGTTTGTTATTGACAAGGCAGATTGCTGGTGCTTTGGAACACTTACTTCCAAGGCCAAGAGTTAAGCCAGCCATGTAGCACATCTTCAGTTTAATATGGGGCGCTTCCTTGAGAAACTTGATGCAGTCCAGACCCAACAGCAGCATAATCAAAGCCAAGCCCGCCAGAATGTCTGCTGTGATCAGCAGGGCTCGCGTCACCACGATCTTCACTGAGAAAAGCGAACAAAGCAAAAACTGGACAGCTCACAAGCATGACAGTATGGCTTTGACTCCAAACACCTTGTATCACTCTGTGTTAGGCGTGCTGCTGTTCCATGGGTAACACGTGTGCTATTGTAAACCACAGATGAGTGTTTGTTACAGGTCCCCCTGTGAGTCCAATCCAAAGAGGATATGAGTCTGGTACAACCCCCAGCTGCAAAAAGCCTTGGCTTGGTCTAGCTTAGCCATGGAGACCCCTTGTTCAATCCTAATGTGTTGTCTAAGGCCTGGTCTACACTACGGGCAGGGCCGGCTCCAGACCCCAGCGCGCCAAGCAGGCACGTGGGGCAGCCCTTTCCGGGGGGGGCGGCATTTGGCTCCGGCGGACCTTCCGCAGTCATGCCTGCAGGAGGTCCACCGGAGCCCAGGACGAGCAGACCTGCCGCAGGCATGCCTGCGGCGGGTGCGCTGGTCCCATGGCTCGGACGGAGCTCCACCGGAGCTGCGGGACCACCGCACCTGCCGCAGACACTTCTGCCCCGGCCGCGGGACCGGGGAAGGGCGGCGCAGCGCGCCGCCCTGCTTGGGGCGCCCTATTGTATAGAGCCGCCCCTGACTACGGGGGGGTCGAACTTAGTTCGAATTTCCTACTTGTCCAGACGCCGCGGGATCGAACTCCGCGGCTCCCCCGTCGACTCCGCCACCGCCGTTCGTGGTGGTGGAGTTCCAGAGTCGACGGGAGCGCGTTCTCGGAGTTTGAACTATCGCGTCTAGATTAGACGCGATAGTTCGAACTCCGAGAACTCGAACTCTCCGCGTCGACCCGGCGGGTAATTATGCACCTACCCTTAGGCCTGATCTACACTGGTGGGGGGGGGGTCGAACTTAGGGCAGGTCTACACTACGGGGGAAAATCGATATAAGATACGCAACTTCAGGGCTGGTCTACACTAAGGGGGAAAATCGATATAAGATACGCAACTTCAGCTACGTGAATAACGTAGCTGAAGTCGAAGTATCTTATATCGATCACTTACCCGTCCTCATGGCGCGGGATCGATGTCCGCGGCTCCCCATGTCTACTCCGCTACCGCCGTTCGGGTTGGTGGAGTTACGGAGTCGACATGAGCGCGTTCGGGGATCGATATATCGCGTCTAGATGAGACGCGATATATCGATCCCTGAGAAATCGATTGCTACCCGGTGATACGGCGGGTAATGAAGACGTACCCTTAGGTACGCGACTTCAGCTACGTGAATAGCGTAGCTGAAGTCAATTTCACCATGTTACGCAAGACACAGGTGCCTGAATTTCAGAATAGTTATTTTCCCTTTCCACCACACTTAAAACTTTGGGACGTCTACCAGGCAAATACGTACAATGAAGTGTGACTATACAGGTAGCACAGCGCTGTTTGGACGCATGGTTTAATTGTAATGCAGCTGATGCAGAGTCAACGCCCACTGTCGACATCGATGTATGAGACATTGGTAGAACTCGTATGTTTAGATAAGGCCTTTGTTCAGGATAATGACAAGAACAATTAAAAATCATCTTAAATTGACTGTGGCAGCTCCTCTGCTGGTGTAAATTGTCAAATCTCCGTTGGCATCATTGGAGCCATGGCAATGGACACCAGCTGAGATCTGCGCAACCCTTTATCTTAATCCGTAATAGTCTTCGCTTTCGGTCTGGTTGGGGGCGTGACCTAGTGGTCATGCCCGCAACCTCTGATTGCCAAGGGCGCTGTGGGGAGGGGAGCCCGGGTCCTTTGTGCTACCAGTATTCTGGCAAACAAGGTTGCTTAAGGCTGTCCTCCCTTGGCCACTTCCTCTCATCCTTCCCTTGGGTCAGCTTAGTCCAAACCAGTTCCATGTTGGGAAGTCCAAACCAAAATACATATGAGGGGGCAACAAATATCCAGGGTCCACAGATGGAAGAGAGGGGTCTATTTCCTCTCTGGTTGTCTGGGGTGGGTCCTCCTTTCCCTCAGGTAGTGCCCCTTTGGGCAGGTTTGTCAGAGCCTTTAGTCGTCCCTCTGCTCTGCTGGAGCTGTGGGTGCAGATCTGCTCTGCTGCCCAAATGAGCTAACTTCTTGTCTTTTAATTCCTCCAACAGATGGAGCATTTGCTGCAGATTTTGGCGGATGGGGCTGGCTGAACCCAAAATAATCTCTTAACCCCTTCTTGCCCAGGGTTTTTATACCCCCATTACACAATCGAAGCTTTTAATACTGTCTAAATGTGACTGCTAATCAGAATCTAAACAACTAAAGGAAAAGAGGTGACATGTTTTACTTCACTTTGGGTTTTTAACGTTTTAAATATTTTTATGTGTGTTTAGTTAAAGGTTAAAGTGGATTTTTTACTGCATTGGTTGTTAGAGTGGGAAGAGGCAAACTATATAGCTCAATGCAAAGTCCAAATCACAATGACTTGCTTAACGTTGTAACATAAGTTTTTGTAAAAACACCCTATTCCCGAACACCCACTCTCATCACAACAAGCAGGACTCACATGGATGGCCTGCTAAAATGGAATCATACTGGTCACAAGTCCTGATGCCATCCTGCACGTTGGTGACACATTCCCGCCACAGCCCCCGGCATTTGAGGCTGACCTAGAAGAGGAAGAAATAAATTAGAGATAGAGACACACAAGCAAAAAAAAATTCCATGATCCTCTGGGGCTAGCCTAAACGAATGGGGAGTGATCAACGGTTCAATGCACGGTTGGTCCTGGAGACAGTTTTGTTCAACATCTTCATTAATGATCTGGATGATGAGCTGAATTACACCCTCAGCAACTTTACAGATGACACTAAGCTGGGGGAGTGGATGCGAAGCTGGGTATGAGTGAGCAGTGTGCCCTTGTTGCCAAGAAGGCTAACGGCATATCAGGGCATATTAGGACATTGCCAGCAGATCAAGGGAAGTGATTATTCCCCTCTATTTGGCACTGGTGAGGCCACACCTGTCCAGTTTTGGGCCCCCCCACTACAGAAAGGATGTGGACAAATTGGAGAGAGGCCAGCGGAGGGCAACGAAAATGATTGGGGCTTTGGGCACATGACTTACAAGGAGTGACTGAGGGAACTGGGCTTGTTTAGTCTGCAGAAGAGAAGAGTGAGGGGGGATTTGATACCAGCCTTCAACTACCTGAAAGGAGGTTCCAAAGAGGATAGATCCTAGGCAGTTCTCAGTGGTGGCAGATGCTAGACCAAAGAGCAATGGTCTCAAGTTGCAGTGGGGGAGGTCTAGGTTGAATATTAGGAAACACTATTTCACTAGGAGGGTGGGGAAGCACTTTAATGAGTTCCCTAAGGAGGTGATGGAATTGCCTTCCGTAGAGGTTTTTTAAGGCCTGGCTTGATAAAGCCCTGGCTTGGATAATTTAGTTCGGGATTGGTCCTGCTTTGAGCAGGGGGTTAGACTAGAAGGCCTCCTGAGGTCTCTTCCAACCCTAATATTCTATGCGCTGCCAGACAATTGTGACACTTTGAAAACTCTGTAGATCACTGGCACAAATCTGGAGATGGAGCAGAAAAGAGTCATGAAAATGATTTGAGTGCTGAAAAAATACCTTGCATTGAGTCTCAGAGCTCAATCTGCTTAAATGAGCAAAAATAAGCTTAAAAAGTGACTTGACAATAAGGTATAAATATCTTCAGGAGGAGAAAATGCCAGGTTCTAAAGGCTTTTTAATCAAGTGGAAAAAGATGTTACCAGAGTCAATGGCTGGAAGGTAAAGCCAGACAAATTTAAATTAGAAACAAGGCACACGTTTAACAGTGAGCGTAGTAGTATAAACTACCAAGAGGAGTGGTGGATTTTTTATCTCTTGATGTCTTCAGATCAAGATTGGCTGCTTTTCTTGAAGATACATGTCAGCCAACACAAGTTCCTGGGCTCAACACAGGGGTAACTGCGTGAAATTCTCTGGTTGGTTCTAGGCAGGTCAGACTTTGATCTAATTGTCCCTTCTGGCCTTAAACTCTGTGAACCTATAAAATACATGAAACATGTTAAATGCAAAACACTGTCAACAGACCATATGGTGGATAAGATCTACCCATCTATGCCCCGTCCTTGGGGCATCTTCAGCTTCATGGGGTGCAGCCATGGGGCAGAGCAAGGAGAGGGAAGAGATGGTATGACCTGTGCCTTTCTTTGCTACAGCTGTGAACCATCAGGCCAGTGATTTCATGAGCCTGCCACAATTTTTGCTACATTGTGAAATATTCTGCAAATTCTAAGCTTGCATTAAAAAAAACCATTAAGTTGATATCTATTTCCATGTAAGACACAGCTATGAAAATATATGCAGATGTTCTGTGGCCCTATTCATGCAACGGGGCAAAAAAACCGGACACCTTTAACTGATACTTCATAAAGTAAAGCATCTCCGTAGTCACAGCACTGAACACTGAGCAAAAGACTGTGCTTTTTCTGCTCACCTCCAAGCTATCATCAGCATTAACCATCCAGCAATCGGTGCAGGTGGCTACGACGAGGAGGAGGGTGGAGAGGAGACCCAGGCAGAAAGCCATCAGCTGGAAGATCACAGTCATCTGGAACACTGCAGGACCCCAAAGCACAGTGGGTTGACATTGACACATCACCCCTGAAGAAAAGTGAACTACCCGAGTCTAGCCTGGCACTATTTATACATCCTGATCCCCAAAGTAGGAACTATTACATTCCCCACCATTTGTGGTGCCCACACAGTACTGTTTAGAACCAAGGCTGAACTCAAGTGATGGAGAATGAAGTCCTGGCTCAACTAAAGTCAAGGGCAAAATACCCCTTGATTTCCATGCGGCCAGCAGTTCGCCCATTATTTCCAGAACTGTAGTGCAGGATTGCAAGCAATCTCTAATAGGCAAATGTCAAACAAAAGTTAGGTAAACAATTCTCTTACCAAACCGAACACTCTGCACTCTCAGCCTCTGCACGCACACAGAGTGTGTTCAACAGGAACATTTCACTGCCTCGCCAGTGCCTAACAACTATAGGGGCATGAATGACTGTGAGTCTGGTCCTGGAGGGGGTATTGGTGGGTTAAACCACGTAGTTCCAGGTTTCTGCACAGCGGGAATAATGGGGTTAAACTACCTGTGGTCAGAATGAGTGTAAGCAAGCGACAGGGGGGTACATGTTGTTCCACTGGAGAGGCAGAGGTGGATGAAAAAATGACTGATGTCCATTTGAAATGGAAAAAGGTTCCTTTGGGAGGTGGTGTAGCCCATACTTTTGGCACGCTACAAACATTTTCTTCTCTTAGCTGAAATTGATCATAAACAGCATAATAGGAATATACTGGCTTTATTAAAACATTGACGAGTTCCCATGTGTGTATGTGTGTATATATATGTGTGCATAAATGCACATGTGTTTATATGTGCGTGGGGATGTTTGTGCATGTATGCGCTCATGTGCATATTAAGAGGCAACAAGTCTTCATGGCAGAGTTAACTCAGGTGATCGGCACCTATGTTTCAGTACTCGCCTTAGCCTAGCGCTGGTGTCTGAGTCCATTGGCATGCTCTAGGACCCCATTCTGGCTCCCGCAAAAAGGTCTGGAATGATGTCATGGAACTTCTGATCCTCGTGGTCCTGCAATGCTTGTGTGTAACATTCACCACTGCCTAGCAGCCACAGTGCAAAGCCATACCTGAGTAATTGGGTCCTCACTAGGGCTGCACTCATCTGTGTGTGTCGCTAGGACTTCTGGGGGCACATCCCATGGCTCTTTGTGCTGCAGTGAGCTGAGTGGCTGTGACATTGTGTGACCTTGGGGGAGTGCCCTGTAACCCCCATATTCCTCATTTATACATGATTGTGAACTTGAATATAAAGCATGCGTTGTAAGGTATGAGGGGAAAGGTTATGAGCTGCTGAAAGTCGTTTCTCTATCCATAAATGTATATAATTAATGCATACGAAATTATGAGAACTCTGTTGTATGGTTGTCAATAAAACATGCTGTAAATTGGGGGAATCAGCCAGATATTAGCTCCCCAGAGGCAACAGGAAGGAAAATAGCCAACAACCGAGCGGGGTGTCAAACAACCCGTCACCAGCTACAATGCAGTGACTCACTTGCATGAAACCACACCAAGGGAATTGCTCGACCTTGCCTGGAGACTCAGGAAACGCCCCCAGCACATGGACTGAGGGTATAAAGAGACACAGTGGCCACATGCTGGGCCTTTCTCCTTCACCCACCTACGCTGTAAGCAATAAGGACACTCTGAAGACTGTAACTGAGGGGACTGGCCCAGATTTCAAGAGTGAAATCTGTGTACTATGAACTGCACTATCCAGTGCGGTGAGAAAAACTGCTAATCTCAATGTTGCCCATTCTAACAGGGTTGAGAGTTCAGACTGTTATATTTTATTTTGGTAACTAACTCACTTGATATTACTTAAAAATCTATCTTTTGTAGTCAATAAATTTGTTTTACTGTTTATCTTTACCAGTGAGTTTGCCTGAAATGTGTGGTAAATCTGCTGAGGTTAACAAAGGCTTGTTGTGTATGTCTTTTCCATTGATGAAGTGGTGGAATGATTAATAAATTTGCACTGCCCATCTTGAGCAGTGAAAGACGGTATATTCCTGAGGTACAGTGCTGGGAGCTGTGGGGATTTGGCTCTGGTGCCTTTCTCTGTGTAATTCATGAGTGTCTGTGGGAGCATTCATGCAAGTGAATGTGTGGCTCCATATGCTGTTATGCTGAGTGATCACAGCACATGGAGCGGTTTGCTGCTTGTCACTAGTAAAGCAATGTGAGAGACAGCCCAGGCTGGAGAGAGTTAAGGGTGCACAGCAGTACCCCAGTTCCAGGCTCCACTCTGCGGATCCCATCACAGTTGTTCTGTGATTCTTTCCCAGTGACTTATGGGAGAAGTTGTCTGTCCTTCTAGGCACGGGGGAGGGGGGAATTGTGGGACGGGCAATGGAGGACTCTGATCAGCACTCAGGTGATTTAATCTGTGTCCTCACTGCAAAATGAGTGAGTTACCAGCCTGAGTTGAGAGTGGCACGCGAGCTCTAATCTCTCCCCAAGCTTGGCCAGCAAGTCCAGGTTGAAAGCACCACTAAACTCACATCAGAAAGCTTTATGTGTAGACAGGAGGAAAGTTAGGGACAACACCCTAATAGGAGCCCAGGTTAATTCTGCAGTGAAGAAAGACCCATGAGCGGCGCATGACCCGCTGGCTGGGGGAGGCTAGCCCCCTAGCCTGCCCCAGGCTAGCCCCCCGCCCGCTCCCCAACCCCAGAGCACCCACAGCCTCCCACCTCACCCACAGCCCTGGAATGACGGGTAGGCGGAGCCTCAGCGAACCAGGAGGGCAGGTGGTGTGGCTCGAGCCGGGACCACCCCACAGGGAGACTGAAACCGCCACACGGAGCAGAAGCAGGGGGAGGGGGTTGGGGGCAGAGTGTGGTAGGGGCCACGCCTGACTGTTTGGAGAGTCACAGCCTCCTCCAGCCTATGGTACCCACCAGCCATGGACCAGCCCATAATGAAATGCTCCTTTTGACCTTAGCTATGGAATTGCAACCAGCTCTCTCATAATACACTCTACTTAAAACTACCAGTCTATTCAGACAAGCCGGTCCTGGGATCTTTAGCAGAGTTGACAACTTTCTTGACTTTACAATGAGTCTTATGAAATCTGGTGTTTTTCTTATGATTAGGTGAGGAGCTCAGCTTTTTTTTTAAAGTAAATTTCTGGAGCTCATGGTTGCAAAGAAAAGCTGGAAAACGTGACATGAGTGCTCCCTAAAGACTCAGAAACCAGAAGGCAAAGAAAAAGAACAAAAATGTTATTATTTTTAAGACATGATTTTTTTAAGCTAATATGATTGTTGTGGTCTGACTCGTGATTTTTGCATGCAGTGCTGCCGTCTGCATCTTGTTTCTGGGTCGGCAGATTGTGACACCCTCTTTCCAGCAGTCAGCGCCCCTTTCTTCACTACCTGCTCCATATCATTTCCTGTCTCTTCAGTTGTGTAATTTGTTGCTGTAGGTTCAATGACAAACACTGAAAATGAAACAAAAGCAAAGATCCCAAATCACTGACGGCCAGAATGGGATCCGCTGAAGTATACTTTTCTGTACACGACGACCCATTGATTTCAATGACTTCGGGCAGGTCCATACTCACCGCGCGGGTCGACGCGGTGAGTTCGACTTCTCGGAGTTCGAACTATCGCATCTCATCTAGACGCGATAGTTCGAACTCCGGAAGCGCCGCGGTCGACTCCGGTACTCCACCACTGCAAACAGCGGTGGCGGAGTCGACAGGGGAGCCGCGGACGTTGATCCCGCGCCGTGAGAACGGGTAAGTTATTCGAACTAAGGTACTTCGATTTCAGCTACGCTATTCGCGTAGCTGAAGTTGCGTACCTTAGATCGAACCCCCCCAGTGTAGACCAGGCCTTAGGGCCTGGTCTACACTAGGGTGGGGGGTCGAACTAAGATACGCGACTTCAGCTACACGAATAGCATAGCTGAAGTCGAACTACCTTAGTTCGAACTTCTTACCTGTCCAGACGCCGCGGGATTGAAGTCCGCAGCTCCCCTGTCGACTCCGCCACCGCCGTTCGTGGTGGTGGAGCTCCGGAGTCGACGGGTGCGCGTTTGGAGTTCGAACTATCACGTCTAGATTAGACGTGATAGTTCGAACTCCGAGAAGTCAAACGCTACCCGTCGACCCGGCCGTAAGTATGGACGTACCCTAGGTGGTGCAGCTTTGATTCCGTCAATGGAGTAGCACGCAACAGCAATGCGCGTTTCGGGGATGAGGAAGATGATGAGGACAAGTTTGAAAATAGCTCACAGCAAGGAAGCGGAGAAACCATTTTCCCCGACAGCCAGGAACTGTTTCTCACCCTGGACCTGGAGTCAGTACCCCCTGAACCCAACCAAGGCGGGATCCCGGACCCTGTAGGTGGAGAAGAGACCTCTGGTGAGTGTACCGTTGTAATTATTAGACATGGTTTAAAAGCAAGTGTGTTTAATGATTACTTTGCCCTGGCATTCATGGGCAGTACTGCTACTGGAAAAGTCTGTTAACGTGTCTGGGGATGGAGTGGAAATCCTCCAGGGACATCTCCATAAAAGTCTCCCGGATGTACTCTCCCGGATGTACTTGCAAAAGGTTTCTGGGGAGGGCAGCCTTATTCCATCCTTCATGGTAGGACACTTTACCAACCAGGCCAGTAGCACGTAGTCAGGACTCATTGCATAACAAAGCACTGCAGTGTATGGTCCCAGTGTTTGCTGGCATTCAAACAACATCCATTCTTTATGTTTTTGTGTTATCTTTAGGCGAGTGATATCATTCCTGGTCACCTGGTTGAAATAGGGTGACTTTATTAAGGGGACATTCAGAGGTGCCCGTTGCTGCTGGGCTGTTTGCCTGTGGCTAAACAGAAATGTTCCCTGCTGTTAGCCACATGGTGGGGGGAGGGGGTGAAGTGATCATCCCAGAGAATTGTGTGTGTGTGTGGAGGGGGTTAATTTGGGTTTGTGCTGCACACTAAGCCAAAAACCGCCACCAGTCCTCCTTTTAACTGGCCAACTCATTTTAAATGACCAACCCATCGGGTGCTTGGTATGGGAAATGAGGGCGCTGCTGTTTGAAACCATCCCCACATGTTATGAAGGTTAAAGAAGCCAAAAGACTGTGTCTTACCATGTCTACCAGCAAGCCAAATTCTGTGTCCCACCGGCCCTGCATATATGATCTCTCATACCAAACCGGCAGGCCCTCAATAAGAGGCAGAATGCGACCTTGTACCAAAAGCACATGGGCTATGTAATGTTAACAGCAAGGTTTACCATGATAGAGTCTACCCATTGTTCTATAAAATGTGTCTTTTTAACTACACTCTCCCTTTTTTTCCCTCCACCAGCTGCAAATATTTCAATGCTCACACTATCTTCTCCTTGTCAGTGGCTAGGGAACATTAGAAGGTGGGAAAAAAACGCACTCGCGATTAAATGTTCTCTGAGCTCATGCAGTCGTCCCACACTGAAAGAGCCCAGCAGAATGTGTGGAGGCAGACAATGTAAAAGTCCAGGAAAGCGCAATATGAACACGAGGCAGGGCCGGCTCCAGGGTTTTGGCTGCCCCAAGCAGCCAAAAAAAAAAAAAATTAGAGCCACGATCGCAATCGGGAGGTCCTTTGCTCCGAGCGGGAGTGAGGGACCCTCTGCCGAATCCCTGAAAGTGCCGCCCCACTCCTGAGTTGCCGCCCCAAGCACCTGCTTGATATGCTGGTGCCTGGAGCCGGCCCTGACACGAGGACAGGTGGCGGGCTGAAGATAATAAGTGGCAGGCTGAAGATGATAGGTGGCATCATCTTGCTGACAGAAGGCAGGAGTCAATGCTCAGACTGCTGGAGCATCAAACTCATATGCTCCAGCATATGGTTGAGCTGCAGGAAAGGCAGCTTGAGCACAGACCACTTCTACAGCCCCTGTGTAACCAACCACCCTCCTCCCCAAGCTCCATAGCCTCCTCACCTAGACACCAAAGAACGCGGTGGGGGGACCTCCGGGCACCCAGCCACTCCACCCCAGAGGACTGCCCAAGCAACAGAAAGCTGGCATTCAATAAGTTTTGAAGTGCAGTGTGGCCTTGTCCTTCCCTCCTCCCCCACTCCTCCCAGGCTACCTTGGCAGTTATCCCCTATTTGTGTGATGAATTAATAAAGAATGCATGAATGTGAAGCAACAATGACTTTATTGCCTCTGCAAGCAGTGATCGAAGTGGGGAGGGGAGAGTGGTTAGCTTACAGGGAAGTAGAGTGAACGAAGGGGTGGGAGTTTCATTACAGTTAGGGATTCCTATTGCAGCAAAGCCATCCACTATATGACCTGCACATTTCCCAGAGTCACTACCCTTGATATCAGCAGCTCAGTGATCGTGTTGGCTACTTGGATCACAGCAGCCCCCACAGTAGATTTGCCCACTCCAAATTGATTCCCGACTGACCGGGAGCTGTTTGGTGTTGCAAGCTTCCAGAGGGCTATCGCCACTCGCTTGTGAAATGTGAGGGCTGCTCTCATCTTGGTATTCTTGTGCTCCAGGACAGGGGAAAGCAAGTCACAAAGTTCCATGAAAGTGCCCTTACGCATGCGAAAGTTTTGCAGCCACAGGGAATTGTCCCAGACATGCAACACTATGCGGTCCCACCAGTCTGTGCTTGTTTCCCAGGCCCAGAATCGGCTTTCTACGGCATGAACCTTCCCCATTAACACCATGATGTGCACATTGCCAGGGCATGTACTTTGAGAGAAGTCTGTATCCATGTCCTCATCACCCGCTGCTGTCGCCTCCTTGGCCTGGTTTTGCTTTTGTAGGGTCTGGTTCTGCATATACTGCAGGATAATGTGTGGTGGTTATAGTGCAGTGGCAGTGATTTGAGCGGGCTCCCTGATCCCAGTGCTGTGGCATCTGCGCTGAAAAAAGGTGTGAAATGATTGCCTGCTGTTGTTCTGATGGAGGGAGGGGGGCTGATGACATGGCTTACAGTATTGTCACACAGAATGCCCCCTCCCAAGGATTGAACTCAAAACCCTGGGTTTAGCAGGCCAATGCGCAAACCACTGACCTGCCCCTCCCTCCACTATTGGGGGGAGCAAATGAATACAAAACAAATCTGGTCTTTTTATTGTTTTGATCTGCTCTATCTCTCTTATACATCTTAGGCTGGCAGCAGACGGTGCAGTACGACTGCTAGCCATCATCATCTACGGGCTGCTCGCCAGAAGATGGTGCAGTACGACTGCTGGCCATTGTTGTCTTCCATTTATGTCCAGGTGCCCCCAACCAATCTCACCAAGATCGGCTAAAAGACCTCCCAGGAGACGACGATGATGACTACCAGTCATAATGCAAAGTCTGCTGCCAAAAGGCAATGAGCTGCTGCTGTGTAGCAATGGACTACCATGTCTGGCAGCATCCAGGAGACATACGGTGACGGTGAGCTGAGCGGGCTCCATGCTTGCTGTGGTATGTCGTCTACATGGGTAATCCAGGAAAAAAAACAAGAAACGATTTTTTACTGTTGCTTTCACGGAGGGAGGGAGGAGGGCCTGACAACATTTACCCAGAACCACCCGCAACAATGTTTTTGCCCCATCAGGCATTGGGAGCTCAACCCAGTGTTCCAATGGGTCACAGAGACAGCGGGAACTGTGGGATAGCTACCCACAGTGCAATGCTCTGGAAGTTGACGCTAGCCTTGGTACTGTGGACGCACTCCACCAACTTAAGGGTCTTAAAGGTCTTAAGTGAGGACACTCACAATCGACTGTATCAAATCGATTTCTAAAAAAATTGACCTATAAATTCGACCTAATTTCGTAGTGTAGACATAGCCTAATGTCCTTGAGTCTCTCCTTATAAGGCATATATTCAAATACTTTAATTATTCCTGTGGCTCTGAACCCAGTCCAACATCCTTCTTGAAATGTGGATACCAGAACTGGACAGAGGATTCCAGCAGTGGTCACATCAGTGCCAAATACAGAGGTAACATAACCCCTCTACTTCGTATTCCTCCATTTATGCAATGCATTAGACCTTTTGGCCAAAGCATCACACTGTGAGCTCATGTTCAGCTGATTATCCACCATGTCCCCAAAATCTTTTTCAGAGTCGCTGCTTCCCAGGGGAGAGTCCCTCATCCTGCAAGTATGGAGGACATTCCCTGTTCTCGATGTAGATATTTACATTTAACCATATCAAAATGCCTGTTTTCTTGGGCTCAGTTTACCAAGCAATCCAGATTTACCACTTTTCATTATTTACCACTCCCCCAATCTTTGTGTTATCTGCAAACTTCATCAGTGATGATTTGATATTTTATTCCAGGACACTGGCAAAAATATTAAACAGCAGAGGGCCAAGAAACACACCCACGTGATGATTTCCCTTTTACAGTTACATTTTGAGAAGACCAGTTAGCAAGTTTTGAATCCATTTAATGTGTACCATGTTGATTTTGAATCTTTCTACTTATTTAATCAAAACATCATACACTACCAAGTCACTCACCTTATAGAAGTCTAAGTCTATTACATAAACACTATTACCTTTAGCGTCCAAACCTTGTACTCTCAACAACAAAAGACATCAAGTTAGTCTGACAGGAATTATTTTTCATATTTTCTCACACAGTGCCTCATTATCTGGGCATGTTGTTACATTCATGAAACTCATGGGGTACACTATGCGTGTACGCATGCAAACTTTATTTGAAGCAAGAAACTCAGGATGGGCCCTAACAGAAACCATCAATGGACTGACTGCACAATCTGCAAATTCTCACAGCCCTCTAGCGCTATAAACAAGGGAGCAACTTCCTCTAAACACAACACTTACCTCTCCATTCTGGATGGGTCTGTTGAAGGTCAGACTAGGGCTGGGATTTTTAAAGCCACCTGGGGCTTGGATCCATACATCGCTTTCAGTAGGACGTGGGCATCCAAATCCCTTAGGCACATTTGGAAACCTAAAGCCAGGAGTATGAGCCTTAAAGTCTTTAAAATGTGCTAATGGGCCCTGACTGTTCATGCCTCTCATCAGCTGTGGTGTGACCAGGAGTTCACCCTTCCTGGTAGGAAATGGTAACGATTCTGCTAACAGGCAATATTTGCAGATGTCCAAGCTTCTGAAGTCAGTTTGGGTGCTACTTTTGCAATTACTCGCTTCATGAATCATGAGCAAGGTTTGAACCTGGAGCATTCAGTACTACCCCACAGACACCTTGAGCTAGCTGTGTTTCTTTGTCATTTCTAGGGGTGACATTACTTAGTCATGGATTCTGGACCAGACACCAAATCCTATTGGTTTCTCTTCCTAGGTAAAGTGGGCCTTCTGGTAAGGGGACAAGAGGCTGAAGGCATTAGGCCTGACCCCAGAAGGGAAAGGGTTTAGGCCATAATACCACATATGGTACAGCATCATGTCCTGTGACCTCATGTATGGTGACATCACTTCCAGTGATGGCATCAGCCTTATTTTATTTCATGACCAATCTTTTATCTCATCCATCAATCTCATTTCAATACAAGCTATGGGCCACCACTGCATTCTAAGCCTCAATTTGTGGTCACTAACTTTCTTAGTCACTCTTCGGAGTGAGTATGTCTCATGCTTGTTCTCAGGCAAACTGACTTGTTCCAGGAAACTTTGAAGAAAAATCTCTTCAGCCTTTTGAGTTATGTGAGCATAAAAAAAAAATCCATCTCTAAAAGAAATGTTCAGTCTTTGCGCTCGGATATCTCAAAAACAAGTTAGTTTTAACATCCACGTCTTGGCCTGGCATAGCTGTTGGGTGGGATGCCAGCTTTGCTGTGTTTGAAAACATTTTGTCAAGAAATAATGAAGTTAGAATCAATTCAAAATTGCATACCATGACATCAGCAGCACCTCGTATTCCTTAAAGGAAAAGCCCAGGGACAGTGCGAAATGCCAGACCCAGACAATTTTGCATCAACAGCAGGGGAATCAGACATTTGAATGAACATTGTTTAATCAATCCTAAAAAGAATGTGAAACATACTCATCCTATGGACCGTCATCCATCCTGTCTGTCAGGACTAGCTATCTATCTTGACTAGTCTAAAGCACCTGAAGTAAGAGAGTACTACATGTTCATATGGAGAGGATGGGCAGAGATGGAAGACATTTCTCTTTCATTGAGTTCAGTGGGAGGAGCAGCTAGCTCTGAGTGCTGTCTTAAGCTCTTTAACGCTTTTTGAAGGCGGAAATTTATTTTTGTTTACTCTTTAGAGACACCAGGTGGTCGGAAATCTGCACAAGATGAACCCCACGCGATCCAGCAGCCTTCAACTACCTGGAGGGGAGTTCCAAAGAGGCTGGAGCTCGGCTGTTCTCAGTGATGGCAGATGACAGTACAAGGAGCAATGGTCTCAAGTTGCAGTGGGGAAGGTCTAGGTTGGATATTAGGAAACACTATCCTATGTTCCGGCGAGGAAGCTACCTGGATCTAGGAGCGTGTGAACCCATCTTCCCTCCCCTTTCCTTTCTGTGTGGGCTACTGACAGTCTGATCATCTCACTGGACGCAATCAGAGTAAGCGGCGCCGTCTCCCAGAGACTAGCCGACGCTCTTTGCTGAAGGGAGGTGTAGAAGAGTCGTGGTCATCCTCATTAGTCTCTCCTGTGTGAGTACCCTGTAGGGAGAGATCCTTAGTTTATGAGCCGTTAGCGTGGACAGGGCACCCTCTGTGTGTGTAAATGGAAAATGGGTAAGGGACAGTCTAAACATTCTACCTCACCCCCTAAAAATTTTGTCAGTTTAGTGAGCAATTAAGAATGGGGGAGCCCTGCAGAATTTGCACCATCTATCTGTTTTACCCTTGTTATTTTATGTTTGCTTTGTTTGGTACTGTTGGTGTTATATGTTAAGAATTGCATGATTAAAGGTGAACCCTAATAGAATAAGGAAACACTATCTGGTTTTGGTGCACTATCTGGTTCTGGTTCTGTTCTGTTTAACCGGTTACTGTTGTTTTTCTGCTCTGTTCATTTGGGCGTTAGGTGTATGGGCGGAACTGAACTTCTCGTTCGTAATTCCTCAGGGTGGAAGCCATGTGTGCGATGAAGCTCTGAGGTTGTATTGAGATCCTTCTGTACCGTCCCCTGTAATGGACAATGTAATAGAAGTAGGAAAATCGGGCTTAGACTGTAATTCCCTCTGCTCTCTGTGTAATTTTCTTTTCTGTTTAAGTGTCAGCAGACAAATGGGTGGGTCTTTGGGTAAACCCCCTAAAGGGGTTTGGATTATATGTTAAGTAAATGGCCTTTACCCAATGGCCATGTATTTCTGCCCAGGTGGCAAGCCTCACAAGGGAGGACTCGGGTAGTCTTGTGAGTAAAAATGTTTTAGTGAAAAGACCAGAAGGGGGGGGGGCTAGTTAAGAAGCCCACCCTCCTAGCTAAACTGGTAGTGGAACAAGTTGGTGTCCATGGAAGGGACGGTTCAGCAAGAAAAGCAGGATCGGGCCCAGGCGGGCAGGCAACAGACAGAGAGATTGGAAAACAGGTTGGAAACTTTTGAGGAAGGAAGTGGAAGGAAGGAGTAAGTAAGTATAAGCATGAGGATTTCAAATACCCAGGAGGATATTTGGAATGGTGATTTGAATTGGTAAGGGGCTGTTGGAAGACAAGCAAGTGATTTAAGGGAGAGTGAAAAGTTAACTCTGTAGTTGCTGGAGGGAACAGGAGTTGAACTTTGTAAAAATGTTAAAGAGAAAAGTTCTTGGTGTCTTTAAAATGTTTGTAAATAAATTCAGGCAAAGAAATTATTAGATTGCAATCATTTGGCTATGAACAATTTTGTTGAATTAGCTGAAGAATGTATACAGTGCTATGTAATTGAAATTTTATTAGGCTCTAAGGGCACTATTAGTTGTGATGTTTTCTTTCAATGTTTAAAAGCAGGCCAGAAAGCATCTGCATTAATGCAAATTATCTAACTGATAAGGTAGAAGCCACTAAAACCTGGGCTGCCTATGAAACACATACAAGAAAATATGGGGTAATTCCCCTGTTTTGCCTGAAATCAACAAGGGTATTTGTATATTTTAAGCAATGATTGACTGCCCAGAAGGGGTAGACCTCTGTTTTTGTCTTTCAGATAATCAAAGAAAATTAATGCCAGCTGAACAGCATTCAACGTACCATGATTTACTGGCACAGTAAAAATTATGTCTTGTGTTATATGTTCTGTCTTGTGGTGTTTGTCTCGTGGCCAGAATTGTTGTGTTTAATATTTTTATGGGATGGTCTGGTTTAAAATCAAGCGGAAGGGTTGGATTGGAATGCAGATACTTGTTTTGTTCCACCTAGAATACAAAGTGTTTGGATACATCAAAAAAATGTGATATACTAAAGTCTAATACATTTTCTTAAGTAAGAGAAAGAAACTACATTGGCCAAATCTTTTAATTAACAATTGTTATTAAGATTTGCATACCAACAGTCTTTAAAAGCAAGGACATGAAAAGTTAACCCACTCCCCATATTGTACATGGGATCCTTCTGGCTACTTCAGACTTCTAGCCAGAGGGCTGAGGATGGTGGGAAGCTATTGGACTACAGGTTGTATTGAATGAACTCATCAAAGTGGGTGTGCTTGTCCTGGTTTGTTGTTCTAAAGCTCTGTAATAAGGTTATTTTAGTGAAAGGGTATATGTGGCATACATTAGATAAGACTAATGTATTGTATAACAGCAATGTGTATTATGTGTTCATTGTTAACAAAAGGTGTATAAGTAAAAAGTAAAAGTTTCCTTTGTAGGTTAAAAAAAAAAGCCAAAAAGGGGAAAAGGAAAAAGAACGCGTTAACTGAGAAAAAACTTTAACTAGCAAGCTCAGTCCAAAAATGAGACACTGACTCCATTCAAGGACACTGCTCACAGCTAAGACTTGGCTAACAACCAAGAAAAGGGGGGCTTAAATGTGCCCAAGCAGCTGTAAAGTCTGCAAAGACAGGCACTAATAAAATGTGTTAGGTTTCTTTTTTTACAGGTAAAGAAGTGCTACCCAAAGACCCTAGCAGCCCTGCCACTCCTTGGAACCAGGAGACGGGATCAATGTAAAAGTCCACCAACGAAAGACTGCTTTGGCTCCATGCTGGAAAGGCCCTTATTAAGTCCTGCTGACTACCGACACCGCTGTGAAGTGCCAAAGACTGACTGCCTGGACCCATGATTCTCACTGCAAAAAGACCCCTCCACATCAGGAGAATTCTCCTACTGATGATTAGCCTATTTCTCCTTCTAGCTCCACTGTGCCTTCTGGACAGCAGAGAAAAAGGACAAGGTGACGTGCTAGTAACCTCTCCCTTGTCCACTGACAAATCTACTGTGCCTTTAAACTTTTCTAGAAAAAGCAAAACCATTACAGGGTGATGTGCTGGTAATCTCCCCTGTAGGATGCTGAACCACGACTGTTTCGGGAAAGAAGAAGAAACACTCACTCCACTGACATTTCCAAAGTCCAGGAATTCCTGACTAAAAAGGCCATTGAGAACTGACCCTGGTGAAGAAACAAAGAATTATACACTGGCAGGAGAAAATTTTTTTTGTGGGACCCATGCTTGGGAATGTGGTATTAATTGGATTTTGGGGTTTATTCTACAGGCTGCTCCCTGTGTTTTGGATAAATCCTTCAGTATGTATTGCCCTCCCTAATTGGATTTTAAATGACATTGCCCTTATCCAGTTTTCAGATCACTTCTACATACCCAAATTGCTCACAAGGGGCACAACAAGATTAGATTAGCACAACAAAAAGCCTCTGGAAAGAAGGGAAAATTGACCAGATCCCTCTGGGCTAGGGCCAATAGTGCAGCAGCCATTTGAAATATTCTTAAAAGCCAAGAACATGATAAGAAATTGGGCCAACTAGAAAAGGCCCCTAGCCTTATTTTTGAAGCTCAGCTATCTTAAGTACAGGCTGGAGTTGGTGAGTTACATGTCATTTCCACCCTTAGTTCTATGACCCAGAAGTTACTGACAGAGATGGTATTGAATATCACTGAGGCTGGGAAGGCATTGCAGTGGGATCTAGTATGTTTAGAAATCCAGGATTTCCTGAATGACCAGCTGATGGCCATTCCGAGTGATCTTGAGCACCAGACTTGGCCCACTGCCCTTACAGACACATCAGGAGTACCATCTGATCTGTGGTCATGGAAACATACTTGGACACTTTCTGGATGAAAGTGTGGACATTCACAGTGCTCCTTCCAAGCATATGGACTGGTTAGGGTGGGTGTGGGCTCCCACATACCGAATCCTGCCGAATCCATGGGGAGGATGCATATGGGACTAAATTATTCACCAAGACAGCTGGGAAATTAAACCACTTGGTATACTAAGCCTGATTTATAGTCAGTGCCCCGATCCTTTAGTTGTTAAATGAACAAGGTTCCACTCTTTTGTCCATGCATTCATTCCTGGGTTGGGGGTGACTAAGCTCAAAAGAGCAGTTGTACATATTTCTGCAGAGCTTCATTGCTTTTTGTCTTCAAAGTTTGAGAAAACTCAGCCAAAAATTTGTTGAGTATTCTCAAAGCGGGGAATTGTTGGTGTCTCTAGGCCTAAGTAAACCAAAGTTGTGACTTTGGGCCTGAGTGAACCAAAGTTCTTCCATGCTGTAAACTTTAACCAGCCTAAGATGCTAATAAACAGCAAGCAAAATGTGTAACTGTCAGCTGTCTTAGCTTGCAGCTGCAGGACAGCTCGAAACAGCAAAAAATGGCAGTAAGTAAGGGGGAGAAGGGGGAGGAAAATCTGCATGCGTCTGTGCTCTGAAGGCCATAGATAAATGTGCGAATGAGAACAGTTCTAACAAGCTACATTATAGAGTTAAGTGTAACTGTTGCAAGGGGGAGGGAGGAAGGGGGAAAACCAAGGGGGGTATAAATGCTGGGACCCCGCCTGCGTGCGGGGGTGCAGGATTTGAGATGCTTTTTCTCCCTGGCACCCAATTTGAGCTCAAATAAACTTGGTTTGCTTCTCCACCCTGGTGTGTTAATTAGTGCGACGCACTCCGGGCAACGAACCCCCACTGTTGCTCCTCCTCGGGCCCTTTGGGCCGGCAACAGGATCAAACAAAAGAATGTTCAGTGTAAGGTTCAGTAGAAAAAAATGTGCACAGTTACGAGTGGTTCAGTCTTGTTAAAACACTGAACAGGGCTCAGGACACCAGGGTTCCATTCCTGGCTGTGCCACACAGTCTTTGTGTGACCGTGGGCAAGTCACTTAGGATCCATACCATCACACCCCCGCCACATAGTTATCACACTCAGGTTACCATTTAAGGACTCCGGGAGGGGACGTAAAAAGTCAAAAGAAAGCCTGGGGCATGAAGTCTGGGAAGCAGTTCATCTGAGAAAGATCCTGAGGTTGTAGGATGCTAAATATGAGCTTGCTGTGAGATGCTGTTTTTATTGGAGGTGGAGTATGTGTGTGAAATCACACACTCGGAGATGTATCACCATGGTTTGTTAAGAATGGAGGCAAAACTACTGAAAAATTTTGGCCACAGAAATAATTCCAAGTTTGGAGGATAACCATCAGGAAAGGTGCAGGGAACTAAAGGAAAAGCTTCAGAGGAGACATGAGTCAGTGTATGTGGATCGCAGTCTATAAACCATTTGGGAAATAGCATGTATAAAGCCCTCTGGGAGATGAGAAGCAAGAAGAGGAAGAAGGAAAGTTCAAATGTGTTGAACAGTAAGAGCAGCTGAGCCACTGACTAGATTCCAGGGATGGCCAGTGAGGCATCATCACTGCACAGGTTCTACATGTGGCTGGATAAGGATGGAGTTAGGTGAGAGTCCTGCATCTCCTTTAGCCTGGCCGTCTATGGTGTCTGACGTTCCCAGTGATCACATGTGCACAGCGTTCTGCGGCAAACATAAAGGAAGTGACCAGAACTGGAGTCCAGACAGTGAATTCTCAGAATTTTCCGCCCTCTGCCTATCCCAAAGGAGAAAAACCATGTGAGCCACCCTGCTATCTTCCTAATGCAACACAGCCCAGAGCTGTGTAGGTACCACTCCTTTCAGGTGAATTGGACCAGCTCAGTCCAGATCAACAATGGGCACTGTCCTTTTGAGGCTGCACTGTGATGCTCCAGAGCCTCAGCTTTCGTTTTAAAGAGGAGGCCTTCAGCCCTGGTGGTCATAGAGAAACCATTCAAATGTGTTCCCCCAGCCCTGCCCAGTGCACAAGCTACGCCCTGCCACTGGCCCACCTCCTTCAGTTGCAGCTCAGGGGCCAGCAGCTCCCCCGCGCCCCCGTTCAGAACCTCTAGCCTCACCCAATGCAGCAGATGACCCAGCTCTCATCCTTGCTCCCCACACAGAAGGAGCCTAAACTGCCTAACACCCAGGCTACCCAATAAAACAAAAAAGCAGCATTAACCCTCGCAGTCCAGAGAAGGTGCGCACGCGCTCTACAGGCCCTTCCAGTGAACTCCTACGAGATGAGCGGAAATCCTGGCCCTGCTCTCTGGCAGCATTTCTGCAAGAAACACAAAGACCTCTGGAAGCTACCAACGGATTAATGGGAGTAATTGGATGCCTGCTAGACACTGACATTCATTTTTATATTCTCTGGGTCTCTTAAAGTCCAGTTGACTGTATTTTACCCAACCTGCAGGTGACAGGTTGCCCAGATTCTCCCTCTATTATCCTGGGACCATCATGGCTACAAAAAGACTGCAAACAACAACCGAAGGGTAAGTCAGTTCTGTACCTCTGAGAACCCTGTGGGGCTGCTCATCGCAGGTCTTGATCTGAATCCCCCTGGTGATAATTCCAGACTCACTTTGCTCGAGTAGCAAGCAGAAGAGCTCATTGCTATAATGTGATCAGCAATGGGAGTCCTCTCTCTCCAAGAGCACCACACCCTAGCATCCATTACAGTGTGTAATAACTCATTGTAACTGGAAACAAACTCCATGCAAATCTTGTTAATTCAGCAGGCTTCCTTATGATTGAGCTGGCTTGATTTAGGTTTGACTATGAACACTAGAAAGTACTTAACACATGTTTAACTCCCAACTTTAACACAAGTTTAACTCCTTGCTGAGGTGAAGCTGCTGTACATTTTAACCCAACCCCACCAATGTCATTTAAAGCCATGCAAAGACTTAGATATATGGCAAGATTGCCTGAGAGTAACTGACAAAACAGAGGTAAGGGAAGAGGATGGGAGTGCTAATCCAGACTTGTCCCACTGACAGTAATGCTCCCCCTTAGCAGTCAAGAGGAATTTAAGAGGTTACCTTTACTGTGCACAAGTCAGACTCATCCTTGTTGTTTCCTGGAGGAGGGATGGAGGAAATCTCTCAGAAGCCACAGACTAGGGTAAGAAATTTTGTTTCAGAAAGTTGTAAAGGTAAAATGAATTTGATCCAGATGGATCAGTTGGGGGCCTGGAATCACCTGACTGAGTCTGGAGAAAGCAGCGCCCCCCCGGGACTGGCAGCACTCAAAGCCAACACCCGGGTTAGACCATTTTAAGTTTTTCCAAGTCATGTCAGATGTGCTTTGCATTCTAAGATGTGATGTGCAGCCTTGTAATTAAAATGGTAATGGGTCAGAAATCAAGTGCAATGTCCATGTGCCGGTGTCCGCAGGAGCCCGGCTGGTGGTTGTGGGGAGACATCACGCTTGCTAGGTTGGGTAATCTCAGCCCTGTGTTAAAATCAGGGAGTTCTTCGTTTCACCATCATTGCCCTTTATTATTTTTAAGTGCCCCAAAGCGTACTAGATATCGAGATCCAGTGCAAGAGGAAGAAAGACAAGGACACTGGCTTCCAGTCCAGTGTCAGAGATAAGTCAACGTGATATCGGCGGGGTACAGGGGGAGGAAGGCTGAAGATTATAACCATACGAGTTAATGGGGTCTCAGCTGCAGAGTCATAGATTTTAAGACCAGATGGCACCAGCCTGACCTCCTGCGTTGCCCAGCCCAGCCCATGTGGTTGAGGCATGTTCCCATCTTGGGGATTCCATACAGATACTATGTTTATTGTTGTTGTTGTCATCTTGTATCTGAGCATCAGACAAAGACGCAAGCGGGAGGGAGGGTCTGAATTGGGAGAGGTGAGTATCATGCTCTGGATCAGCTACTCTTTCTCCAAATTGTTAGGTGCCAATTGCACAAGTCAACAAGCGTGTGACTCAAAGGGGCACTGTCAGCTCACCTTAGTATTCAAAACCAAAATCTGCATTTTCAAGCCCAATACTGTGCTTCCCTCTCTGTGCTATTTGTGTGGGTCCCCTAATGCCAGGATCTGAGTGCCTGGTCATCGTCCTTATATTTCCCCTCCCAGCGCCCTGCGAAGTAGAGAAGTGCTGTTACCTCATTTACCTATGAGGGACTGAGCAGCTAAGCCTGCCACAGGACAGAGCAGGGAATCAAAGGCTGGGCTCTCTCAAGTCCCAGGCTCATACCCAGCATTTCCCCCAGTTCAGTCATGTTTCCAGGTGTTCTCTTTTGTGGGGAGTGAGGCCAAGAAATGATGTCACACCCCATCTTTGATAGCCTCCCCATATGGCGGGAACCCCTTTGTTCTAAGATAAGTTCCCAGCCCAGTTTGTGGAAAAATACAGGTACCAAAAGGGAGTTCAATACCATGTGGTCTGGTCACCTGCCCTTGCTGAGTCATAGCAGTCACTATCCATAGTCTGTTTGAAGCGTCCCCAGATGTGGACAAACCTTTTCCATGGCCACTGTCTTTGTTGATGGGTTATTAGCACTGTCTAGCTTCTTTATTGTTGGCTGCTGCGGGTGTTACCCAGAGCAAGCACATCTGAAATGAAGATGCACAGTCAATATTCATAACTTCCATAGACACCTCACATGACAGATCTTGTATAAGGTGCATCATAATTATGTCATAATCATACCACTACAATTACTATGGTGTGCAGTGTCACACAGTGTTCCTACTGGTGCCAGTCCCTGAGACCTTCCTGACACGGTTTTGGAAGGCAGCAAGCCGGTCCCTGGTATCTAAACGGCTGAGAAACACTGGAGTAGGTGACTGTAGACAGGCAGACTCACCCCTGCGGCACCTCATGCTGGTGACTCCTGGGAATTAGCTCATTCCAGCTCTGGAGCACCCTCTGCAGACCAGTGATCCATCTGTTCTCTGACCCCTGTGTCCCTCCCAGGACCCCAGGGCCCTGTTTACTTGGGGTGCTGCCCCTGGCAGTAACCCCTTTCTCTCAGGGTCTCTCCTCCCTGGGGACCCCACACCCACTATCCCCACCTCGCCTCAGTATATGGCTACTGCCAGTCATTGTCTAGCCCCACGCCCTGGGGCAGACTGCAGTCTCAGCCTACTCATCACTGGCAAGGAGGGTTTGGACCTAATGCCTTGGCCTACCCCCTGGTCTGCCCTCTGCACCCCCCAGTACCTGTTAGCCCAATGCTAGGCCGCAGCCTGGGGCTTTCCAGGCTGGAGCTCCCCAGCTCCTCTGCCTTTCCCCAGCCCTGCTTCACTCAGGTACCTTGTCTCAGTTCCCTGCAGCCAGACCCTTCTCCCTTTACAGCTAGAGAGAGACTGTTTGCTCCAGGCTTCCATGGCCTTCTCATAAGGCCCTGTTGCTCAGTTTGGGACGTGGCCCCAGCTACAGCCGCTTCCCTCAATCAGCCAAGGTTTTACCTTGCCCAGCCCCAGCCCTCTGCAGGGCTTTTCTAACCCCTTCCAGGCTGGAGCGGGTGGTCACCCTGCTACAGAGACCCTTGCAGTCCCTTCTAGCCCTTTGGTTCTACGAAATAGGTGAGTATGTTGGTATATCAGCCCCATGTGGGTAATGATGTTAAGCTCTCATTAATAAGGGTTGTGGTGAATAATACAAGATTATAATAATGTTGCCCCTTCGCCTGAGCCAATATTTGGGCTTTGCTGGGTTCTGTAAGGAGGAAAAGGAGAAAAAGAGCCAGATATTTCTTTGGTGCAATCTTGTTTATTTACAAAGACTTGAACACAGGAGGACCAAACAACAGAAGGCAGTTTCCTCCCTCACAATTTCTAACCCTGCCTTAAATTCTTTGACTCAGATTCAGTGCCTCCCACTATTCTGCTCCGTGGACTAAATATTCCAGGCTATTCCAAAGGCCAGATAGTGCAATCTTCCCAGCCATGAGGTTTTGACACAGAAGCACCTCTAGTTTTCCAATTACTATTATTATTATTGACCATTTATACGAAGGGCCTCAAAAGGATAGAGAGTCAGCTCTGCATGGTGCTGTACATATTAAGGTAGACACAGCCCTTGCCCTGAACAGCTGACAGTCTAAGGGTTTGTCTACATGTAAAATGAGGTACCTATGTTAATGGGCGAGGTCCTCCTGTCAGCCTACTACTCTACCTCCTCAAGAGGTGGTAGCTATTTTCTAAGGCCTGATCTACACTGGGGGTTAGATTGGTTTAACTGCATCACTTGGGGCAGGTCTACACTATGGGGGAAAATCGATGTAAGATACGCAACTTCAGCTACGTGAATAACGTAGCTGAAGTCGAAGTATCTGATATCGAATTACTTACCATCCTCACTGCGCGGCATCGACGTCCGTGGCTCCCCATGTCGACTCCGCTACCGCCGTTCGTGTTGGTGGAGTTACGGAGTCGACATGAGCGTGTTTGGGGATCAATATATCGCGTCTAGATGAGATGCGATATATCGATCCCCGAGAAATCGATTGCTACCCGCCGACACGGCGGGTAGTGAAGACGTACAGTGTTGATTTTTCATACCCCTGAGTGATGTATTTATAAAATAGTGGCACTTATAAACTAGTGGCAATTTCTTAAATATGTTTTAATTCCTGCACTTGAAAGCTGCCTCATGCACAAGCCAGAGGCAAAATCAACCTGTTTCAGTGTCTGTATGGTGATATGATTTCTCAGGCTAGCAGATGAATACTAGGCAAGTTGACATACTTGACAATTTTTTTTCAAAAGGAGCCATCTCCCAGTCATTAATTTCCACAAATCCTTACTTTGCTTATTCAAAAATTGTCAAGGTGTCACTGAAGAGATTAACCTGAAAAGCAGAAGGCAGCAGGATTTCAATTTTTGGAGGTACAAAGAGGAATGAAATGAGGTCCCCGTGATAAGCAACATGTCTGTAGATGGGGTCCTAAAACCCAGCTCCTCCTTAATACAGAGAAGGGGGTTAAACAGCAGCTCCCTACCATTGCACTGGTGAGTCCAGGATTGGCTACTTACAGAAAAAGCCCACAGTAGCAAGTACATTTTGGACGTACATTTAGCTAAAGTGCACTCTTCATGCACAGTAAGCATGTCCACTCGGGGACCACGGACCAGCTAATGCACCTTAAATTCACACCCTAGCTTCGTGTACATTAACGTTCCCCGTAGACAAGTCCTCATTCTCACTCTCACTCTAGTTAGTTATTTCATACTCAGTGGAACAGATTTCACAGGAGAGATTGCAACCTACACTGGAATATCACAGTGCAGTGATTTGGGTAATCACCTGAGAAGCAGGAAACCTGGATTCAAATCCCTTCTCCATATCAGGCAGAGTGGGGAGTTAAACTGGGCTCTCCTACAGCCTGGGTAAGTGTCCTAACCCTGAGCTAAAGATTATTATTGCAGCGGGGAGGAGTCCTCCTCCTGGCCATTTTGTGTGGCATTAGACAAGCTCTGCAGCTTCTCTTACAAGAAATGGCTTGTGAGGCGAGGGCTCTCAGCTGTGAATCCCAAGTAGAGCAAGGCGCCTCCTTCCAGCCTGGCCTTAGACACCCAACTCCCTGTGAGGGAGGGTGCTCGGGATTCGTCTTTCTCTAGGGCATCTGCTACTGCCTGGCTTAGGCAGCTCCCCACCTAGTATGCTCACTTTTGTGGAGCTCATTCTTTGGCACCTCTCGCTCCCCATCCATTGCATAGGAAGCCTAGTGACTAATTCACAGTTTGTGGAGTCTACTGGCTAGATAGGCACCTAAAAGGGACTCAGTGAATAGAGAATTCCGGGAAGATAATGTAATTAATGCCAATCAACATGGGTTTATGGAAAACAGATCCTGTCAAACTAACCTGATATCTCTTTTTGATGATTACAAACTTGACTGACAAAGGTAATAGCATTGATGAAATATACTCAGGCCTTGTTTACACTACACAGTTTTGTTGACAAAAGTCAGCTTTCATTGACAAATCAGTGGAGGAGTACACACTGCAATGCTCTTTCCGCCAACAAAACTCTCCTGCTTTGCCAACAAAATAAAACCACCTCGACGAGAGACGTAGATATTTTTGCAGCAAAGTTATATCGACAAAGCAACAGTTTTATCTGTGCTTGGTTTTATCACTGTAAATGGCCTCCAGGAGGTGTCCCACAATGCCCATCCTGGCCACTCTGGTCAGCAGTTCGAACTCTGATGCCCTAGGTACACAGGCATCCACCCCTCTCTTTTTAAAGGCCCAGGAATTTTTGAAAATTCACTTCCTGTTTACTCGGCGTGGAGAGCTTATATCACACCTTCCCAGCTGACCATGGTGGCTCCATGCAGCAAACACTCTCCTGCTTGGAGCACACCCGAGTTGTTGGATCTGCTGGCACTGTGGAGAGAGGAGGCTGTGCAGTCCCAGCTCTGCTTCTGCAGTAGGAACTTCGATACCTACAGTCAGATTTCTCGTGGCTTGTTGGAAAAGGACAACGAACAGGACACAGTGCAGGGCCATGCAAAGAGAAAGGAGCTGAGGCAGGTCTACCAGAAGGCAAGGGAGGCAAACGGTCACTGGATGCCATCCACTGCCAAGAGCAGACAGTAGACTCAATCCCAAGGATAAAGTCATGGATAAGGAGGTTGGCGGATGATGTGGAGCAGATGGCAGGGTTATCCAGTGGTGTGGCAAGTCAAGACCTCTTTTCCACTCTGGAAGGGTCTAGCTAGTCCCAACAGTCCATCTCTGGTGTGCATGACACGAAGGATAAGAGCGCCCTGGTAAGTGATGCTGCTCGGTTATATGAGGTAGATCTGGCCTTTGCTCTGTATATTCTAGAAGTGGGTGAAGGGACAGAAATGTACAAGACTAGCTGTATTTGAGTGTGCTCCACATTCCCCTGTGCAGCTACGCAGTGCAGTGGAACAATGTTGATGCACACTGAGATTTCATGGAATCATCAAGAGAGATCTTCTGGATGTACTCACCAGTCCTCTGCTGAAGCTTGCTTGGCAGAACTGCTTTGTTCCTCCCCCCATTGTAGGAAACTTTCCCATGCCAATCAGCAATTGCGTGTGCAGGGACAAAAGTGGTACACAGGCGAGCAGCATAGGGCTGGGGTCTGAAGCCGCACGCATGCAGGAGATGCACCCAGGGCCGGCTCTAGGTTTTTTGCCGCCCCAAACAAAAAAAAAATTGGCTGTCCCCCTTCCCAGTCCTGGGCTCCCCCCCGTACTCCCCTGCTGCCCCAGCCCTGGGCTCTCCCCCCCACCCCGCCGCCCCAGCGCTGGGCTTCCCCCTTTCCCCGTCACCAGTGCCCTCCCCCAACCCCACTGCCATCCCAGCCCTGGGCTCCCCCTTTCCCCCCACCAGTGGCCCCCCCCACACCTCCTGCCACCCCAGCCCTGGGCTCTCCCCCCGCCACCTGCACCCTCCTTCCACCGCAGCCCTGGGTCACTGGTAACTCGCTCCCAGGGCAGGTCATTCAGCAGGAATTTTGGATGTGCACAAAACACAGACAGGATTGGTTCCCATATGGTTACAGAGCTGCAGTAAAGTGGAACAATTTTCAGCTTGTGTGATTGGAAGATATCTGGATGCATATTATAAGACTATCCTCCATAAATGAGGAAAAGTTGAGGTGCCTTTATTATTCTTTTGTTCCACTCTTTCTTTCTATGGGGAATTTGCCAATGCAATATCACTGTCTTCCTTTGGGGGGGTCTCAGGAGGGGGTAGTTGGGGACAAGGAGAAGGAAGACTTAGATAGGGGGTGGGGTCCTGGGGGGCAGTTAGGGGCAGGGGTCCCGGGAGGGGGTGATCAGGAGACAGGGAGCGGGGCGGGATTGGATGGGTTGGGGTTTCTGTGGGGGGCAGTCGGAGGGAGTGGATGATGGCAGGGTGGGGCTTCCCTCCCCATGGAGTGCCCTGTTTTTTTAATGTTAAAATATGGTCTCCCTACCATTCACAGCACTCACAGCACACTGCCGCATGAGGTCCCCCTCCTTCCTTTCCAGTTGGTAGTGGCCAAGGGAATGCTGGGAAATGTAGTTCCCAGGGCTGGCTCTATAGGCAGGGAGCTAACAAAGGAACTACAGCTCCCAGAGCCCCCTGTCGGTTCTCAGCTCCCATGCCGCCCCTGCAAATGGGCTGCCCCAAGCAGGTGCTTGCTTTGCTGGCGCCTAGAGCCGCCCCTGTGCATGATGCACCCTTGCAACCTTGCTTACCCTCAGGAGTGAGATATCGGATTCAAAGACTCCCACCTGTGGAAAATGGGGGCAGAATTTGCAATATTGTCCCTTGTCACCTGCAGTGATCCCCTTAAAAAGCCACATAGACCCTTTGCTACATCTGGAATGCCCAATTCCCCCCACCACAACCACCACCAGTCTGAACTTACCATGTTTAGAGTGCTGGCCGAGATCTGTGCTTGCCAAGGGACAGAGAGAAAGTGATTTGTATGTTAAGAGATATATTTTACTATGATGATTCAAAGCTGTGCGTGAACTAACAATCATGGGAGGGATAGCTCAGTGGTTTGAGCATTGGCCTACTAAAGCCAGGGTTGTGAGTTCAATCCTTGAGGGGGCAATTTGGGGATTGGGTCTGCTTTGAGCAGGGGGTTGGACTAGATGATCTCCTGAGGTCCCTTCCAACCCTAATAATCTATGTTTCTGTGTATTGTTTCTTGTGCTTCTGGAGATGTGGCCTGCAGGGGAACCCCCTACACACTGGTGGAGCGCCTCTGCCAAATAAGGAAGTGACCAAGGAGGACATGTTCTGAGAGGTGCTCCAATATTCATTGGCTGAAAAAAGAGAAACTCAGAGAGTGAAGAGAGACCCCTGAAAGAAGAATTTAAAATAGAAAGGCAGGACAGAAAGGAACATGAGAAGTTCATTTTAAAGGTACAGGAATGGATTATACAAGTGATGGAGGAGCAAACAGATATGTGGAAGTCCCTAATCATACTCGAGGCAGAGGACATGTGTGCCCCCCCTTCTTCCCCCAGCCAATACAGAACTGCAGTCCATGCCCTTTCAAAATTCCTTCCTCTCACACATTCCTTGCAACTTCCTGGAACATCTTGGTACCCCATTCACTTCACCCCTTTGGACAGCTTCCAAAATGATAGCTGGATTTACACACAGGTATGAGAGCCTAAACTGCCTTTCACCCTTATCTCCCTTCCCATCAAGCCTTTTGTGTGTGTTGTTAATTGGCATTTAATAAAAACAAACTCTCTGAAACATAACCTATCTTTATTTTTCTCCTACACATGATGGCTGCTGCTGGTAGTAAAACATAGTATCAGTTCAACCATTTGCTGGCTACCAATCCTGGTCAGGAATCATCACAATTTTCATGCAAGGTGGGAAGTTAACAAAGCATGGAAGAGTGCTATATAGAAAAACACATTACTGGTGCTTATTGTCAAAATGTTGCCTCAAAGCCTCCCTGATTCAAATAGTCCCCCATTGTGCTCCTCTAATTGCCCTGGTATCTGTCTGCTCAAATTCAACAGCAAGGCAGTCTGCATCCGCACTTCACCATGGGGAATTTGCCAATGCAATATCACTGTCTTCCTTTGGGGGGGTCTCAGGTGGGGGCAGTTGGGGACAAGGAGAAGGGAGACTTAGATAGGGGGTAGGGTCCTGGGGGGCAGTTAGGGGCAGGGGTCCCGGGAGGGGGTGATCAGGGGATAGGGAGCGGGGGGGGGGTTGGATGGGTGGGGTTTCTGTGGGGGGCTGTCAGAAAGAGTGGATGGTGGCAGGGTGGGGCTTCCCTCCCCATGGAGTGTCCTGTTTTTTTAATGTTAAAATATGCCATCTATCGCCCCTCTGAAGTTAGGGAATCCCATTGCCGCAAAGCCATCCTCTATTTCACGTACATTGCCAAGAGTCACAATCTTTCATAGCAGAATGTGATAAATGGTCCTGCACACTTGCATTAACACAGCCCCAACAGTCAACTCCCAACTCCAAACTGATTTGCAATGGAGTGTTAGCAGGCTGGAGTCTCCAGATTCCACACAGTGATCTCCACGTGCTTCTCCACTTAAAAGGCAGCTCTCATTTTGGTGTCCTTGCCCCACAGTGCTGGGGTGAACTCCGCATACAGTTCTTGGAAGGTGGCTTTCTGCATCCGAAAGTTTTGCAGCCACTGCTCACCATCCCAGACTTGCATAACAATGTGACCCCGTCACTCAGTGCTTGTTTCACATGCCCAAAAGTGATGGTCCACTGTGTTCAGCTGCTCTGTGAATACCAAAAGTAAACTGGTGTTGTTTCTTTCCATGGCACACGGCAGGTCAGGTTCAGATTGTGCTCATGATATACTGCCTGACCATCTGCGATGTGTTCATAACAGTGACTACAACAGTAGGGAGCAGTGCGTGATCCATCCTTCCAGACAGAGATGGTGGGCAGCCCTCTCTTTCTCTGTGTACCTGAGAAGACAAAAGGAAACAGCTGTTGGCTTTTCAGGGAAGGGGTCCTGACCTGAAGAGTTTGGTCAGTAACCTTGCTGGAAGTATGTGGTGAGAAAACAGCTTCTTTATTTTTCTTGTAACCATTTCTGACTTTTATGCCACATTGCTTGTACTCACTTAAAAACTCCCTCTTTCTAGTTAATAAACTTATACTGTTTTATCTCAACCAATGTGTTTAAACTGAAGTGTCTGGGTAACTCAGAGCTAATAAGCTGGTATATTATTCCCTTAAAGGAATAACTGACAGTAAATTTTACTGCCCAGGAGTGGGCTGGGCCGTACAGGACATACATTTCTGGGGAAAGATCTGGGACTAGGGGTGTGCTGGGGCCACCCTTCAGTATAACCAGGCTGGTGAGAGCCAGGGTGTAGCTGGCAGGCTGCAGTTACACACACATACTCTAGGTGGCGCTGTTTGTGAGCAGCCCAGATGGGAGCTGCTCCAGTAAGGCATTGTAAGGCACCCAACATCGCAGGACAGGGGTTACACAGCTCCCTGCTGATCTGGATTGTGCCCCGATAGGTCATAGTAAGGTAATATATTTTATAACTATGGGAACAGCCATGGGTACTGGGACCGCTCCCCACTATGCCAACCTCTTCATGGGCCACCATGAGGAAGAATTTCTGGACCAATGCACCACAAAAAGTAATATGATTGAGGCACATTGATGATATTTGCATTCTCTGGACAGATGACCTAAATTCCCACATTTTCACCACAATTTCAACAATCACAACCCATCCATTAAACGCTCTCTGGAATACTCCCACACCAGCATCAACTTCTGGGACACCACAATCAACTACAACAAGGGAACCCTACAGACAACTATATACAAGAAACTCACTGATCACCAAACTTACCTCCACAGATCCAGTAACCACCCCAAGCACAACAAGAAATCTGTTATTTACCGCCAGGCACTCAGATACCACAGAATATGCTCTGAGAAGAAAGTCTGGGGTATACACTTAAAACCACCTTCACCAAATGAGGACACTTCACCAGAGAAGTGAATCACATCATGGCATCCGCCACCCAAATACCCTGAGAGAACCTGCTTCAATAGAGAAAAAAGGGAAAACCTCTGACTGCGCACCCCTTCTTGTCGCCACCCACACCAAACGAGAACCCATATGGAGGATTGTTAAACAGTTATAACCCTTACTCAGTGGGGAACCACATCCTGAAAGAAATCTTTCCTGAACCCGCTTCTGGCCTTCAAGCAACCCCTGAGTCTAACCAAGCTCATCATTAGAAGCAGGTTCCCCACAAACTAGGACTCACTAACTCAAAGCAGCCCCAGGCCCTGCCATAACAACAGATGCAAAACCTGCAGACATATCTCTACTGCTGTGACAATCAATACTCCCCACAACACATTGCTCAAGATCCAGGGGTCCGACATATGCCTATGACAACATGTGGTGAACCTCATCCTGTGCACTAAATACCCGAATAACAACTATGTGGGTGAAACCAGACAATCACTACACTCTCAAATGAACTCACACAGGAAAATGATAAAAGACAAAAATACCATATCACCCATAGGAAAACACTTTTCACAGAATGATCAGTCCATATCTGACCTCTCTCTGTCCTCATCCTCAAATGAAACCTGCACAACACTCAAAAGATGAGCCTGGGAGCGTAAACCTGTCATGTACCAGTTAAAATGCTGTACACAAATTCTCAGTAAGGAAATAGTTTTATAATATTTTAGCGGATGTCTGGAAGAAAGTAATAGCTGATCTTTATTATGACAGTTTGAAGATAAATCACATGAAAAATGCTACATGACCATTGACCCCCCCTGGTTTAGTCTCCTTGAGGTGTGAAAGTTAAAAGTTGACCTCCAGATTGCCATTGCTCTTTATAGTACTGATAATTCCCCCCCACTGTGAGCTAAACAGGAAAGCAGCTCTTCTTTCCCAAAATTCCATTGGTTTGTAAGGACAGAATGAAAAAAATTGAGCGCTCCGTTTACACAGCATTTTAGTTTAATGCAGAGCATAGAGGAGAGATTATTATTTATTGATTCCTGGAAGTGAAATACAGTGACAAAAGTCAGATGTTTAACGGGGATGGTTGTCTAATGAAGGCGGTGCCAGAAGAGTTCTTAGTACATGTTGGGGATTCTTTGAAGAGGTTTCAGGAGAGGAAGTTGATGAACAAGGGTGTATGCATTTTTTTTTTGGTAATGGAAAAGGAAGGTTAGTGGTTTGTTCCAGAATGTGATTGTGAGATACCACCGTGATGAGCGTGAGTAGCTGGATAGCTAGTAAAATTGATTAAAAACCATGTGACTCCAACAGCCCTCTGCTCTATATGAAGTTTTACAGTAGAAGAAGTGTCTAGAAAATGAATACTCCCAGCCAAGGCACAGCATCCTGAACTCAGTTTTATTGTGACTAGGGCTAACACCTTGAGGTTGGTGGCACCTACAGCTAGCTGATATATTTTAGCAGAACATTGTTTCCTGCTGGATAAGGGTTTTCATCGCAAACAAAATTCTTCATGGGAAAATGTGACTTTGTACTAAATTTTTCAATTTTTGATGGGCAATTTCTAAACAAAATATTTTGTTTTAGTTTTTCGAAAACCAATTCTGGAAAAAAAGTAATCGTGAAACTTTAGATTTTTTGCTTTTTCCTCTTGTCTCACTTTTTGTTTGTTTGTTTGTTTGTTGTTGCCCTTGAATGTAATATAATTAATCATATTTGGAGGTATTTTTCTCCAGTTTTTTTTCTTATTTCCTCTCTGCCTTTTTAAAACTTCCCCACCTTTGAAAAAGGTGCAGAGTAACAAAAGGAAAAACAAAACTTTCTGCCATGCAGCAACTTTTCCAAAGTTGGACAAGTTGTGAAAAATTAGAATTAGAAATTGGAAAAAAAAAGTGCCAGAACTCACCCCCCAAGCCCAGACATCATTCATTCTATTGGATTCATTAACAATGACAAAAACAAAAACAATGGAAAGTGCAATGGGGGCAGAGTACAAAAAATCCAAAAATTTAGATTTTTTTCCATTTTCAAAAATTGAAATGAAAAACGTGATACAAAATGAAATTTTAATGTTGTTTTCTTTCAACATTTCATGGGGGGGAAAAACAGGTTCTTCCACCAGTTCTTGTGGCTTCTTTGACACTGGAGTTGCAGCTAGCAGGGGATATGAAGGGTTTCTACAGGTATGTTAGCAACAAGAAAAAGGTCAGGGAAAGTGTGGGACCCTTAATGAATGTGGGTGACAGATGATGTGGAAAAAGCTGAAGTACTCCATGCTTTTTTGCGTTGGTCTTCACAGACAAGGTCAGCTCCCACACTTCTGTCCTGGGCGACACAGTATGGGGAGGAGGTGAGCAGCACTCAGTGGTGAAAGAACAGGTTAAGGACTATTTAGAAAAGCTGGACATGCACAAGTCCATGGATCCAGATCTAATGCATCTGAGGGTGCTGAGGGAATTGGCTGATGTGATTGCAGAGCCATTGGCCATTATCTTTGAAAACTCATGATGATCAGGGGAGATCCCGGACGATTGGAAAAAGGCAAATATAGTGCCCATCTTTAAAAAAGGGAAGAAGGAGAACCTGAGAAACTATAGACCTCACCTCAGTCCCTGGAAAAATCATGGACCACTTGGAGGAGAGGAAGGTGATCAGGAACAGTCAACATGGATTCCCCAAGGGCAAGTCACGCCTGACCAACCCGATTGCCTTCTATGATGAGCACTGGCTCTGTGCATATGGGGAAAGCAGTGGACGTGATACCTGGACTTTAGTAAAGTTTTTGATGTGGCCTCCCACAGTATTCTTGCCAGCAAGTTAAAAAAGTCTGGTTTGGATGAATGGACTGTAAGGTGGATAGAAAGCTGGCTAGATTGTCAGGCTCAATGGTTAGTGATCAACGGCTTGATGTTTAGTTGGCAGCCGGTATCAAGCGGAGTGCCCCAGGGATCAGTCCTGGGGCCGGTTTTGTTCAATATCTTTATTAATGATCTGGATGATGGGATGTATTGCACCCTCAGCAACTTTACAGATGACACTAAGCTGGGGGAGTGGCTGCGAAGCTGGGTATGAGTGAGCAGTGTGCCCTTGTTGCCAAGAAGGCTAACGGCATATCAGGGTGTATTAGTAGGACATTGCCAGCAGATCAAGGGAAGTGATTATTCCCCTCTATTTGGCACTGGTGAGGCCACACCTGTCCAGTTTTGGGCCCCCCACTACAGAAAGGATGTGGACAAATTGGAGAGAGTCCAGCGGAGGGCAACGAAAATGATTGGGGGTTGGGGCACATGACTTACGAGGAGTGACTGAGGGAACTGGGCTTGTTTAGTCTGCAGAAGAGAAGAGTGAGGGGGGATTTGATAGCAGCCTTCAACTACCTGAAGGGGAGTTCCAAAGAGGATGGAGCTCAGCTATTCTCAGTGGTGGCAGATGCCAGAACAAGGAGCAATGGTCTCAAGTTGCAATGGGGGAGGTCTAGGTTGGATATTAGGAAATATTATTTCACTAGGAGGGTGGTTAAGCGCTGGAATGGGTTACCGAGGGAGGTGGTGGAATCTCCATCCTTAGAGGGTTTTAAGGCCCGGCTTGACAAAGCCCTGGCTGGGATGATTTAGTTGGGGATTGGTCCTGCTTTGAGCAGGGGATTGGACTAGATGACCTCTTGAGGTCTCTTCCAACCGTAATCTTCTATGATTCTATGAATCAAGGCAGTTGCATCCACCTGCTGTGGGGATTGTACCTGCAACCTGTGATGGGCATCAATGGTCATTCATAGTGGCAATTCATAGTAATAGATAAGGATAACAAATAATCATTGCGGGAGGCAAAAAACATTAGACAGATGCTATATCCTGGTGGGTAGGGCCCTCGCCTAGAGTATAGGGGACCTGGTTCAAGCCCCTCCTCCTGTGACTGTGTACTTGTTTATGCAAAGTGGAACAGCTGCAACAGCCTTCAGTGGTTATGGCACTCACTTAAGAGAGAGAAAATGTAAGGTCAAATACCTTCTCAGTGGAGGGGGAGGGACTTAAACTGGTGTCTCCAACATCAAAATACCTGAAGGCTAAATGAAAAACTTCACATTACGTCAAAACAAAGGGTTTCATTTCAACCTGACTTGACTTTTTTTTTTTTAACTTTTCAGTTACCCCAAAATTTCAAAAACCTTCAGTTTATGGTTCAACATGAAACAAAACGTCATCTTTGATGTTCCAGAGTTGCCGAGAATTGAAGAATCCCCTATTCAGCCAGCCCAGTGGGAGCCTGCTGTCTAAGCAATTAGATAAGGTGATGCGGTGCCCTTATCAAAGGCAGCTCTGTTCCAGCTCTGGCCACTGGGAAGCCACAAGTGAATTCTGGTTCCCGTATCATCCAGCCTTGTCATGCACAAGCTCCCAGTGAAACTGTCTTAATGGCAATAAAATGTTCATGTTCTGTCAAGTGCTACACAAATATATTATTATCATTCCTTTAACAATCACACCATTTTTAACTCTTGGTAAGGTTCCAGACTCCACAGTGGCTGCTAGATGGCACTGTCAGATATCTTGTTTGCTAAGCTGAGACTTGAACCAGCCCTCTGTTTTACACTTTGATCTTCTTAAGGTGGCTCTCAGCCAGTCAATTCCGAGTCTTGGGGCCGAGTTGCATAGAACACATTGTTGTGGGGACAAAGATCTTAGTGGTGGTTCATCAGCTGAGAGAGAGAGGCCTTTTTCTCAGGATTTCCCTGCAGTACCATTGCTTTTCCAGAGCCTGAGTTCCCAGGGCTATGGGCTATGGGGCACTTCATCACTATAGAACTCATTTATGAAAGCTGACTGAGGAGTTAATACTTGGATGTTTTTCTCTTTTGCTCGGTTGCGATGGGTGCTGAAAAGCTGCAATGTTCACATTTGTAAGTGGATAATAGCTTTTGCCTCAGCCAGAGTAGAATACATATGCCATGCCTGAGGCCTTGGGTCTCTCTCCTATCCCCATGGCCAGTAGATGATCACTGTGGCCCAGAGCCACAAAGGTACCCAGATTTTGGCACTATTGTAATCATTAAAACTCACCCAGGATGTGTGAGACCTTGGTTTGATTCCCATCCCGTCCTGTGGGGAAAAGGGAGAGGGGGCCTGAACCAGGGCCATGGCATATTCTGAGCCCTCAATCTCTCCTGGTGAATCTATTCCATTTTGGATTCAGACTTAAATTGCCAATGGGTGAGAATGACTCTCAAATCTGCTGGCAAGAGGGGGAGACTCAGGTTCGAGTCCCCCTGTTCCAAAGAGAGTTTAACTATTTGTACCCAGTGGAACAGTTTCAACAGAGGACGTGGAGGAAGCCCCAGGGAAATGTTGTCAGACCATAATGTCTGTAGTTTTAAAAAAGTTGTGGGAGTTGTGTGGAGTGAGGCATGTAATAGCTGCCCGCTCTCATCCAGAAATGACTGGTTTCCACTTTTTTAAGGTCTGTTATGGGGCCACTATGACACTAAACATCTTTACAACCGTACGATAAGAGTTGACTGTGCTGTGTTACTCCCTTGTTAGCTATTTGCATACAGAAATGTACCCCAAGAATCTACTGGGTTTGATCTCTTTGATCTCTTGTATGGGAGACAGGTGAGGGGACCCCCTATATTTAATTCAAGGCTCTTAGGAGGGTAGCACTGAGGAGCTCGGTTTGTTTTCCTTAACCAAAAGAAGGATAAGAGGAGATATGATTGCACTCTTTAAATATATCAGAGGGATAAATACCAGGGAAGGAGAGGAATTATTTCAGCTCAGTGCTAATGTGGACACGAGGACAAACGGATATAAATTGTCAGTCAGGAAATTTAGGCTTGAAATTAGACGAAGGTTTCTAACCATCAGAGGAGTGAAATTCTGGAACAGCCTACCGAAGGAAACAGTGGGGGCGAAGGACCTCCATGACTTTAAGATTAAGCTAGATAAGTTTATGGAGGAGATGGTATGATAGGATAACGGGCTTAGTCAATAGGTCAATTAAGTACCACACTGGTAATTAGTACAATGGGTCAATGATAGGATATTGTTAGCCTTTTTCCAGAGGGTATGGCTGGAGAGTCTTGCCCGCATGCTCGGGGTTCAGCTGACCACCATATTTGGGGTCGGGAAGGAATTTTCCTCCAGGGTAGATTGGCAGTGGCCCTGGAGGTTTTTCGCCTTCCTCCGAAGCATGGGGCAGGGGTCGCTTGCTTAAGGAGTGGGTGGATAGGCTTATGTGGCCTGCATCTTGCAGGAGGTCAGACTAGATGATCATAATGGTCCCTTCTGATCTTGAATTCTATGATTCTATGATTCTAGGTAGGACAGCCCGTAGGGGAGCATGTCACTCATTTTAAAGCAAATGTATAAGCTATGATGGAGCTAGTGGAACAGAACCTTGAAAGAAGTCAGGAATCGCAGATGATTGGGCATGACAGGCATGCTGAAGAAAGATGGTTTGATGGGGTGATTTGGTATTATTGCTGATTCCAATGAGGAAAAACAAAATGCAGGATTGTTGGGAGGACCTTTTGAGAAAGAGTGAATCAAAAGCTAGAAAGAGTGAACCAAGTCACTATAGTGTACAGAAGCCCCATGGCAGGGGAGCTGTACAAACTGTACATGTCGACAGATTGAGAGCTTGCCCGGAAAGGGAGATGGGAGTGAATATGATTTGTTGTACTGATAAGGGAACATTTCCTGCCCCTTTAACTATGATCATGGAGAGTAAGGAAAAGATTCCTCTGGAGAGCGCTGAGATGTGGGAGAGTCTGAACCCCACCCAGAAGCAGGCAATGGCAGCCCTTTCAAAGCACCACAAACAGGTTATTCCAACCAGCCAGGTTTAACGGACAGAATTCTACATTCCATTGAAACTAGAGGAACACACACTGCTCCTAGCAAAGCACATTGTGCTAAAGGAGAGATGCAAAAACAAATTCAGGAGGAGGTAGAAAGCCTGCTGGAAATTTGGGTGATTACTACATCAAAAAGCCCCTGGGTGTCTCCTATTGTGATGGTACCTAAAAAGGATAAAACCATGAGGTTTTGTGTGGACTTTATGGAGTTATATTCTATCACCCAACCTGACCCATAGCCCACATCCCAAATTGAGGACCTACTGAATCTCTGTGGGGGTGGTGCAAAGTTCATAAGAACTCTGGACTTAACGTGTGGGTATTAGCAAATTCCCCTAGGGTATGTCTACACTACCAGATTAGTTCGATTTAACTTAATTCGAATTTGTGGAGTCGACCTTACAAAGTCGAATTTGTGTGTCCACACTAAGGACACTAATTCGACTTTGTGAGTCCACACTAACAGGGCAAGCGTTGACATTGGAAGCGGTGCACTGTGGGAAGCTATCCCACAGTTCCCGCAGTCCCCGCTGCCCATTGGAATTCTGGGATTTCCCCACAATGCATGCTGGGGGGGAAAATGTTTCGAGGGTGGTCTTGGGTAACTGTTATCATTCAACGTGCTTTCAGACATCTCAAGGGGAGATGGAGGAGCTTACTGACTTGCTCGGATCTCAGCGAAACCAATATCCCCATTGTTATTGCAGCTTGCTGTGTGCTCCACAATCTCTGTGAGAGCAAGAGGGAGACCTTTATGGTGGGATGGGAGGTTGAGGCAAATCGCCTGGCTGCTGATTACGCTCAGCCAGACAGCCGTGCAATTAGAAGAGCCCAGCGGGAAGTGCTGTGCATCCGGGAGGCTTTGAAAGCTAGGTTCCTCAGCGAGCAGCGTGACCTGTGACTGTTCAGTTTCTTTACAGAGAAGCTGAACCTGCCCCTGCTTCAGTTACTGTTGACGTTCTTCTGCGGTTACATACCCCATTCACCACGTTTCCCCCCTTCCAACACACGTTTAAAAATAAAGTTAATGGAACATTGTTACTTAACAACGTTTTCTTTATTAATGAATTCGTTTTAAAGGGTTGAAACAGGGACACAGACTGTGGTGGGTAGGGTGTGCAGTGATGTTAACACCGCTTCTACACTCGAGGAATGATAGGCTCCTGCTCCTAGAGCGGTCTGCAGTGCCGGATTGGTTGTTTCAACGGAGCCTGCCATCCCTCCTTGTCGGGACTCTGTGTGCGGGGGCTACGTGACCTTGTTGCGGGGGAGGACGGTTACAGATTCCCCTGCTGCGTGGCTCTGTGGTCCTGGAAAAGGACCACTGCATAAGTTCTATAACTGCCCTCCCATGCCACAAAGTCACGTACCCCCCACCCACACAGAACATGGAAAACACCTCTCATACCGACCAGGGTGCCTACTGACTGCACTGTGTGTGTGACCTGCTGTTGATCCTGCCCCCGTGTCTGTACCCTGGTAAAGGTGACTGTCCTGTGCAATTAATAACCCCCTTCCCCCCGCTTCACAGACAGTCTTCTGTAGAAAAACTTGATGGAAATAGTAATTAACAGCAAACTACTTTTAATAATCAACTACACAGATAGGGGATGAAACTGAGATTGGGGCTTCGGTGAGCCCAGGAAGGGAAGGACTTTGTTATATCCTTGGGGCAGCCGGAGTAGGAAGCAATCACTTGAGGCCAGAGAGCAGACAGCTAACCAAAACCTCCATTTTATTTACATATATACAGAGAGTTCCTCAGCCGGTTGAAACCGGTTGAGCTAACCCATAATAATCTAACTCAGTTGCCATAGCAACAAAACCCTGACAACCAAATACACAACATATTCCTCCCCCCCTAATAAGAACATCCCCTAAATAAAACACACACTAGACTAGAGAAGGAGGGTAGACTGCCTCCATTCCCGGCTAAACCCTGGGGATTATTTTGCCCCATAACCGTGGGTTCACCCTAGCTAAAGATCCAGCCGATGAGGAGGCCTTCTGTCTCTAGGTGGATTACGGCGAACTACTGGTGTTATTGCACCCGAAAGCACTAGGGGCTCAGGGTCCGCAGCACGAACAGGTGAGGAGGTGGTATCAGCTCGTGCTGGGCAAAGGGGTATCTCAGCCGCCGGCAGTAATGGAGAACAGTCAGAAACAGGTGACTCGTGATTCGATCCCTCACCAGAAGAGGTGAAGTCAGACCCCTCAACTGCAGATGGGTCCTGAGGACTGGCATGACCTGGCAACAGCTGATCTACATGTCGCCGCCAGGTAAGATTCTCTGCAGTCCGGACTGTGTAGGAAACAGGTCCTGTTTGAGTGATGACTGTGGCCGGAACCCATTTAGCTCTGGAAGTATAATTCCGAGCCAAAACTGGCTGTCCCGGGCTAAAGGTTCGGTCTTTTGCTCTGGGTGCCCGTCTGATGACTTGATATTGCTGCTGATGTTGCACAATTTGTCGGGGTTCAGAAGGTTTCAGCAGATCAAAGCAAGTGTGCAGCTGTCGTCCCATCATTAGAAAGGCCGGAGATGCGTGGGTCGTAGCATGAGGTGTGTTTCTGTAGGAAAGTAAAAAGGTATCCAGACGCTTTTGAATGGAGTGTTGTCCCCTTGCTGATTTCAAAGCGTTTTTCATTGTCTGCACAAATCTTTCAGCTAATCCGTTGGTGGACGGATGATATGGTGCTGACGTGATGTGGTGTATCCCATTTGCTTTCATAAAATTTTGAAACTCCTGAGAAACGAACTGTGGTCCGTTGTCGCTCACAAGTTGTTCTGGCAGACCAAAACGACTAAAGAGTCCTCGTAGTTTTTGGATAGTACTCTCTGCAGAAGTGGACTGCATTATAGAGACTTCTGGCCATTTAGAATGGGCATCTATTGCCACCAAGAACATGCTTCCTTCAAGGGGGCCAGCAAAGTCAACGTGAATACGTTGCCACGGGTTTTCAGGCCAGTCCCATGGGTGTAGGGGTGCCCACTGGGGTGCATTCCTCACACCCTGACATGACATACAAGCTTTTGCCTTCTCTTCAATAGCGCTGTCCAGTCCAGGCCACCAAAAATAGCTTCGTGCAATTTCCTTCATGCGCACTATTCCACAGTGACCGGAATGTAGCTGTTCTAACATCTGTGATCTCAGTGGTGGTGGAATAATGACACGTCTCCCCCACAACAAACAACCAGATTGGACCGATAACTCCGTCCGCTTGGACATGTAGGGAACAAGGTCTGATGAGACCGGAGAGGTTTGTCGAGATGTTCCATGCATCACCAGGTCCATAACGTGGGACAATACTGGGTCAACGCGAGTTGCCTTCTTTATCTGAGTAGCAGTGAAGGGTGTATTCTCTACCTGTTCAAAGTAGAAGATTTCCTTGTGGGCACTATCTTGGTGTTTGACCGGCAAAGGCAACCTTGAGAGGCCATCTGCATTGCCGTGTAGAGTGGATTTCCGATATTTGATTTCATATGTGTGTGCTGAAAGTAACAATGCCCAACGTTGCATACGACTAGCAGCTAATGGGGGAATGCCTGTGTAAGGTCCAAAAATTGATGTCAGAGGTCGATGGTCTGTGAGAAGAGTAAATTTTCGCCCAAACAGGTACTGATGAAACTTCTGAATTCCAAAAACAATTCCTAATGCCTCACGTTCGATTTGGGCGTAGTTAGTTTCTGCTTTGCTTAGAGTGCGTGAAGCAAAAGCAATAGGTCTCTCTTCTCCTGAAGGCATAATATGTGACACGACTGCTCCCACTCCATAAGGGGAGGCATCGCAGGCCAATTGCAGTGGTAAGGATGGATCAAAGTGTGTTAGAACTTCAGAATTTAGCAATGCATCCTTAGCTTTGTTAAATGCAACATCACAGGCTTCAGTCCACTTCCAGGCCTTGTTCTGCCCAAGGAGCTCATGAAGTGGTTTTAGCAGTGTGGCTAACTGTGAGATGAACTTTCCATAATAGTTCAGGAGTCCTAGAAACGAGCGCAGCTGGCTTACATTTCGAGGTGGGGGAGCCTCCACAATAGCTTTAACTTTTGCAGGGGCCTTATGAAGACCTGCAGAATCAATGATGTGACCCAAATATTCAACAGAGGGCTTGAAGAATTCACACTTGTCTTTGCGAACTCGTAGGCCATACTCTTCCAGTCTTTGTAGGGTAGCCTCTAAATTCTTTAAGTGATCCTCTTCATTTCTTCCAGTGACCAGGATATCATCCAGATAGCACTGAACTCCTGACAAGCCACACAAGATCTGGTCCATAGCCCTCTGGAACAGGGCGGGAGCAGATGTTATTCCGAAGGGTAGACGACAGTATCGATAAAGCCCCTTATGAGTCACAATAGTCAACAGCTCTTGGGACTTTTCATCGACGTGCATCTGTAAATATGCTTGACTCAGATCAATCTTACTGAACTTTTGTCCCCCAGCCAGGCCTGCGAAGAGGTCATCGATGCGGGGAAGCGGGTATTGCTCTGCACACAACACTGGGTTGACAGTGACTTTAAAATCACCGCAAATCCGGAGAGAGCCATCTTTCTTCACGATTGGAACGATAGGAGTGGCCCATGAGCTATGGGTAACTGGTATTAGGACTCCATTGGTGACCAGGCGCTCCAGGTCTGCTTCAACTTTTGGCCTGATGGCATATGGCACAGTTCGGGCTTTCAGATATTTTGGTGGACTGCCAGGTTTAATGTTCAATGTCACAGTGATTCCCTTCATACTTCCCAAATCATCTCCAAAAACAGCAGCATGTTTCCTTAGTATAGGGGTTAGACTGGTTTCTTCTTTAGTCATCCGGTGCACTTCTGCCCAGTTCAGTTGAATCTTCCCAAGCCAAGACCTACCCATTAAGGCTGGGTAGTTACCTCTCACCACAAACAGTGGCAATTTAGCCACCTGTCCATTGAGCTCCACCTTAACATCAATAGTGCCCAGCATAGGCACAGCTTCTCCCGTATACGTCTTCAGAACAGTTTTTGTTGCCTTAAGCGGAAGATGCTGTAGCTTTTCTTTATACACAGTCTCGGAGATCAGTGAGACGGCTGCACCGGTGTCCAGTTCCATGCGTATACGTTTGCCATCCAATAACGGGGTTATCCAGTATTCATGTGAGCCCATTGCCAAAGACAAAACATGCAGTGGCACTTCCTCTTTCAATGAGGTGTCACCTTGATCATCCTGGGTCTGCTCTAGGGTATGCAGGGTTCCTCTTTTTGTCGGCCAGACCACAGGCCTCTTTTTCTTTTGTTTACAGGCACACTCAATGTGTCCCTTTTTGCCACAGTGTCGACACACCAGGTCCTTACACCAGCATTCTGATGCCTGGTGACCCGGCTTACCACAGCGGTAACATTCTTGACTCTGCACAGTTTTGTGGGTCGGTTCTTGTGACACTTTTTGCACCCTAGGGGGTGCACCGATGTATTGTGCCTCCCTTGTAGCCAGTTCCATGGAGACAGCAATATCAACAGCCTTCTGTAATGTAAGCTGAGCCTCTGTCAGTAGGCGCTTCCGTATAGCTTCACTGTACAGGGCACACACTAACCTGTCACGCAGGGCATCATTTAACATTTCTTTAAATTCACAGTGTTCTGCTAGCTTTTTTAGAATGGCTACAAATTGTACAACTGTTTCATCTTCCTTTTGGTCTCTTTTGTGGAACCTATATCTTTCAGCAATTACCAGTGGTTTTGGGGAAAAATGGGACCCCAGGATTTCCACAATGTCACTGTAAGACTTAGTTGCTGGCTTAACAGGGTGTAGTAAGCTGTGTAGCAGAGAGTAGGTTTTAGCCCCTACAACACTTAAGAATATTGGCACCTTCTTCGCTTCTGTAATGTCATTTGCAATAAAAAAAAGCTCAAAACGCTCAGTATACACATGCCACTGCTCTGTATTCTCATCAAAAGGCTCCAGGGGCCTGGTCAGAGTAGCCATGATTTTTAGTTTCACTTTCACAGTCAGTGCAAAGAAGCAGCTTTTTTTCTTTGTTTGGTCTTTACCTTGACTTCTACTTCCTTCTGTTACTGGAGCAGCACCAGGATCCCATCCTCGTCGCCAGTGTTATATCCTTGGGGCAGCCGGAGTAGGAAGCAATCACTTGAGGCCAGAGAGCAGACAGCTAACCAAAACCTCCATTTTATTTACATATATACAGAGAGTTCCTCAGCCGGTTGAAACCGGTTGAGCTAACCCATAATAATCTAACTCAGTTGCCATAGCAACAAAACCCTGACAACCAAATACACAACAGATCCTGCCCCCGTGTCTGTACCCTGGTAAAGGTGACTGTCCTGTGCAATTAATAACCCCCTTCCCCCCCCCTTCACAGACAGTCTTCTGTAGAAAAACTTGACGGAAATAGTAATTAACAGCAAACTACTTTTAATAATCAACTACACAGATAGGGGATGAAACTGAGATTGGGGCTTCGGTGAGCCCAGGAAGGGAAGGACTTCTCAACATTTAGGGAATGAGAGCCTTCTTGTATTTGTGCACTCTGCAGGGGTGCAGTGACAGTTTTCACGGCCCCTGTCGCCCCTCCTTCTTGTTACTTTGGGTGATGGGGGGTTGGGACTTTGTGGCGGGGGAGGGTGGTTGCAGATACAGTGCAGGGGGGCTCTGTCCTCCTGCCTGCGGTCCTGCAGAACATCCACAAGGCACCGGAGCGTGTCAAATTTTCCCTGGGCATTTCTTGTGTGGCTGGTCAGAACATCCAAGCTCGGACTGCTGTCCAGAGCGTCAACAGAGTGGTGCACTGTGGGATATCCCGGAGCTACTAAGGTCGATTTCCGTCCACACATAGCCTAATTCGACATAGCCATGTCGAATTTAGCGCTACTCCCCTCGTCGGGGAGGAGTACAGAATTCGAACTAAAGAGCCCTCTATGTCAAATTAAATGGCTTCCTGGTGTGGACGGGTGCACGGTTAATTCGAATTAACGCTGCTAAATTCGAATTAAAGTCCTAGTGTAGACCAGGTGCTGATGACCAAGAAAAATCTGCTTTTATAGTGAAATGTTACTTATTTAAGGTTATGCCCTTTGGATTAATCAATGCAGCCACCTTCCAGAAACTTGTCAAGGAAGTGTTGCAGGGATTAGAAACCTTTGACAAGTCCTAATAGATGCCTTGGGTATTTTCAGTAGCTCATGGTGAGACCACTTGAACCATGTGGAAATTGTGTCACAAAGGCTGAGAGAAGCCAACCTCACTGTCAATGTGTCCAAATGCAAGAGAGGGGCTGCAGCGGTACCTTACCTAGGACACAGTGTGGGCAGTGGGTTTGTTCTCCCAGACCCTTTAAAAGTAGAAGCTATTCAGGGTTGGCCTGCCCCACAAACCCACAAGCAGGCCCAATACTTTATTGGTCTAGCCAACTCTTATCGTAGGTTTTTAAAGATGTTTAATGACATTGTGGCCCCATAACAGACCTTAAAAAAAGTGGAAACCAGAGCCGGTGCTATGGACAGAGGCCTGTGAAAAAGGCTTTTGGAACATAAAAGAGGCTTTGTCTAAAGAGCCTGTTTTGGTCAGCCTTGATTTCAGCAAACCCTTTGTGCTGTGCACTGAGGCTTCTAGGTGTAGTGCTAATGCAGGAAGGCCTGGGAAACAAGTGATATCCCATTATCTGCTTGAGTAAAAAACTGACCCCTGCTGAACAGAACTATGCTGCCATTGAGCAGGAAGGCTACGCCATTGTTTGGGCTGCTAAGCAACTTAAACCTTATTTATATAATAAAAAATATAAGGTTTTGACAGCTCATGCCCCTCTAGTATGGTTACACCGAGGTAAAGGCACCAATTCCAGACTATTAGGGTTCCAGACTATAGTCCATCAGATGAAATTCAGTGTTGATACATGCAAAGTAATGCACATTGGAAAACATCATCCCATACATATAAAATGATGGGGTCTAAACTAGCTGTTATTACTCAAGAAAGAGATCTTGGCATCACTGTGCATAGTTCTCTGAAAACAGCCACTCAGTATGCAGCAGCAGTCAAAAAAGCCAACAGAATGTTGGGGATCATTAAGAAAGGGATAGATAATAAGAGAAAATATGGTATTGCCTATATATAAATCCATGGTACGCCCACATCTTGAATACTGTGTGCAGATGTGGTCGCCCCATCTCAAATAAGATATATTGGAATTGGAAAAGGTTCAGAAAATGACAACAAAAATGATTAGGGGTATGGAACGGCTACTATATGAGGAGAGATTAATAAGACTGGGACTTTTCAGCTTGGAAAAGAGACAACTAAGGGGGGATATGATAGAAGTCTATAAAATCATGACTGGTGTGGCAAACGTAAATAAGGAAGTGCTATTTACTCCTTCGCATAACACAGGAACTAGGGGTCACCAAATAAAATTAATAGACAGCAGGTTTAAAACAAAGAAAAGGAAGGTTTTTTTCACATAACACACAGTCACCCTGTGGAAGTCCTTGACAGAGGATGTTGTGAAGGCCAATTTCTTCAAAAAAGAACTAGATAAGTTCATGGAGGATAGGTCCATAAATGGTAATTAGCCAGGATGGGCAGGGATGATGTCCTTAGCCTCTGTTTGCCAGAAGCTGGGAATGGGTGACAGGGGATGGATCACTTGGTGATTCCCTGTTCTGTTCATTCCGTCTGGGGCACTTGGCATTGGCCACTGTCAGAAGACAGGATACTGGGCTAGATGGGCCCCATCCACCCATGAAGAAGTTGCGTACAGATATGCTTGTCCCATCGGTTTGAACTCGGGGGGGAAGGTCATATAAACACGCTCACAAGAAGAAATAGTTTGCTGTTTGGATTCTCAGAAGGGCTGGAGCTAAGGGACAAAAGCAGAGATCCCCAGGGTCCAACTGGGTTAGCCCTAAAAGACCTTCAGTGCTGAGGGATGACTACATCTCTGTCACCTTTTGGAACCATAGACTGTAACTCATTTGTGCTTATATTGTGCCTGCTTTAACCTGTAAATAACTCTCATTTCTTTTTCCTAGTTTATAAATCCGTAGTTAATTTGACATAGGATTGGTGACTGTCTTTGATGTGAGATCCAAGGTACAAATTAATCTGGGGTAAGTGACTGGTCACAATTTGTCTATTTTGTGATCTTTGGTGTAAGTGAGCATTTATCTAACTCCAGCTTGCCTGGGTGGCAAGATAGACTGGAGTGTCCAAGGGGACTGTCTGTGACTCCAGGATAAGATTATTGTGAGTTCACTTTGGGAGTTCACATTTGTTACTGGGTTGGTGAAATCTAATTATAAAACGTATCACCCGCCTGGGGTGTCTGCCCTGAGGCTGGCACTCATGGTCATGAACCACTCCAGACAGTGTGACACTGGCGCTCTTCAGAGTCTGTCCCATAACTGTCAAAGGGAGCTGAGCACTGAAAATCTGAGCCTTACTGTCCAGCATGGACCAGTGTCTGAGGCCTAGGTCACTGAATACTGAATTGCTATAGTAAGGGAGGACTCCTAAGGATCTAGTCTCTAGCTAATCTGAGCTCCTCCGAGCTCTGATTTACTTTGAAGACGGAATTGCCAAGCGATAAACTGCAGAGAGGCACAAATATCTCACGGCTGTTACTGCAGATGGCTGTTTATTGGTCAAAAACATGTTGCCAATGCAGTCGAGACAAGCAAAGCTGCCTCCTAAACAGCTATTGAAGCAATCCGTAATGTCACCTGACAGGGCTGTGTGTGCCGGCTGCTGAACCTACAGCCCATTTTAAAGCAAAAGTCAGTTTAAATTAGCAAAGCACAAACCATCACACCCAATTAGGCACAATCCAAACTCTGAGTCAACTGAAAAGAGATTATGTTTTTTATTCACAGCATCTTAAACAACTCTGTGCAGGCAGCCTTGGTTAATTAAGGCTTTGTTTAGCCACTGGGCTGAAAAATGTCAGTAAATAGGGAATGAACATTCTGGCTTGGAGAGGCCAATTAAGGGAGTTAGTCCAAGAGTGAGTCCTAAGAACAAAGAGTTTGGGCTGAGCTGAGGGTCGGTGACACGTCAGTGAGCAAAGATGAGAGTGAAAACCAGTACAAGGATCCCAATGTCCGGGCATGGTCAGCTGCAGACTTCTACTGCTCCCACCTCCACAGATCTCCTCTGCCTTCCCTCCTCCCACTAGTGCCAGCTCCCCTTCCCTTCCTTCCCCTACAGCTCCCACAACCCCACTTCTTCCCATTGCCCTCCCCTTTGACTCCTCTCTTGCCTGCACAAATCCAGATTCCAGCACCACGTCCTCCTCCTCCCCGGCAATGTCCGCCCCAACCTGGTGCAGCCTCTGCCCCCTTCCACCACCTCCACCTCTCTGTGCCCTCCCACTATAAGCTCAGACTTCTTCCCACGCTGCCACTCTCCCTTTCTCTGCCCCAAATTGTTCCCATGTGTGCAGATCACCCCAAACTGCACCATCCTCTGTGGTCATGCCAAACCAGCTCCCTCAGGCTCACCCTAAATTGGTCCTTTGTGCAGGGCTGGTGCAACCATTTAGGCGACCTAGGTGGTCGCCTAGAGTGCTAGGATTTGGGGGGCGGCATTTTCTTCAGCAGCGACTGCAGCGGCCGGATCTTCGGCCGCCCCAGTCGCCGCTGGCATTTAGGTGGAGGGAGCTGGGGCAGGGAAGTGTGGGGAGGGCCGCCTGCAGCAAGTAAGGGTGGGGGCGGCACTGTTGCGTTGCATGCGGGCCGGATAAAGCACAACAACCAATATGATTGCAAGCTGAATCATTTATTAAGTACAATGCAATATATTATATAGGCTTCTCCATATTAGCAAACGTCAGACACACCAACATCACATTGCTGCTGATTGGTTCTTTGTCTGATACACACGCTTTTCACACGCATGGCCCTTTGCTTACTGGTTTCCCATTTCCCATGCAATTCATCTGATTTATGAACTTGTTTATCACCTTGAAACCGATCCCAGCTAGGCCACCTGGCGTCTGCCTCCCTCTGGCAGTTCCCTACTTTCTCACAACAACTTTATCTCACCCCACTGTCCTTGATGTCCGCTGCCGTAACTTTCCACCAAGGCAGCATAGGGATGATGCAATCCCACATCTCCCCCTCTTTTCTTAAAGAGACATCCAATAAAACTGCTCCAAACTTCATTGCAAAAGGCATACAAAACAGGGCAAGCAAATAAAAAAACAAAAAACAACTCCCAACGCAATTATTCCCATATGGAGAAGGAAAATAACCCAAGTGGGCCAGCCAAAGCCATTAAGCCAGTCCCACAAAAAATTATAATCATGCATAAGCTTATACATATTATCCTGCAATTGCTAAAGCAACGCATATACAAATGCAAATAATCAAATAAATCTATACAACACATACCTTCAAAATTCTTACAACCATGTCCTTGCTTTTCAAAACTATTGATATGCAAATTTTAATAACCATTTTAAAATAAAAGAGTTGGCCAATAAAAATTTTCTTACTTAAGAAAATGCATTAAACTTTAGCATATTACATTTTTCTTCTGATGTATCCAAACACTTTGTATTCTAAATTAAATAGAACCAGTATCTGCATTACAATCTAACCCTTCAGCTTAATTTTAAATCAGACCATCTCATAAAAATATTAAACACAACAATTTTGGCTACAAGACAAACACCACAAGACAGAACATAGAACACAAAACTTAATTTTAACTTGTTAGTAAATGCATGGTATATTAAATGCTGTGCAGCTGGCATTAATTTTCTTAATTATCTAAAAAACAAAAACAGGTTTACCCCTACTGGGCAATCAATTATTACTTAAAATATACAAATACTCTTATTAATTTTAGGCAAAACAGGGGAACATTAATACAAATGCTTTTTGGCTTGCTCTTTACTTTTAACTTCTGCTTTTAAACACTAAAAGAAAACATCACCACTTACAGTGCCCTTAAAGCCTAATACAATTTTAATTACAGTCCTCACTGAAGGACTGTCTGGATATGTAGACTCTCTACTCAGACCCTATGCTACCAGCACTCCCAGCTATCTCCGTGACACCACTGATTTCCTGAGGAAACTACAATGCATTGGTGACCTTCCAGAAAACACCATCCTGGCCACCATGGATGTAGAGGCTCTCTACACAAACATCCCACATACTGATGGAATACAATCTGTCAGGAATAGTATCCCTGATGATGCCACAGCACACCTGGTTGCTGAGCCCTGTGGCTTTATCCTCACACACAACTATTTCAAATTTGCTGACAATATATATCTCCAGATCAGTGGCACCGCTATGGGCACCCGTATGGCCCCACAATATGCCAATATTTTTATGGCCGACCTGGAACAATGCTTCCTCAGCTCCCGTCCACTCACGCCCCTTCTCTACCTACGCTACATCGATGACATCTTCATCATCTGGACCCATGGGAAGGAGACTCTGGAAAAATTCCACCACGATTTCAACAGCTTCCACCCCTCCATCAACCTCAGCCTGGACCAATCTACACGGGAGGTCCACTTCCTAGACACCACGGTGCAAATAAGTGATGGTCACATCAACACCACCCTATACCGAAAACCTACCGACCGCTATGCCTACCTTCATGCCTCCAGCTTCCATCCCGGACACACCACAAGATCCATTGTCTACAGCCAAGCACTGAGGTACAACCGTATCTGCTCTAACCCCACAGACAGAGACCAACACCTAGAAAATCTCCACCAAGCATTCTCAAGACTACAGTACCCACACGAGGAAATAAGGAAACAGATCAACAGAGCCAGACGTGTACCCAGAAGCCTCCTACTGGAAGACAAACCCAAGAAAGAAACCAACAGGACTCCACTGGCCATCACATACAGTCCCCAGCTAAAACCCCTACAACGCATCATCAGGGATCTACAACCCATCCTGGACAATGATCCCACACTTTCACAGGCCTTGGGTGGCAGACCAGTTCTCGCCCACAGACAACCTGCCAACCTGAAGCATATTCTCACCAGCAACTGCACACCGCACCATAGTAACTCTAGCTCAGGAACCAATCCATGCAACAAACCTCGATGCCAACTCTGCCCACATATCTACACCAGCAACACCATCACAGGACCAAACCAGATCAGCCACAACATCACCGGTTCATTCACCTGCACTTCCACCAATGTAATATATGCCATCATATGCCAGCAATGCCCCTCTGCTATGTACATCGGCCAAACTGGACAGTCTCTAAGGAAAAGGATAAATGGACACAAATCAGACATTAGGAATGGCAATATACAAAAACCTGTAGGAGAACACTTCAACCTCCCTGGCCACACAATAGCAGATCTTAAGGTGGCCATCCTACAGCAAAAAAACTTTAGGACCAGACTTCAAAGAGAAACTGCTGAGCTCCAGTTCATCTGCAAATTTGACACCATCAGTTTAGGACTAAACAAAGACTGTGAATGGCTTGCCAATTACAGAACCAGTTTCTCCTCCCTTGGTTTTCACACCTCAACTGCTAGAACAGGGCCTCATCCACCCTGATTGATCTAACCTCGTTATCTCTAGCTTGCTTCTTGCTTGCTTATATATACCTGCCCCAGGAAATTTCCACCACTTGCATCCGAAGAAGTGGGTATTCACCCACGAAAGCTCATGCTGCAAAACGTCTGTTAGTCTATAAGGTGCCACAGGATTCTTTGCTGCTTCTATAGCACTGTATACATTCTTTAATTAATTTAACAAAATTGTTCATAGCCAAACAATTGCAAACTAATTTCTTTGCCTGAATTTATTTACAAACATTTTAAAGACACCAAAAACTTTTCTCTTTAGCATCTTTACAAAATTCAACAGCTGTTCCCTCCAGCAACTACAAAGTTAACTTTTCACTTTCCCTTAAAAATCACTTGCTTTTCTTCCGACAGCCACTTACTAATCCAAATCACCATTTCAAATATCCTCCTGAATATTTGAAATTCCCATGCTTATGCTTAATTACTTTTCACTCCCGCTACACCCTTAAAAGTTTCCAACCTGTTTTTCAATCTTTCTGACTGTTGTCTGCCCGCCTGGGCCCGATCCTTTTTCTTCTCCAAGTTCTCTGTCTGTTGCCTGCCCGCCTGGGCCCGATCCTTATTTCCTCTTGCTAAACCGTTGCTTCCATGGGTACCAACTTATTTTACTACCAATTTAGCTAGGAGAATGGGCTTTTTAACTAGCCCCAAACCTTCTGATATTCTTCTGTGAACAATTATCTGTACTTTCCCACCGTGGGGGCTACATTCTCATGCATATAACTTTAATACAGCATCTGCATTCCGCCTATCTTATTTAATATAGGCTACATCTAGTATCAAGCAGCCTTACAGTTGCCAATAATCAGCACATAACACAAGACATACAAAAATCTAGTAAGGCTAACAAAAGCACTTTACATAAAGGTACTTTGGGTCACATAGACCCAAAGCCGTCCTCCCGAATTACCTAGATTTATGCCTAGTAACCTACAACTCCCCCCTTTGAGAATACTCAACAAACCTTTTGGCTGAGTTTTCTCAAACTTTGAAAACAAAAAGCAATTAAGCTCTAGGAAGCTGGGGTTAGTAATGAGGGGGTAATTAATTCCACATTCATCCTCCCCATGGACCCGGCAGGATTCGGTATGTAAGAGCCCTTACCCCCCCTTAACCGGTCCCCATGCTGGGGAGGAGCACTGCGAATGTTTACACTTCCACCCAGACAGTGTCCAGGTATGTCTCTACAACCCCAGATCAGATGGTACTCCTGATATATCTGCAAGGGCAGTGGGCCATCCTGGTGCTCAAAATCACTCCGAATGGCCATCAGCTGGTTAATCAGGATATTAAACGTACTAGCTCCCACTGCAATGCATTCTCAGCCTCAGTAATAGCCCATACCATCTCTGCCAGTAGCCTTTGGATCCTAAAACTAATGGCGGAAATGACATGTAACTCACCAACTCCAGCCTGTACTTGGATTAGCGGAGCTCCAACAATAAAAAACTAAATAAGGGCAATATCATTTACAATCCAATTAGGGAGGGCAATACATGCTAAAAAAAATGTCTCCAGAACACAGGGCGCAGCCTGTAAAATAAACCCCAAAATCCAATCAATACCACATTTCTCAGCAGGAGTCCCAAATTTCTTCCTGCCAGTGTACAATTCTTTGTTTCTTCACCAGGGTCAGTTCTCAATGTCCTTTTAGTCAGAAATTCCTGGACTTTGGCAATATTAATGATGTGAGTGTTTTTTCTTCTTTTCCACCACCGTCGTGGTTCAGCTTCTACAGGGGAAATTACCAGGACATCATCCTGTAGTGGTTTTGCTTCTTTCAAAAAAAAATCCAATAACACAATGGGGGCTGCAGCGGACAAGGGAGAGGTTAGCCAGCACGTCACCTTGTCCTTTTTTTCCCCTGCTGTTTAGAAGCACAATGGAGCTAGAAAAAAAAATAGGCCAATCATCAGTAGGAAAATTCTCCTGATGTGAAGGGGTCTTTTTGCAGTGAAAATCATGGGTCCAGGCAGTCAGTCTCCTGGTTCCAAGGAGTGGCAGGGCTGCTAGGATCTTTGGGCAGCTCTTCCATACCTGTGAGAAGAGACAGCTAACACATTCCGTTAGTGCCTGGTAGGGTTTTTCAGCTCTCACAGCTTTTTGGGCCCAGTCAAGCCTCCCTTTTTCTTGGCTGTCCGCCAAGTCTTAGCTATGAGCCGTGTCCTTGACTGGGGCCAGAAAGATTTCTTCGGTTAACTCATTCTGTTCTTTTTCCTTCCCTGCTTGGCTTCTTTTAATCTGTGAATCCTGTGTCAGAACACCCAGCTGTTGCAGCTCATACCGGAGAAGCATAACGATTTTCTCGGCATTGTCCCAGGCTTAGACCAGCCAGGCTCCTGCCAAAACAACTTACTTGCTTGTAGGTCCGAACGACCTCCGGGGCCACGGCACGAGCCTCTGCCTGTGCCGTGCACTCCAACGTCTTCCCGTCCAGGGCTCGCTTCCAGCGGAGCACCTCCTCGTCCTGGGCCCGAAGGGTGGTTAGGAGGAGCCTCCCCAGCTCCCCCTCTTTTCTTAATAAGTGAGTCAGTGCAGCAGGGGAGATTCTTTCCTCCTGTCGGTTCATGATGTGCAATAAAAGCTTCTGTGTTATCTTTTCTTCAGCTGATACAGCGGTACTCATAACTTAGCCAGCCGTTTACTTATGAGCTCAAACGCGCCTCTCTCGGACGCCCAGGAGCCGCTATTCCACGGTACCTCCTGCCGGCTGTAATCCCCGCTTTTTCACTTCCCGGCGAACGATCCAAACTGTGTGAATCGCATCACGTCGGGGTCACCATTTGTTGCGTTGCATGTGGGCCGGATAAAGCACAACAACCAATATGATTGCAAGCTGAATCATTTATTAAGTACAATGCAATATATTATATAGGCTTCTCCATATTAGCAAACGTCAGACACACCAACATCACATTGCTGCTGATTGGTTCTTTGTCTGATTCACACGCTTTTCACACACATGGCCCTTTGCTTACTGGTTTCCCATTTCCCATGCAATTCATCTGATTTATGAACTTGTTTATCACCTTGAAACCGATCCCAGCTAGGCCACCTGGCGTCTGCCTCCCTCTGGCAGTTCCCTACTTTCTCACAACAACTTTATCTCACCCCACTGTCCTTGATGTCCGCTGCCGTAACTTTCCACCAAGGCAGCATAGGGATGATGCAATCCCACACGGCACGCAGGGGAACTCCCTGCCCCAGCTCACCCCTGCCCCGCCTCCTCCCTGAACACACCGTGGCTGCTTCACTTCTCCCACCTCCCAGGCTTGCGGCGCCAATCAGCTTAGACGTCACAAGCCTGGGAGGTGGGAGAAATGAAGCAGTGATGGCGTGCTCGGGGTGGAGGCAGAGCAGGGGTGAGCTGTGGCGGGGGGGGGGCACCTCAGGGCAGAGGGGGGGAGCTACCATGGGGGGGCACCTCAGGGTCGGGGGGGAACTTCTGCGGGGGGGGCCCTCGGGGCAGGGGCTCGGGGACAGGGGGGAGCGCAAGGTGGAAGTTTCACGTAGGGCGCAAAACATCCTTGCACCGGCCCTGCCTTCGTGCATGCTCACTCTTGTGAGATCTTTCCCCAAACCCTCCCCGCCCACATCTTGAATATTGCATGCAGATCTGGTCACCCCATCTCAAAAAAGATATATTGGAATTGGAAAAGGTTTAGAAAAGGGCAACAAAAATGCTTAGAGGTATGGAATGACTGCCATATGAGGGGAGATTAATAAGACTGGGACTTTTCAGCTTGGAAAAGAGACGACTAAGGGGGAATATAATAGAGATCTACAAAATCTTGAATGGTGTGAATAAGGTAGTGTTATTTATTCCTTCTCATAACACAAGAACTAGGGGTCACCAAATGAAATTAATAGGCACCAGGTTTCAAACAAACAAAAGGAAGTGTTTCTTCACACAATGCATATTCAACCTGTAGAACTCTTTGTTCAAGGATGTTGTGAAGGCCAAGACTATAATAGGGTTCAAAAAATAACTAGATGAGTTCATGGAGGATAGGTCTATCAATGGCTATTAGCCAGGATGGGCAGGGATGGTGTCCCTAGCCTCTGTTTGCTGGAAGCTGGAGTGGGCGACAGGGGATGGATCACTTGATGATTATCTGTTCTGTTCATTCACTCTGGGACACCTGGCATTGGACACTGTCAGAAGACGGGATACTGGGCTAGATGGACTTTTGATCTGACCCAGGATGGCCATTCTTATGTAAAAGAACCTCAGAGTGTGCGACCAGCATCAAATAGCAAGAGTTTAAAATGCATAGTGATCCCATTTCACCATGCATTCTTATGAAACAGGTGGCACAAATACTAATTACTGTCTGCATTGGGATACATTTTTTCATTGGAAATGTAGTTGACGGGTATCTTTTTAAAAAAAATAATCGTTTTATGACCGTCATGTTTGTAACTTGTTCTAAAGGCATAAAAACTAGTGGGCAGCTCTGAAACGTATTCACCATCACAGGAAGCGTATTGCAAGGCCCAACTCGCCTGAGCCCTAATTCCATGTCATAGCCAAAGGCGATGGTGTGAAACAAATGCAGCGCATCATGTCATCAGAGACTGTACCATTCACAGGGCTCTGTAGAAGTCTTCCACTCTTACTGGCAGCATAGTCAGGATAGCAAAAATATGAGACTTTGGTTTTCTGGACAGCAATGTGGTTAAGTAAATGAGACTTCTCAGCTGTGATAGAGCCCTGGGATCCTGCATGACCGCTGCCAGTAGGGTTACTGTGCAGGCCTCAGATCTTGATACCTCATCTGTAAAATGGTCCTAGTCCTTGCTTGGTAATAAGGGCTGTGAGCAATTAACATGAACCACTCAGACAGGCGAGACTTGGGTCCCCAGGCAGCCTTGGGTCCTCCGTGCCAGGCTGCAGCGATAGCCGCAGTACATATCCAGATGTGTTTATTTTCTCTCTCATTTTGTGATTTCTCCTCCATTTCTGTTAAACAGCGAATAAAAGAGCGATGACCTGAATTGGCTTTCTGAGGCCTGGTCTACACTAGGACTTTAATTTGAATTTAGCAGCGTTAATTCGAATTAACCGTGCACCCGTCCATACCAGGAAGCCATTTAATTTGACATAGAGGGCTCTTTAGTTTGAATTCTGTACTCCTCCCCGACGAGGGGAGTAGCGCTAAATTCGACATGGCTATGTCGAATTAGGCTATGTGTGGACGGAAATCGACCTTAGTAGCTCCGGGAGCTATCCCACAGTGCACCACTCTGTTGACGCTCTGGACAGCAGTCCGAGCTTGGATGTTCTGACCAGCCACACAGGAAATGCCCAGGGAAAATTTGACACGCTCCGGTGCCTTGTGGATGTTCTGCAGGACCGCAGGCAGGAGGACAGAGCCCCCCTGCACTATATCTACACCAGCCCTCCCCCGCCACAAAGTCCCAACCCCCCCTCACCCAAAGTAACAAGAAGGAGGGGCGACAGGGGCCGTGAAAACTGTCACTGCACCCCTGCAGAGTGCACAAATACAAGAAGGCTCTCATTCCCTAAATGTTGAGAAGTCCTTCCCTTCCTGGGCTCACCGAAGCCCCAATCTCAGTTTCATCCCCTAACTGTGTAGTTGATTATTAAACTGTGAAGTTGATTATTAAAAGTAGTTTGCTGTTAATTACTATTTCCATCAAGTTTTTCTACAGAAGACTGTCTGTGAAGGGAGGGGGGGAAGGGGGTTGTTAATTGCACAGGACAGTCACCTTTACCAGGGTACAGACACGGGGGCAGGATCAACAGCAGGTCACACACACAGTGCAGTCAGTAGGCACCCTGGTCGGTATGAGAGGTGTTTTCCATGTTCTGTGTGGGTGGGGGGTACGTGACTTTGTGGCATGGGAGGGCGGTTACAGAACTTATGCAGCGGTCCTTGTCCCGGACCACAGAGCCACGCAGCAGGGGAATCTGTAACCGTCCTCCCCCGCAACAAGGTCACGTAGCCCCCGCACACAGAGTCCCGACAAGGAGGGATGGCAGGCTCCGTTGAAACAACCAGTCCGGCACTGCAGACCGCTCTAGGAGCAGGAGCCTATCATTCCTCGAGTGTAGAAGCGGTGTTAACATCACTGCACACCCTACCCACCACAGTCTGCGTCCCTGTTTCAACCCTTTAAAACGAATTCATTAATAAAGAAAACGTTGTTTAAGTAACAATGTTCCATTAACTTTATTTTTAAACGTGTGTTGGAAGGGGGGAAACGTGGTGAACGGGGTATGTAACCGCAGAAGAACGTCAACAGTAACTGAAGCAGGGGCAGGTTCAGCTTCTCTGTAAAGAAACTGAACAGTCACAGGTCACGCTGCTCGCTGAGGAACCTAGTTTTCAAAGCCTCCCGGATGCACAGCGCTTCCCGCTAGGCTCTTCTAATTGCACGGCTGTCTGGCTGAGCATAATCAGCAGCCAGGCAATTTGTCTCAACCTCCCATCCCGCCATAAAGGTCTCCCAGAGATTGTGGAGCACACAGCAAGCTGCAATAACAATGGGGATATTGGTTTCGCTGAGATCCGAGCGAGTCAGTAAGCTCCTCCATCTCCCCTTGAGATGTCTGAAAGCACGTTGAATGATGACAGTTACCCAAGACCACCCTCGAAACATTTCCCCCCCCAGCATGCATTGTGGGGAAATCCCAGAATTCCAATGGGCAGCGGGGACTGCGGGAACTGTGGGATAGCTTCCTACAGTGCACCGCTTCCAATGTCGACGCTTGCCCCTTTAGTGTGGACTCACAAAGTCGAATTAGTGTCCTTAGTGTGGACACACAAATTCGACTTTGTAAGGTCGATTCCGCAAATTCGAATTAAGTTAAATCGAACTAATCTGGTAGTATAGATATACCCTGAGCAACAAGCATGGACCTCCCCTTAGACTTTCAGTGAGGCTCCGGGCTTGTCTATATGGTCAATTCTCCAGTGCCAAGCTGGGGTGTGACTCTACAGTCACTAGCCTGACACACACTGTTGGTCTGCAGCCTGTTACCATGCACCAACCCACTCTTGTTCAAAGTGGAGTAGATCGAGCCCTTAGGCTTCCAGTGGCTGAGTCACTTTTGAAAATGGGACTTACGCCTAGCAACGCCTAAATACTGTTAAAAATCTCAACCTTCCTGCCTTGGAGAGAGATTGGACTCTGACCTTGGGAGAGCCAGGGGCAGGGTACTAATTGGGAAGAACGTGTAGGTTGCAATCTTCTTCCTTAAAGAAGATTTGCAAATCACCTGAGAGGTACAGAGTCTGGTTAGAAGAACTTTGGGGGGGGGGGCGTTGTATAAAAGGAGCTGTAGATTTTAAAGAGTAAAAGAGAGACAAGCATTTAGAAAGATGGCAAAGACCAAAAATATTTTATTAACCTTTGAGTTGTGATTTTTAGTATAAACAATCAAAAGACATTTGAAATCCAAAACTGTATAATTCCCCTTGAGTATATTTTGGACCATAGAAAAGTTAATACAATTTTAAATTAAAAGAATAAAAACATTCTTATACGCAGTGCTGTACCCTTGGTATAAAAAGATCTTTCAGAAAATGTATCATAGGTTTCTTTTGAAATCCTTGCTCTAGTAGTTCCATTTACATTTTTTGGACTTTTTTGAAGGAAACACAATAACCTGGGTTCAGACAAACAACCACTTCTCTCCCCTGATGGGTGAAGACAGACTATAAACACTGCTCTCCCCTGATGGGTGAAGACAAACTATAAACACTGCTCTCCCCTGATGGGTGAAGAAGACATTTTTACATTGGGTCTGTAATTCAAAAGAGAGAGAGGGCTGTTAGTGCTGAGTTACGCAGAAAAAACAGCAAATAGGGCAGAAAGACCATACTGCTACCTTCCCTACTGATCTTCCGTGCCCCCATCCACCCAGGTTTCAGCAAAACATCTGATAGTTTGACAAAATTCCGTTTGAAAAATTAGTTTGAATTTGGCATAGATTAAAAAAACTCCACACTCCTGTAGACTAAAAACTGGGAGAATGAGAAGTTAATGATATGAGGGGCTGTGTCTAGCGGCTACGAGGTCTGATGTTACAACCAGTCACTTTAAACAGCTTCATATCATGATCTGGAGAAGGGTGTAAACACTAATTTGATTTGCAGATACCACTAAACTGGGAGGGCTGAACCATGTAAACAGAAATAACCCCAAGGGACCAGTGTGGGCAGGAAGTAACAATAGAGAACGCCACTTCGAAAAATGCAAAGTAGGCATCTGGGGAGTAAATAAATCAAATATTCCATGGGAGCCACTGGCTTCCCTAGCACAGGGAGGCACTGGCCATCTTTAACTTAGGGCCAAAGATGTAGTTAGGCACCTTGGAAAATCCCACTAGTTATCTAACTCCCACTGATGTCAATGGCACTATTCCTGAGGGCACGTACTACCCAGTGCAACTAAGGGGTCCAGAAATGGGCCCTATGTCAGGATCTCACAAGCTGTTTCTCAGAGAAAGGAACATACTGAGATGCCTTAACAGCATTTTTTTTAAAAAGAGTTCTTGTCTGTCTATTTAACAGAGCAACCTTTGTATTTTTCAGGTGACCTGTTCTCAAAGATCAAGTGTTACTTTTCCAGAGTGTTAGATGCACTTTTTAAAAAATAATGTTATGCTGTTTCTGTAGTGAGTGAGAATCAGTACAGAATTGACCTTGTATGTGACCGATTTGGAAGTCACCAATATATTTCTAACTAGGCAGAAAACCGTAAAACTCAGTTTTTTGAGGGCTGGCATAAAAGTATGAGTGTTTCCAGCGGCTAAGCATATTACTGTATTAACTATTAAGCGTATTAACACCAATAGTCATTGAAAAAGTCAGTCTAACCCTAAACGTTTATCTACTTTAGGACATTTTCAATATTACTCTGTTATTAGACAACATGTTACAGCTAAAATAGGGGGTGTCACATATGCAGAGACTGTGGTACACAGGAGTATAAGAGGCTACATGTAAATCTAGGGTTGCAGAAAAGATAGAATATGATATTGTATTTGCAAAATACAGTAGTACTTGATGTGGTTAATGACTGTATCAATGTATATGCACAATGGGAGCAGAGTTAAGGTTGCACAGGCAACTGGCACTTCCTCACTTAAGCGCTTAACTGTGTAACCTTAGTGACATTCTCCTAACATGGGTCCATCTCCAGGATTTTAAAATTCCACTTCCAAAACACCTGTAAGAAACTTGTGTTTGTTCTATAATCCTGAGCTGTTTGGCTGGGTGCCCTCTGAATGCTGACATTCTTCTCTGAAACTACCAGAATCCAGCTGGCTTGACTGAGGGTTGTGAGCTGCTGAGAACACTTAGTCTATATTCCGTCTGACGCTCCTGGTCTAACCTGGGTGTGCCGGGATGCTGGGAGAGTGGGCACTGCCTGAAGATCTACAGGGAGCTTTGGGGCATTTTGCAGGAGAAGGGGCCTACTTAGGGGGACCAGATCTCCTGATTTTATAAGGACAATCCTGATTTTGGGGGCTTTTTCGTATATAGGCACCTTTTACCCCCCACCCCGTCCTAACTTTTTACATTTGCTGTCTGGCCACCCTAGGCCTACTTAGCTGAGTTTCTCACCCGCACTGGAGCAGGGGCCCTGCTGCTGTATCAGAATTCAGGAACTCTACCAGTCAGACACCTTTTCCATTTGTGGCTCCAAAGCCAGTTAGCAGCCAATGAAACATTTCAAAGCCCGCAGGAGACTTTACAGCCACTTGGATTTTCAGGTTCCTAAGCTCTGTCATCGAGCTGTGCTCCCATAGAGTTTAGCAGCACCTCAAGTTTTAAGAACTCACCCTCCTACTGAGCTGATTTTACTAGGCCCTCGGTTCCGGAAACTGATTTGTAGCAGTCACTGGACTAAGATGTTTAGGGGCATTGCTGGCATATGATGGCGTATATTACATTGGTGGACGTGCAGGTGAATGAACCGGTGATGGTGTGGCTGATGGTGTGGCTGATCTGGTTAGGTCCTGTGATGGTGTCGCTGATGGTGTCCTCGCCCACAGACAACCTGCCAACCTGAAGCATATTCTCACCAGTAACTGCACACTGCACCATAGTAACTCTAACTCAGGAACCAATCCATGCAACAAACCTCAATGCCAACTCTGCCCACATATCTACATCAGCGACACCATCACAGGACCTAACCAGATCAGCCTGCACGTCCACCAATGTAATATAAGCCATCATATGCCAGCAATGCCCCTCTGCTATGTACATCGGCCAAACTGGACAGTCTCTACGGAAAAGGATAAATGGACACAAATCAGATATTAGGAATGGCAATATACAAAAACCTGTAGGAGAACACTTCAACATCCTTGGCCACACAATAGCAGATCTTAAGGTGGCCATCCTGCAGCAAAAAAACTTCAGGACCAGACTTCAGAGAGAAACTGCTGAGCTTCAGTTCATCTGCAAATTTGACACCATCAGCTCAGGATTAAACAAAGACTGTGAATGGCTTGCCAACTACAAAACCAGTTTCTCCTCTCTTGGTTTTCACACCTCAGCTGCTAGATGAGGGCCTCATCCTCCCTGATTGAACTAAACTCGTTATCTCTAGCCTGCTTCTTGCTTGCTTATATATACCTGCCCCTGGAAATTTCCACTACTTGCATCCGACGAAGTGGGTATTCACCCACGAAAGCTCATGCTCCAAAACGTCTGTTTGTTTATAAGGTGCCACAAGACTCTTTGCTGCTTTTACAGATCCAGACTAACATGGCTACCCCTCTGATGTTTGTCTATAGTTGACAGTGGATTTTTTCTAATTTTCTGAGTGCTCAGTCTTGCAAAAAACTTGTTTTGGGTATAAACCAAAGCTGCAGAATTTCAGTCTGAAAGGTGAAAGTTTCAGAAACATGGGTGCCTGTGCACATGGGTGTATAAAGGTGCAACCTTATCTTAGTAGACAATGCTGCTACACCTATAATGCCAGTATATAAATCAGGGGTAGACTCTCTCCTGAAATACTGTGTTCAGGTTCAGCCAGGCCATCTGAAGGATAGAGAAGAAAAAGGCCACAGAAGAGCAACAAAAACCTTCAGAGGCCTGGAAGGATTAGGAGGTAAAAAAGAGGTGACATGGTAAAAGTATCTCGAGTGACTAATAGCCCAGAGAACATCAGACCCTCCTATTTACCCTCTCAGAAATACAAGAACCAGGGGAAACCCAAGGAAATTAAAATACAACAAAATTTAGACTAACAAAGACTTGTTTTTACACAACACAAAACCAACCTGTGGGACTCTATGCCACAAGATATCATGGAGATTGAGAATGTATTAGGACTTCTTTTAAAAACAGACATTTATATAGATAATAGCTGCATTTACACTAGTTACACTAAAAGTGTATATGGGATGAATCAACCCGTGTCTGCCAGGAATTAGGAAAACACTTTCCCAGTGAGGAATGATGGTTTTTGGCCATTCCTCTGAAGCATCTGGGACTGGCCTCTGTCACAAACAGGACGGTGGCCTAGATGGGCCCCAAGTCATCGCCAGCCTGGCCATTCCTATGTTTCAGTGGTGTAACTGTGTGGCTGGACAACATGGCAGGGGCCAAGCAATGCTGGAACGGTGATAAACCTGGCCGTGAGGCCAGCATAGCCATAGCTATCAGGGGAAGAACCTGGAGATGGCTGAAGCAAGAGCTACGGCGAGAAGAACATTTTAGATGCTTCTGCTGTAAGTGAAGCATCTAAATGCTCCAGGCTATTGGAGATGCCCTGAAAAGTGTGTGTGTTTTCGGGAAGGCCCACCCAAGACTGCCCGAGCAGCATTGGAGAAGGATCCAGTGTCTCTGTTGCACTGACAAAGTGGTCGGGAACACCACGGTCTCTAGCACATGCTTGAGAAGGAAGGGAAATGTTGGGAGGTGGGTGGGAAGGTGGGGGGTCAGACATACTCCCTAGCTGTTGAAGGCTGTGATTGCCTATAGTGCTGCTGTCCTCTCCTCTCCTCGGTGGGTGTGGGGCAGGAGCAGCACAGGAAGGAGCCTCCCAGCATCGTCAGGCTGCCAGCCGCCCAGCCAACAAACAAGGCGGAACCAAATTCATACCTAGTGTGTGAGAGAAAAGAGACGGTGGAAACAAGGGAGAGGGGGAGGGACTGATGCTCAACCCCTCTGTCGGGGGCTGGGAGGGAAAGGGACCCCATGCCCACACACCGACACATCACCCAGACTCCCCACATGGGCACATATGTAGAATGTGGCCCTCTCTCTATTGGGAGAAACACTTTCATCCCTTGAGGCTGATGGAGCACTGGGCATTACAGAGAGGAAGACAGGCCAGCAGGAGCGCCGCCAGCTTTTTTGCCGCCCTTGGCAGTGGAAGGTCCTGCCCCCGAAATGCTGCCCCCAACAGAGGTGGCGGAAGGTCCTGCCCCCAAAATACCGCTGACGACCGGGGCGGCCGAAGATCTGACCACCGCAGTCGCCACCCCCCAAATGTTAGTGCCCTAGGCAACCACCTAGGTCACCTAATGGGTTGCGCCGGCCCTGCAGGCCAGGCAGATTCCAGAGCCAGCGCCCGGACAGAACTCAGTGGATCACTGATGGACTGATTTCAATAACGTCTGGAGGTGGGGGAGGGAACCGGGCGTATTCAACGTTTTCACACATCACAAATCCCAAGCAATTTGAGGGGGAAGGGGAAGAGACCCGCCTGATCCCCTGCTGTATGATTCCCCAGGCGGGAGTGGTGTTGACAGCACAGGCAGTGACCTGGATGGCAAACTAAGGAAATTCACAGCTGATATTAGATCAGGGAGAGCTGCGAACCCCAGTGAGGACAGAGAGGGAGACGCTGCAGAGAACAGCAACCAAAGATCCCATCCCGGGAAAGACAGCTAACCCATCCAGGGAAATAGCAGCTGAAACTTGGATCCAGTGAGTGACAGAAAAAGGACCATTCATGCTTCCTAGGTCCAAGGGAGAATCAGGGCAGTGGCTCTGGCAGGAGGTTGCTGCTGGTAGAACAGGGGCTTGTTTGACAAAGTGACTGAGTCTCCTCGAGAATGTATGGGGGCATATTGGCAGGGGGCTGGCACTGCTGGGGCATGAACAGAGGGACAATAGCACCAGAGGAAAATGTAGGGTCATGTACGTACCCAGCCACGGGCTGGCTCTGGCAGGAAAGGACAGGGCAATGCAGGGGATGATGCCGTGTGTACTGTTTCTTTAAATTTGCATCAGGAGGCTAGAGAGGCATGGGGCTGAGGCAAATGGGCACCAGATGGCACCACGGGCAGGGGCACCAGGCTCTGAATACAATGCCCGTGGCTGGGTACCTTTGTCACATTGCCACTAATGAGCTAAAACACAAGGAAAATGGCTTCCACCTAAACAGCCCATTTATTTAAAGGCGCTTACCGGGCATTAACTGGAGTGTTGGGGTTGAAGAATTCATAGGTCACCTGTGTTGCATACCATGAAACAGCTGTTAAGGTGCACAGACCTGGGAATATACAACAAGAACCAAAGAATCAGCATCCGGAGGCCTCTTGGGGATGTTTTTCCACCATCGACTTTACAATTTAATACAGTAATTCGCTTTTAAAAGCTATTTGAGCCCTTTAATATTCTATTCTTCATATCCTCTGTGGCTAAGACGTTCCAGTGGTAACACTAAATTGGACTCTTAGGGCTCGTCTATGGACAACCATGACCCAAAATGACAACACTGGTTTCATTCACACCTTTTGTTATTTCGGTGAAAGTTGGTACGTGGACCCATCACTGCACATGGAATATGAGGCAGGCAGGAACTTTCCAATAAAGGGCTAAAACCATCACCAGATTGCTTAGAAACAAGGAAGCAGATTCTAAGAGGCAGCTAGCCAGACAGGAGTAACAGGTAGTTAAACAGGACTAAAATATGCTTTCAGTTTACATACGTGAATAAGAACATAAGAACGGCCATACTGAGTCAGACCAAAGCCCAGTGTCCTGTCTTCCAACAGTGGCCAATGCCAGGTGCTTCAGCAGGAATGAATACAACAGGTGATCATCAAGTGATCCATCCCCTGTCGCCCATTCCCAGTTTCTGGCAAACAGAGGCTAAGGACACCATCCCTGCCCATCCTGGCTAATAGCCATTGATGGACCTGTCCTCCATGAATTTATCTAGTTCTTCTTTGAACTGAAATCAGCTGAGTTACTCCATGTGGAACTGGGACCAGAATTTGGGCTGCCATTTTTAAGAGACAAGATCCCTTTGAAGCAGGAATAAATATAAGGTGCAAAACTGTCAAATTAGTTCTCTTTCCTGTTGCAAAATGGCTCTAAACAAAGAGGATCCCAGACTAGAAGAAGGTGGTTTGTCCTTCCTGTTCTTAGGGACAGCTTTATAACCTTGGGAAAGAAGTGAATCTTTTCCAGACTGGATTCAGAACAGGACTGAGCACAGATTTGGACTCTGCAGGCATGGCAGAATATTCATTCTAAGAACACCTGGACCTTTGCTGAAATTGTTAATGGGAAATCATCAATTATAAGGGATGTTTCTAGTGGGTTCCCACTGGGACCCGTTCTTGGACCAATGCTATTCACTTTCTTTATCAATGATCTGGAAGAAAAATGAGGTTTGCAGATGACACAAAGGTTGGTGGGTTGGTAAATAATAGCAAGAATGGGTCAATGATATAGACCACTCTGATCGCTTGGTAAACTGGGTGCCATTAAACAACAGCATTTAATACAGCCAAAGGCAAAAATCACACATCTGGGAAACAAGAATGTAGGTCAGACTTCTATGGTTGGGGAATTGTGTCCTGGAAAGCAGAGACTCAAAGTGGGTTATGGTGGGTAACTGGAGCTAAAAGGGCTAACATAATCCTTGGATATAGAAACAGAAGAACATAAAGCATGAGTAGGAGGAGTTATTACCACTGTATGGGGCAGGAAAGAGACCATTAATGGGCATTGTCCAGTTCTGGTATCCTGTTGTGATAATTGGGCCTACATATTTACCCTAATTGCGAGTTCAACTGTAAGAAGTGAGTGTAGGTGCGTCAGATGTCACCATAACCTGTAACAACAAATGTTGACGGGAAAAAGTAAGGGAAGTTATTTTCAGTAAAGAATCTTATAAACAGGTGCAAGAAAACCAGACAGAGACTGAATTAATCCAAACAAAAAGGACTCCAGATGTAACCCATTAGTTGAGATCATGCCTGGTAGACAAGAAAATCTGGGTCTGAAAATTAATGAACCAAAATTGGTGTGTCAGAAACCAGATCTGATTGGTGGAAGAAATAATGAGCGGATAGGCTATTCTGCCCACCACTCACATTTTTTTCCTTACAAAGACTTTGCGGGGGATGGGGGGAAAGAACAAGATGGAGCTACTAAAGCAAGCTTCACCATCATGGCTGCCACCCTATCATCTCCTGGGACCTCCGACCTAATCCTGAAAGATGTCCTGACCTGACTGGGCCAGAGAGAGGGACCCAGACAACACTGCCACCTCTACTGGCTCCAGGTGAATCCCAAACACCACCTAGGATGAAATGGGATCAGACTTTAACAACAACAACCCAACACTGGTCCTGCAGCAGCATCCAGCCTGGTCTCAGGTATCATTTCTTATTACCTAGACATGGATGGTTCAATTATTCTAGGTTCTAGGTTCTGTACAAACATATAACAAAGAGGTGGTCCTGCCCCAAAGAACTTTCAATCCAAGTTACACATTCGTAGCCAGGGGCCTCATCCGTACATAAATCGGGGATGGAATTAACTTTACTAATTCTCCATCTTGCACTGAACACTTTCAATCAACAAGCAGGATCACTGGTGGCAGAAGATGCTATTTTCTTGAGGGAGAACCCATGACAAAGCCAAAAGAACCAAGATGAAACATCCCAGCATTGGCTGGCATCAGCCCATTTCAGCGCTGGGCCTCCCCAAGAACACCTTAACTGAGAGGCAGGTCTGATGCACCTGTGCTAAACGGCTGTGGCTAAATGGGTTTTCAGCTGAGCCAGCTTGCCTTGGAGAAGCCAACTGGCTCCATTAGACACAAGTGCCACTTATCTAAACCCCACCCCCTTGTCTTACAGTCTTCCACATCTCCCCGAGTTAAAACAAGAGGCCCCCTTTTAGAACCGCTGGGTGGGCTGAATAGGTGGATTTCAGATCCCTGAGGCCACACTGCTATACCCACCTGTGCTCAGAAGTTGCATCTACAGGCATAGCATCTACTAGAAATAGAGGAAGATGTTTATTAACCCTCTGCCTGCGATCACACTCTCTCTCCCAAGGGAAATAACTCACATCGACTTTGAGGCTACCTGCCCATTCAGAAAGTGTGACAAGTCATCAGATCCCCTGCCCCATGGTAGTGCTAACCAATATTACAGCAGACAAGTTCAGACTATCATCAAATCTGGCAGGAGTTTGTGGGTACAGGGAGCCCTGGACTTTGGCTTACCTGCTATGAGGAAAAGGACGCCACCGGCCACAGCAATCCGGCTTTTGACAACAGGGTTCTCGTCCCCCACTTTGGTACATTTCATTCCCACCACGCTGACAATGACCCCCACAAAGCCCATGAGGATAGAAACCACCATGAGTGCCCGGGAGGTCTGGAGGTGAACTGCAAAGCAAGAAAAGTGCAAGTCACTGGTGCTGCAGAGCAGATTAACCATGCAAAGAACCAGAGCCAGAGAAGAGAAGGAGCATCACTGATCAACAAGACCAGAACCCCAGGGAATAACCGTGCCTCCAATTCTCTCACCTCCTAAGTCCCTGCACTGGTGAGTGCAACTATTTGCGTCCCTAGGTAGCAGTTCTGAGGTGCCCAGCAGTCCTTCCTGGGGCCATATTGCCGTGTGGCATCTAAAGAGCCATCCCCCGATGTAAGCAGAGTAAGGATGGTGACATCTGGTGGTGAAGTATGGGGAGTGTGGAAAGGAATTTGAGGTATTTGCATGGGCACACCCACTCCACCTAGTACAGACCACGGCAGCCTGGGATGGTCATTTTGACGGCTCTGGGATCCCCAATTTCTTTGATTATTGGGGCAGGAGGAATAAAGTGTTGGCACCCTAATTATGTGAATGAGGAACTATGAGACTGCGTTATGACAGAGATGGCTCACTATCCATTAAGTAGCACTTGCTAGACAAGGGACATGGGTGCCAAAAGCCAGTGAATTGAGAGAGGTTGGGGACTGGTGTGTGTACCTGATGGTATGGGTGATCTTTTGAGGGCCTGGAACACCAATTGTACATCCTCCTCTCTCCACTGTTAAAGAGCAGAGCTAATTTTGAATCCTTTAGGAATCCTGCTGCTGACCTGAATTCATGTTGGGCCAATGGTGCACTAGCACCAGGTCTCCCCTACTACAAACTGAAATCACTAAGAGCTGAAATCACTAAAAGAGCTAACTCTTACTGAGCTGAGATCACTGAGTGCTGTGTTAACTAGTGGGGGAGCCTGAAGATCTATTGCTAAGTGGCTGGCAGAGCGGAGCAGTTTGCAGCATGTTAGAGCAGCCCATGGAACAGTGAGCAGTGTGGAGCGGTTTGCAGGGATGGCTGAAGCGGCTCACGGGTTGGCTGGAGGAGCGGCACAGCTGGTGGAGTGGAGCCAGTCGTGGTGAAGGCTGCAGCAGAACGCCACGGAGAGGTGGGGCAGTTGGCCCCGGCCCACGTAAGGTGCCCCTTAACACCCTGTGTGTGGCCCCCTCATTTCCACCCAGGCTGGGGGGGTAAAACACTGCAGATAAACTTTGGAACTCTAGGGTGGCACTGACCAGAGACAGAGACTTTGGGGTTGTTGGACTTTGGGGTGATTGGACTTAAGACCCTAAGGGGGAAAGGACAGTGCCAAACGTACTTGGAGGTGGGTTTTTTGCTTATGGTTTGTGTATAATCCTGTTTGTGGTGTCTCTCCAACGTGATGCTGCATTGTTTCCCTCCTTTATTAAAAGGATTTTGCTACACTCGGACTCTGTGCTTGCGAGTGGGGAAGTATTGCCTCCTAGAGGCGCCCGGGGGTGGTGGTGGTATGTAATTGTCCCAGGTCACTGGGTGGGGGCTTGAGCCAGTTTTGCATTGTGTTATTGAAACGGAACCCCTGGATACTGAACCCGGCCCTTGTTGCTGCCAACTCAGAGGGGCAGAAGGGTTACACCTAGGTTTGCTGCTTTGTGGCACTGAGGAGCCATTCTGCACCAGCGGTAACATCATGGCCCATCCTGGAGCTGTTCTCCGATGATCAGGTCACTTCACAAACACCGGGATCCTCTTCCTTACCAGCCACGCTGCTCTCTGGAGTCCAGAATTCAACCCCTGACTAATCAAGCTCCAAGCCCAAAGGGGGGGCTTTGGAGGCTGAGAGGGAGGATTTAGCCTCAGGCATTGTGACCAGATGCAGTTCCCTCTCCTCTCCTCTCCAAGGGTGGCTCCAGTACTGGAACACTGCAGACAGGCCCCCATCCCACATCAGAGCACAGACACGTCGATCAAACTCCTCAGTCTTCTAAAGACACCTGAGCTGATTTCTTTCACAACAAGTGCAGCCTTCATTGAGAGTGTGTTTCCTCTTTAGTGCAACCTTCATTGGGAGTGTGTTTCCTCTGCCCTCCCTTTCCCCCGCTCTGTGTCGCTGGATGGTTTTCAGGGGGATTTTTCCATTTTATTTGATAATAGTTGGTGTTACAGAGTGTCGGGGACTCAGGGCCCTGCACCCCTCTTCACCGTGACTCTCAGCCAGCCAGTAAAACGGAAGGTTTATTGGACAATAGGAATGCAGTCTACAGCAGAGCTTGTAGGCACAACCAGGACCCCTCAATCAAGTCCTTCTGGGGGTTCAGGGAGCTTAGACCCCAGCTTGGGGTTCCCTGCGTTGCACCACCCAGCCCCAAACTGAAACTAAAAACTCCTCCAGCAGCTTTCTCCCCCCTCCCCTCTCCTCCTCCTCTCCTTTGTTCAGTCTCCCGGGCAGAAGGTGTCACTTCTCCCAACCCCCCTCCTGGCTCAGGTTACAGCTCAGGTAGCTTCCTTCTCAATGCAACTCCCCTGCAACATTCCCAGGTCAAATCCGCCCCGCTCCCTGCTCCGTCACAGTTGAGTATTGGGTGGAGCCCCCATGCAGGAGGAGAAAGACGACTTTCCTAATGTATTATCCCTTATTCCCTTCCATTCTCCCCCTTTCTGTGTCGACAGCCCATTCATTACACTGCCCCGTTACATGCAGGGTGAGGATCAGTGGGACCACTTCTGTCCTAGGAGCATCTGCTAGTCTGGAGTGGTAAATGTTTACTAGAAACCTGCAGTTAGCAAACACACACACACTGGCATGGGGCAGGATTGGGACGCCCACTTCTCAGTAACATTAAAGTCAGTTACGTGTCTAAATCCCCTAAGCAGCTTTGAAAATCTCCGTTAGAAAGGCAGAATTAAGCCTTAGGCTGCAGCCATCTTGGAATACAAAAGCCCCTGAACTTGCGTAGTGTGACCCGACCCCGGCCATCTTCCAGCCCCGTATTCACAAGGGCTTGGCAGGGGCGGAGGTGTAGAAAAGGCTGTTCTCGGACAGGGCAGCAGAAGCCTTGCTCCGGGTTTGTCCAGACACTAACAGTATCCTGCAAGCCCAACACCCATTGCTTTAGCCCCTGTTGATTTTAACACCTATAAAGCGGGATCAATTTTCAACCCTGCCTGAGAAAGGGCAGGAGGGCATCACGAGCCGCAAATGTGTCCTATAAAATAGGTAATGAAGGACAGCGCTGATTGGTGGGGCAGGAACTGAGTTAAGGCTGGAAGGGGGGGACACTCGCTCCAAGTACTTTCTGTCCACTTGTGAACTCAGAAAAGATGGACACAAGAAATGTCTTAAAACAACGAGAAATGCCTAAGTTTGGGGCATGGGCCATGGTCTTCACGGGACATTCTGTGAGACGTGGGCAAGGGGCAGGGCAACAGCTTTGGCTGTAGATTCCGGGACACTCCTAGGCACCAGGTCACCACCACAAGAGCAAGAACATCCGGCAGCTGAACGAGCTCAAGCCGAAGCATGAATGTCTCCCATGGGCTGCTCATTTGCTTGTTGGTTGCAAGGCCCGTTTTCTACGTGCGGGGCGGGGAAAGGAGCCTGGGATGTGATGTGAACCCAAGAATGCAGCACGGAGCTGGGAGACCAAGACCCCCCCGGCCGGGTTTGAAAGAAGAAGGCTGCAGGACATGGTGATGTGATGTGGGGACACAACAAAGTCCTGGTCGCTGTTGCCCGGAGCCCAATGCCCGAGCTGCTCCGGGGCGTTCTTGGAAAGAGGAGCCACTTCCGCTCGCCAGAGCTCAGCCTGGGGTCTAACACTGGCCTGAACCCATCCCGGGGCAGCATCCTATCCTGCAGTCCGAAAACCGGGTTGGAAAATCCCGCTCCGGGGCAAAAGCGAGCGACCAGGTGAACCCTTGTCCGAGGGGGGGAAGCAACATTTTGTGTCCGTTGAGTTCCCATTTGATGAAGTGACCCCTGTGTTCAGTGGCACAATGGACGCTGACAAGCGGGATGTGTGAACCACACCCCGGGGAGAGCTCTGCTGGGCTCTGACTGCAGTTCCCTCCCCTTGGCTGAGTATTAATATGGCTCCTGTAAAGTACAACCTGCCCCCGCCCTTTGTGGCCTGTTTTCACCCACTCACCTTCTGGTCTCGCTTTGTAGCAGGCTGTGGATGCCCTGTACAGACAAAGGAAGGAGACCCCAGGCAAGGGATGCGAGTTACCAGGATACGAAAAGAATGTGCAGCCTCGCTCCTCTCCTGCAAACTAAACTAATCTCACTTCCCAGCTGGCTGCAAATCTCCAGCAGCTCCTATAGCAGGGGCAGGCAGGATTTGTTGGGTATTTTTAAGCCCAGGCTTGTGTTAGGGACTCAGGAATAATTAGTTTCAATTCTTCTCGTTTAAACAAATAGCTCTTTTCCATTTTAAATCTGGCATCTCACTGGCTCCTAGGAGGGTCAGCACTTTCCCCCACTAAGCGACTGCTTTGGCCCAAACGGAGCTGTTCGTTCTGTGCAGAGCCATAACTAGGTATTTTTGCACCCAAGGCAAGAATATAAAATTGTGCTCTCCCCCAGGGCCGGCTCTTCGTGGCAATTCGGCAGCAGGTCCCTCAGTCCCTTTTGGAGGAATGGGCCTGTCGTCGAATTGCCACCGAAGAATGGATGAAGTGGCAGCAGTAGAGCCTGTGATTTTGGGGGGGTCGAACTCATGATTTTTGACTGCTTGGGCTGGTAATGTTGCTTCTAAGATGGTCTTTGGTTCTCATCCAGTTCCAATCCAGAGAGGGACTCACAGGTTAAGAGAGGAGGGAGGTGCTGGATATCAGCAGTGGCCACTAGGGATCAGCATGTGTCCTGAGAATGCTGGGAGTTCAGGTCTGCAGGGCCGGATCAGGGGTGACAGGTTTGTAGAAATTTTGGTGGTGCCCAGAACCCGCCTCCACTCAAACTCCACCTCCCCCACCTGCCCAAGGCTCTGGGAGGGAGTTTGGGTGGGGGAGGAGGTCTGGGGTGCAGGCCCTAGGCTGGGGCAGGGGATTGGGGTGCAGGCTCTGGGAAGGAGTTTGGGGGATGGGAGGAGGTGCAGAGGGAGGGGGTGCAGGTTCTGTGAGGGAGTTTGGGGATGGGAGGGGTGCAGAGAGATGGGGTGCAGGGGTGAGGGCTGTGGGTTGTGGCTGCAGATGAGGGGTTTGGAGTGTGGGAGGGACTCAGGGTGAGAGTAGGGGTGTGAGGGGTGAGGGCTCTGGCTGGGACTCAGGATGAGGTGTTTGGGGTGCTGGAGGGACTCAGGGCTTGGGCAGAGGGTTGAGGGTGTGGTGGGGGAGTGAAAGCTCTGACTGGGCTCTGGGGTGGGGCTGGGGATGAGTTTGGGGTGCAGGCAGGCTGCTCCAGGACAGGGGCCAGAGAGGAGGACTCCTCCCAGCCCTTTCCCTGCTGGCAACAGCAAGCTCTGGGGGAGGATCCCCCCTTTCCTGCCCCCCAGCAGCACACTCACCCCCACCACTGTCACTACATGTGCTCCTAGGGCCCCTCTCAGGTCCAGGAATCTCCCTCACTTCCCCCGTGATGGGTGCCGGGGGGCACTGCGTAAGCCTCCTCCCCTGCTGTTGCCCGACTGTAGTCTCACTGGGGGTGGAGGATGGGGCTGCCTCCTTGCCCAGCATGGGGCAGGAGCGGTGACTGTGGGCGGGGGGGGGGGGCTGTGCTGCTGGAGGGTCCCATTGGAAAATGAAAGGGTCTGAGGGGGAAGGGCAGACTCAGAGTCAGTCTGCTCTGGCAGTGAGATGGGGGGCACTAGGACCTGCAGCAGCAGTTGCTGCAGGAAGGCAGCATGAAGCTGCAGGGGAGAGACAGGGGGACTCTGCTCCGGGGCCAGGAAGGCAGGGGGGGGACAGGGGGGAGGCACAGGGGGGCGGCAGGTGGGGGGGGGAGATCACCCAGGTTATAAATATCTCCGTGCCAGCGGCTTTTTTTTTTCTTTGCCGCTTTCTGCGCCCCTCGGCTTTGTGCACCCGAGGCAAGTGCCTCACTCGCCGCCCTCGTTACGGCGCTGGTTCAGTGAGTAGCAGATTCCCTCCGGGCCTCTGTCTGCCAAAGAGCTCGGGCGCAGGGGGTCAGACGCGGCCTCTGTCTTCTCCAAAAGAGCAAGTGCCTGAACCTGCTGGGACCTGAGAGAGGCTCCCAGGCTCCTCGCCCGCAGCAGCTCCCTTCTAGGGCCACCAAAGGCACTTTCAGCCCAGACACAGCACAGAGGGAGGGGGCAGAGCCCGGGTGCAAAGGGACAGCGAGCAGAGGAGACATGGAGCGTGGAGTGTAAAAGAGGCGCTAGGGCGGGGTAGGAAGGACGTTCCTGTTCACAAGAACTCACTAGTGACATTACAGAGGCAGGGAAGTGTTGAGGGAACCAAAGGAAGCTTTGAAAGGAGTAAAGGGTAACAGTGGATAACTTTTCAGTGTTGTAACGTGTAATTAACTCCCCCCAGAGCACAAGCAACTCCCCCCTTTCCTTGCAGGCTGGGGGCTTGGCTACCCTGAATGCTGCTGCGGCACGCAGAGCTGCAGCTGTGCCGTGTGGACCCTCCCTACACCACCAGGAGGTGCCTCCCGTCAGATGAGCCACCTTCCGCCAGGCGGTGGTGAGGTGGACTGAAGAATTCTTCCTTCGATCTAGCACTGTCTATGGGCTTGGCTACACTTGCAAGTTGCAGCGCTGGTAGAGGCTTTCCAGCGCTGCAATTAGTAACCGTCCACACCTGCAAGGCACATCCAGCGCTGCAACTCCCTGGCTGCAGCGCTGGCTGTACACCTGGCCAGGTTGGGGTGTAGCGATTGCAGCGCTGGTGATCCAGCGCTGCTCATCAAGTGTGGACACACACCAGCGCTTTTATAGGCCTCCAGGGAATAAGGAGATATCCCAGAATGCTTTTAACTAAATTACTCCCTTTGTTTTGTTATGCAGCCTGTCTTTGTTTTGTTGTGAACCTCCGGAGCTCCGTTTCTACCGGAGCTGCTTATCAGCTCCTGTTTGCTGTGATCAATCTGTGAACAATCAAATGAGATCCTCCTCCCTGTTGTGAACAGCTCTGTGGAGCTCCTCGGTTGCCGCTGCTGCTATCTAAAAAACAAACAGAGCTCCTGTTTGCTGTGATCATCTGTCTGGCTGTAAACAATCAAATGAGAGGCAGGCAGGGAAACAGCGGGGAGTCGTGTTGCCTGCAGGCTGTTTGCAATTAAGAGTTAAGACTAAGGAGTCGGAAAAATGTTCTGATTTTTCAAGTCAGGAAGCTAACACACAGTGTTGGCTCCAAAAATCCTCTCTCTCTCTCTCTCCCTGCTCCCTGTCACACTAGACCCCACTCCACCCGCCTCTTTTGAAAAGCACGTTGTGGCCACTTGAATGCTGGGATAGCTGCCCATAATGCATCATTCCCAACAGCGCTGGAAATGCTGCAAATGTGGCCACACACCAGCGCTGGTAGCTGTGAGTGTGGCCACACACCAGCGCTGCTCCTACACAGCTGGATGACCAGTGCTGCAAACTACCAGCGCTGCAAACCGTAAGTGTAGCCAAACCCTATACCACGGTTAGGCCGCCATAGCCACATCTCTGGGGTGTGGCTTTACACAGCCATGCCGTTGTAAATCTCCAGCAGAGACCGGCCGTAGGATGCTGGGGCCGAAGCACAAAACCCAGCCTGTGCCAGAGGCGAGAGGTCAGGTGCTTTCTGGACTAGAACAAAGTCCGGAGCGAGGCCGAGGCACTCAGGGCCGGTGCAGCCATTTAGGCAGTCGCCTACGGTACTGGGATTTGGGCACTGAGATTTGGGGGGTGCCATTTTCTTCAGCAGCGATCGCAGAGGCCGGTCTGTGGCCGCTCCGGTTGCCACCAGCATTTAGGTGGAGGGAGCTGGGGCAGGGGAGCGCGGGGAGGGCCGCCTTCAGCAAGTAAGGGGGGGGGCGGCATGCAGGGGAACTCCCCGCCCCAGCTCAGCTTAGGTGCTGCAAGCCTGGGAGGCTGGAGAAGTGAAGCAGCGACAGCGTGCTCGGGGTGCTCTGTGTGGAGCAGGGGTGAGCTGGGGCGGGGGGGGGGGGATGCCTCAGGGCAGGGGGGGGAGCTGCCACAAGGGGGGCGCCTCAGGGCAGAGGGGGGGAGCTGCCGCGGGGGGGCGCCTCAGGGCAGAGGGGGGGAGCTGCCACGGGGGGGCGCCTCAGGGCAGAGGGGGGGAGCTGCCGCGGGGGGGGGGCGGGGACGGAAGGTGAAAGTTTCGCCTAGGGCGGAAACATCCTTGCACCAGCCCTGGAGGCACGGGAGCTTTTCGCTTCCCTGCTTCAGGGGCTGATCTGCAGGGCCGCCCAGAGGATTCAGGGGGCCTGGGGCAAAGCAATTTTGGGGGCCCCTTCCATAAAAAAAATAGCAATACTATATTCTCGTGGGGGCCCCTACGGGGCCTGGGCAAATTGCCCCACTTGCTCCCCGCCAGGGGTGGCCCTGGGAAAAATAAACCTTCCGCATCTCGGCACAAACCCAGTTTTGAGAAAACTTCTTTACAAAGTATCACTGGTTCTCAGCATCAGCTAGTGCTAAAAAAGGCACTAAAGCTCATTAAAAGGGTTGGACAAATATTTTCCATCAAAACTTTTTTTGGATTGAAAACTAGGGGTTTTTAAAAAGCAGAAAAAAATCATGGACAATGTCTGCTTTCCTTCAAAATTTGTTGTGTTTTTTTTAATTGAAAAGCTGAAATTAGTCTGCCAAAACCTGAATATGGTTTGGGGTTTCAGAAATGTGTGGCCAAATATTTGCTGCTTACTGTGTTTGAGTGTTTAAAGAAACACTAAAAAATTCTGCTTAAAAAAATCCAAAACTTTTGAACCACCTCAGCTTGTGACCAAACGCCTGAGCCCATCCAGTCAGAGATTGTTCCAAGTTTCTGATACTCTGCTGGCTTCCTTGACTCATATGTGTCTCCATAACTTTGGGTTCATTTAGGTTAGAACATAAGAACAGCCATACTGGGTCAAACCAAAGGCCATCCTGCCCAGTATCCTGTCTACTGCCAAGTGCCCCAGAGGGAGTGAACCTAACAGGTAATGATCAAGTGATCTCTCCCCTGCCATCCATCTCCACCCTCTGACAAACAGAGGCTAGGGACACCATTCGTTACCCATTCGTTACCCATCCTGGCTAATAGCCATTAACGGACTTAACCTCCATACATTTATGTTTCCTAGAGACTGGCTCCATGTGGTCCCTCACAAACTGGAGACGGTTACTGTGGGTTTGTCTTTAGTATCACTTATGCACATACTCCATGAACTGAGCATTTGAGCTAGTTCCAGAATCTGGGATGAACCTATGTTGTGAAAACTGACATGCTCAAAATAGCACATGCATGTGAATGGACACAGGGTGCTAAAATTAAATTAACTCAGGGGTTCTCAAACTGGGGGTCGGGACCCCTCAGGGGGTCACAAGGTTATTACTGGGGGTTGCGAGCTGTCAGCCTCCACCTCAAACCCCGCTTTGTCTCCAGTATTTATAATAGTGTTAAATATATAAAAAAGTGTTTTCAATGTATGAGGGAGGTGTGTGTCACACTCAGAGGTTTGCTATGTGAAAGGGGTCACTAGGACAAAAAAGTTTGAGAACCACTGAATTAACCCCTCTGAAGCCTCAGGGAATGCAGGGGAGGGAGGGGGTCTCCCTTGGTAGGGTCGGGAAGGAGGTAGGTGGTGTAGGATATTGCTCTTCTCATGTGATCCCTCCCCCAGTGGCTAATTTTAAATGAAGCTACTACCCTCCCCTGACATGAATCTCCCTGTGGCACTGAAATTAAACATAGACTATAATGTGGCATTTGAGAAGTGAAAGGGATGGTAGCCCTAATGGAAAAGCTAACAGCTTGGCTCTTCTGCAAGCCTCAAACTGCAGAATGAGCTTTAGGGTAGGGAAGGCTGTTCCTCCCAAGCAGCCTGGCCCTGCCCCCTGACTCCCCCACTTCCTGCCCCCCAACTGCACGCCACCCTCAGAATCCTCAACCCATCCTGCTCCTTGTCCCCCCACCGTCCCCCAGAGACCCCACCCCTTCTTCCTGTCCGCCCCAACCCCTATCCACCCCCCTGCTGAGTCCTGACAGACACCCAGCACGCCCACGATCCAACCCTCCATTCCCTGTCCCCTGACCGCCCCCCCCACCTCTGCACCTTCCCTATCCCCTGACTGTCCCCGGGACTTCCTGCCCCTTAGCCAACCCCCCTCCACACCAGCCCCAGCACCCCGCTCACCCGGAGCCTTAGCGCGTCGTATGCAGCAGTGTCCCGGAACAGCAGCGCAGCATGGCTCCGGCAGGGCTCCCGAGCTCCGCCCCGCTCAGAGCCACGTGGTAAGGGGGCGGGGCTGCGAGCTCCAGGCCGAGTGGAGGAAGCCCAGGCCCCCCTGGAGCTCGCAGCCCCGCCCCTTACCACGTGGCTCTGAACGGGGCGGAGCTCGGGAGCCCTGCCGGAGCCATGCCTCACTCATTCTTTTGGGGGCCCCTGCGGAGCCCGGGGCCTGGGGCAAATTGCCCCCTTTGCCCCCCCCCTCTGGGCGGCCCTGCTGATCTGGGCACCAGCTACATTTTGTGTCCGTCAGTCCCAAGATTTCTTCGGGGCCTGCGGTGAGTGCAGATGACAGGGGAGATTTGGCATTTGAGCTCTGCCAGGCAGGTATGACAAGGGGAAGGTTGGGGGGGGGTCCCTGCTCCTGGCTGTGCCATAGGCTCCATGTGTTACCTTGAGCAAGTCCCTTAGGTCCAGGGGGCTCAAAGGTGTTTAGGCACCTAACTCCCCCGGTGGGACTTTTGGGCTCTGGGCCTGTTTCCCGTCTGTACCCTGGGGATAACTGCCCTGCCCCGCCCCCCAGGGGTGTTGTGAGGACAAACCCATTACAGGGGCGGTGCCGGGACGCTGCAGAGATGGGGGCAATACAGGCACATGTCAATCTACCCCCCCCCCCATTCCCTACGCCGCCGGGGGACCTGTCCCCTTGGCTTCCTCCAGCCAGGGCCGGCTTTAGGAAGTGTGGGGCCCAATTCGAACAGTTTCGACGGGGCCCCGGCAGGGATGACTATACATTAAAAAACAAAAACAAAAAAAAACGTAAAACACACGTGGGGCTTGTACTCACCGGGCGGTGCTCCAAGTCTTTGGCGGCACTTCGGCGGTAGGTCCTTCACTCGCTCCAGGTCTTCGGTGGCACTGAAGGACCTGCCGCCGAAGTGCCGCTGAAGACCCAGAGCAAGTGAAGGACCCACCCCTGAAGTGCCACTGAAGACCCAGAGCGCCGCCACGTGAGTAAAAATTAAAAAGGCACCTCTAGCCAGGGAAGAGATTCTCACTGGGCACGGGGCCCTCTTAGGCGCGGGGCCCGATTCAGGGGAATTGGTGGAATTGGCCTAAAGCCGGCCCTGCCTCCAGCTGCTTCAGGGTCAGGCTCCCAGGTGCTGTGCTTCCCCCGGATGACAACCCCTTGCTCGGGGGCTTCTCTCCAGGGCAGGGGGCGCACAGCAGGGACCCGGCACCCAGGGCCAGTCCCGCCCTGGCAGTGAACTGCAGGGGCCTGCCGCAGCCACCGGCCAAGCAACCGAGCTCCCGCCCCGGCCTGGCAGGTCCAGAAAGGGCCCCCGCGCTCCCAGCCGCGCCCCCACCTGCCCGCGGGCTCTGAGCGGCGCTGGCCCGGCCCAGCAGCGCCCCACGGGCAGAGCCAGCAGCGCCCCGCTCCCCGCCGGCAGGACTGTATAGCGCCCGGTCCCGTTCGCCCCGGGGCTCCCGCCGGACCCCTGCCCGCTCCAGCTCGCTGCCCCCGGTGGCCGGAACACGATGTCCCGCGGGAGCGGCCCGACACGGAGCCTGGGCTGCATCGAGCCCCCCTTCTCCCGGAGCGCCCCCAGGCTCCAGCCCCCCTTCCCCGTGCCCCCCGGCTCCCTCCCAACCCTTGTCCCGCTCCCCGGGGCTCCCGCCCCCCTTCCCCCGGCTCCCGCCCGGCCCTTGTCCCGCTCCCCGGCGCTCCCGCCCGGCCCTTGCCCCGCACCCCCCGGTTCCCGCCCCCCTTCCCGCGGCTCCCACCCGGCCCTTGCCCCGCTCCCCCGGGCTCCCGCCTGGCCCTTGCCCGGCCCAGCGGGGACGCACCGTCCAGCGAGAGCAGCGAGTCGTGCAGCTTGCACTGGACCTGGCCGGTGCTCTGCGAGGCGCAGCTCATCCACAGCCCCTCGTACAGCCCCACGGCCGTGATGATCGCGTCCCCCGCGTACGAGCTCTGCTTCCACTGGGGCAGCGCCGCGCTGCAGATGGTGCCGACCCAGCCGCCCAGCGCCAGGAAATAGCCCAGCAGCTGCAAGCCCGCGTTGGCCATGGCGGCTCCCTCGGGCACTGGGCGCCGGAGCCCAGGGGCAGGCGGCTCCGTGCTCCCTGCCCAGCCCCGCGCTGCGCGGAGCCCCCGACCGCCCCGATGGGGGCGGGCAGCAGAGCGACGGTGCCAGGGGGCCGCCCCCGCAGGGCAGGAGCCGGCCGGCGCTGCCCGCACCGCCCCGAACCGGCCGCGGGGCTCTGAGTGGCGGGGGCCCGGCCCGGCCCGGCCCTGGGGCGGTCAGCGGCTCTGCAACCTGGGTGGGAGCTCCCCGGCCCGCCTCCCCGGCTGGGGCGCAGGGGAGGGGGCGCTGGGTCCTTCCTGGACTGTGAAAGGGGGGAACTAAACAGGAGCTGGATGCCGGAGCCACCTGCCCCCGCCCTGGGCCGGGGCTGCCGGGGGACCCCGCGGGAATGGGCCGTGATCGGCCCCTGCCTGCCGGTGCTCCAGGTGCTGGTGCTGCCGGAGCTCAGCCGGCAGCCTGGGGCAGCGGTTCCCTTCCGCACCACAGCCCGGTGTGGGGAGGAGGAGGGAAGGAGCGTGTGTCTCTCCCCCTTCCTACACCTGCGAGCTCCCCTGAAACACGTGAGCGTTCCTCTCTCGAACCCGAACCCTTCCCTCGCTGCGCGGGTCAAAGCCGCTTTCCGCTGACACGCCAGGGTTGCCCGGGACCCCTGAAGGAAAAGCAGGAGCTGCTGCAGGGAGCCGTTAAGACATGGGGCTAGCTAGGCTACCAAGTTCCGGTGTTGTAGGTCAGCTTACAGCCGCTGGGGCTTGTATGTCACTGAGGTGCATGCACACTTCTTGGGTGCGTCCATGAGCACTCCCTGTACTCCCTAGGAATATGTCTACACAGCAAATAGACCCTTGCTGCTGGGCTGTTTCATTGCTGGCTGGGTATCAGGTATCAGGGTAGCTGTGTTAGTCTGTATCCACAAAAACAACGAGGAGTCCAGGGGCACCTTAAAGACTAACAGTTTTATTTGGACATAAGCTTTTGTGGGTAAAACATCTCACTTCTTCAGATGCAGGGAGTGAAAGTTACAGATGGTTGGCAGCTTCCAGGCTCTGACTGCATAGAATCATAGAATCTCAGGATTGGAAGAGACCTCAGGAGGCCATCTAGCCCAACCCCCGGCTCAAAGCAGGACCAACTCCAAGGAAATCAGCCCCAGCTCTGGGGACCTCCCACCACACAGGGCCCTAGAGCCCAGCTGGAAGTCTACACAGCAATGAAACAGCCCCACAGCCCAAGTCAGCTGGCACGGGCTAGGTGCAGCATCTAGTTGTTCTGCAGATATACCCCAAGAGTGCTTGCCTCAATGTACAATATGGCGCACCATGGGTAGCTATCCCAGTATGCCTTGCACCACTGGTTCAATGCCTTGTACCACATCTTTGCAGTGTTTTGTGGGATACCAGTGATGTGCCAAGGGATTTCTGGGAGCTAGGGGTCAAGTTTCCACCATGCCACTTCCTCCAGCCCATAATTTTCATGCCATTTGTTAAAACTTCCACAGTTCTATACAACGCTGTTTGATCTCAGACATCTGCCTGACAGGAGCAGGGACCCTGCCAAGTTCAGTGCACTTCTTACTAGCGTTGCTAATGTGGCCTGCACAATTCTCCAGTACCTGCAGAGCTCTAAGGAGTACGGCTACAACTGGGAGTGTGATAAGAAAGATGTGGAAATGTTTGAGCCCAATACCTGGATGCTACTGGACACTGAAAAAAATGCCAGATTGTAGCTGGCATTCACGGAGCAGCTACACACAGTGGACTGCTGCTTCTGGGCCCAAGAAATGAATGCTGACTGGTGCAGATTTGGGATGATGAGCGGTGGCTGCAGAACCTTTGGATGTGAAAGGCCACGTTCCTGCAGCTGTGTGCTGAGTTCACCCCAGCCCTTCGGGGCAGGGACACCAACATGAGAGCTACAATGACAGTGGAGAGCCCTGGAAGCTATCGGTCAGTTTGGAGTTAGAAAATCCACCATGGGGGCTGTTGCCATTCAGCTGTGTAAAATCATTAAACATCTTCTGCTACGCAGGACTGTGACTCTCGGTAATGTGCAGGAAATAGTGGATGGATTTTCAGCAATGGGGTCCCCTAACTCCAGTGGGGTGACAGTACACATATCCCAATTCTGGCACCAGTCCACCTTGCCCCTGAGTATGTCAACAGAAAGGGATATTTTTCCATGGTTATGCAAGCACGGGTGATCACCAGGGATGCTTCACTGATATCATTGCGGGCTGATTTGCGAAGGTGTATGATGTTTGCATCTTTAAGAACACACAACTTTGCAAAAAGCTGCAAGATGGGATATTCTTCCCTGACCAGTGAACTACACTTGGCGATGCTGAAATGCCAATAGTTATTCTGGAGAACCCAGCCTACCCCTTGCTTCCCTGACTCATGCTGTAAACTGATCACCTCGACAGCACCAGGGAAAGATTCAGCTACTGGCTCAGTAGGTACAGATGGACGATTGAATGTGCTTTTGGTAGATGGAAGGTACGCTGGTGGCATTTACTCACTAGATTGGCTCTTAGTGAGAAAAAAGTCCCCAGAGTTGTAGGTGCCTGTTGTGGTATCTGTGAGGTGTAAGGGGGAAAAGCTGCCGCCAGGGCTGAGTGGGACTGGCGGTCTGCTTAATTTGAACAGCCAGACAAAAGGTCTATTAGAAGAGCTAACTGTGGAGCGATACAGCTGCAGCGTTTTAACAGTCAGCCACAGGAGTGTTGTCTACTACGTAAGGGTGGGACTTTGCCTCTGGCTATGAATTCTGCAGTGTTTGATGTTTCCAAAAATAGAACTTTATTGGATGTAAAGATGTAGGGAACAAATTTAAACAGCAGACACATGCATACAAGGTTAAATTTTTTTCCCAAGACTGTAACAGGGTGAACCATACAGTAAAATCCCAAGTGAAAATAGAAATCAACAGTGAACATTTATGTCCATGTATCTAAAAGCTACTACAGTGTAGTAGGCTACTTCTACACTGACCTGTGGTTTTTTACCCAGCTATTGTTCTCCGTTTTGTTCTGCGTGGACTGGTAGGGGTAAGGAGGTATACTGCAGTGCCACATGGTATGTTGGGGGGTTGGGGTGTATGGAGCAGTGACCATGGAGTTCTCCAAGGACTGGAAAGGTTGCTGAGGCCAGGGTCTTTGGACATGTAGGTCAACAATATTCTGCAACATTTGAGTCTGTTGCCTGAGCAAATCCAGCTGCTAGCAGGGATGGTGCAACCCATTAGGTGACCTAGGCGGTTGCCTAGGGTGCTAGCATTTGGGGGGCGGCATTTCGGGTCCTTCGGTGGCGACCACGGTGGCCGGATCTTCGGCTGCCTCAGTCATCGTCAGCATTTAGGCGGAGGGACCTGGGGCAGGGGGGTGCGGGGAGGGCCGCCTGCAGCAAGTAAGGGGGGGGCGTGGCATGCAGGGGAACCGCTCCCCACCCCAGCTCACCTCTGCTCTACCTCCTCCCCTGAGCACACCGCCCTGCTCTGCTTCCCTCCCTCCCAGGCTTGCGGCGCCAATCAGCTGATTGGCGCCACAAGCCTGAGAGGCAGGAGAAGTGGAGCAGCGACGGCGTGCTCGGGGAGGAGGTGGTGCAGAGGTGAGCTGGGGCGGGGAGCTGCCACATGGCTCCCCGGGCCGGGGGGAGTTGCTGCTGGGGGGGGCGCCTCAGGGCGGAGGGGGGGAGCTGCTGCGGGGGGTGTGTGCCTCAGGGTGAAGGGGGGGGCAGGGAGCTGCCACAGGGCTGGGGGGTGGGCGCAAGGTGGAAATTTCGCCTAGGGTGCGAAACATCCTTGCACCCGCCCTGGCTGCTAGTGGTGTCCTGAAACTGATCACGCCCATATGCCACTAGCCTGTTGACTGCAATGGTGTCAGCTGAATTCATCACAGAGTGGTGTGGGACAGGCCCAACAAGGAAAATAACAGAACACCACTGGCCATCACATACAGCCCCTAGCTAAAACCTCTCCAGCACATCATCAGTGATCTACAACCTATCCTGGAAAACAATCCCTCACTCTCACAGACCTTGGGAGACAGGCCAGTCCTCGCTTACAGACAGCTCCCCAACCTGAAGCAAATACTCACCAGCAATTACATACTACACCACAGAAACACTAAGCCAGGAAACAATCCCTGTAGCAAACCTCATTGCCTACTCTGTCCCCGTATCTACTCTAGCAACACTATCAGAGGTCCCAACAACATCAGCCAAATCATCAGAGACTCATTCACCTGCACTTCCTCCAATGTGATATATGCCATCATGTGCCAGCAATGCCCCTCTGCCATGTACATTGGCTAAACCGGACAGTCTCTACGTAAAAGAATAAATGGGCACAAACCAGACATCAGGAATGGTAACATACAAAAGCCAGTAGGAGGACACTTCAATCTCCCTGGACATTCAGTAACAGATTTAAAAGTAGCCATACTTGAACAAAAAAGCTTCAGAAACAGACTTCAAAGAGAAACTGCAGAACTGAAATTCATTTGCAAATTTAACACCATTAATTTGGGCTTGAACAGGGACTGGGAGTGGCTGGCTCACTACATAAGCAGCCAAGGCTGGCCTTACCATGAGGCGGCCACCTCAGGTGCTAGACTGGGGGAGGAGGGGTGTGCCACTAAGACCCAGATTGTAGAAAATTGTATCTGCTGCTGGTGCATGTGATATGTATTCTGTCTGCTCAAGATGCACAGCGATGGTGGAGTGCTGTGCTGGAGGAAGGAGGGCACAGGAGACATAACAGGCAGGCAGGAGAAAAGATGAGAGGGAATAACAGAAAGCAGCAGGAGCTGCAGGGAGAGAGAGGAGGAGGAGCCTCTTATGTATCTCTCGAGCACCCCAGGAGCCTGGACTGATTCACACCAGCTTCTCAGGGAGCTTCCTGTTTCCTGCTGCTTCCCTGAACCCACTTGAGGAGAACAGGCAGTCAGCTGAAGCAGTAGGAACCAGTTAGGCCCTTAAGATGCTGATATCTTCCCTCCCTCAGGCTCTGCTACCAGCCTGCTTATTTGTCCCCTTCAACTGAGTGTTGAAAGCCATTCTAGCTGGCACAAAACAGCAGTCATGAGTGAAAGAAGAAAACGCCCCTCTGGGGCAGCATTCAGAAAAAGAAAGAAAGCAAAGGAAGCTTTTCTATCTAAGCAGGAAGGAGATCTCCTGAAATACATAGACACAAATACAGCCGACAAAGTGGGTATTCGCCCACGAAAACTCATGCTCCAATAAGTTTGTTAGTCTATAAGGTGCCACAGAACTCTTTGCTGCTTTTATAGACTCAAATGTTCATGGTGAGCCTTCCGGCCCCAGTGAGGATGTGAGTGGTGAGGAGATGCCTGATCTTCCAGTTAGTCAGAGTACAGATGACCTGGCAGTTACTGCAACATCCATATCTCCATCTCAAATGGACATAACCATGCACATTCCTGAAGAAAAGTGTAGATCAGAGAAGAGTGTGGTGGAGGCGCAAGAAACAGCTGCTGCTGACTTTAGTTCCTTAAGTTGAGATGATCCAGGACTGTGGACCTACTTGAGCAGTAGCCTGAGGGACTTCCTTGTACTGCATGGGCCACAGCAAGTGAAAAACTTCATGTTCCCCAAAGACAATGAAAATAGAAGTTTCTATCCAACACATTCCTGGCGTGAAATCCCCAATGGTGACAAAGTGGAGAGGCTTATGTACTCAAAACCCCAGAATGCTGCATACTGTCTTTGCTGCAAACTCTTCCAGTCTAATGTTCCAGCCACATTGGGTTCTACAGGAACAAAGGACTGGAAACATCTGGCTAGAAATCTGGCATGCCATGAGAAGGCAGCAAATCACCAGAGAGCTTTCCATAGGTGGAAAGAGCTTGAGATGAGACTAAAGTTAAAGGCCACCATAGATGATCAGCATCAAGAGAAGATTGCATCAGAGTCTCTTTACTGGCACAATGTTCTGAAAAGGCTCATTGCCATTGTGAGAATGCTTGCTACCCAAAACCTAGCACTGTGTGGCACTTCAGATCAGCTTTATGTGCCAAACAATGGAAATGCCCTTAAAATTGTCGAGCTGATGGCTGAGTTTGATGCTGTACTCCAGGAGCATCTAAGAAGAGTCACCACCCAAGAAATGTACACACACCACTACATTGGAAAAACAATTCAAAATGAGATCATACAGTTACTGGCAACAAAAGTCAAACAGAAGATTTTGGCAGATCTGAAGTCAGCAAGATATTACTGTTATTCTGGACTGCACACCTGACATCAACCATACGGAACAAATGACTTTAATGGTGCGTTTTGTAACAACAACAGAACCTAGTGAAAATATCTCTTCAATGGTGACTGTCAGAGAGCATTTTCTAGAATTTACTGATGTTGATGAAACTACAGGAGCTGGTATGACAAATGTGCTTCTTAAAAGCTGGAAGAGACGGGAATTGCGATAGCTGACATGAGAGGTCAGGGCTACGATAATGGTGCCAACATGAGAGGAAAGAACAGAGGAGTGCAGACACGGATCCAAGAGTTAAACCCTCAAGCTTTTTTGGTCCCATGCAGTTCTCATTCTTTGAACTTGGTGGTCAGTGATGCAGCATCAGCTTCTAGTGAGGCTGCTGAATTTTTTAATATAATTCAAAGCATTTATGTATTTTTCTCTGCATCAACTCATCAATGGCAAATTTTGAAGCAACATCTGGGAACATCCTCTCTGACACTGAAACCATTGAGTGCCACACAATGGGAAAGTCGAATGGAGGCGATAAAGCCTATCGAACACTGTCATGGAGTCCCCGGACTATGCTCTGGAACTGCTCCCCACAAAGCCAGTCAGGACTTTGGGGAGCCTCCTCTCCCTTGGAGCAGACTGTCTTCAGGGTAAGAAGCTCACACGGCTTCACCTCCTGGGTCTCTCCTTGGAGCATTCAGCATCCTCTGCCTCTCCATGCGCTTCCCACAGCGAGTCCGCCCAGGCAGGGTCCTGGGGAAGCCACAGGGTCCCGCACCCCCACTTCGCAGTCAGACATGACTCTTAGCCAGCCAGTAAAACAGAGGTTTATTCGATGACAGGAACACGGTCTAAAACAGAGCTTGTAGGTACAGAGAACCAGACCCCTCGGCTGGGTCCATTTTGGGGCCCAGCGAGGCAGACCCCCACATCTGCCCTCACTCCTTGTCCCCAGCCAGCTTCCAAACTGAAAACCCCCTCCAGCCCCTTCCTTCTCTGCTGAGTTCCTTTCCCGGGCCAGGAGGTCACCTGACCTCTTTGTTCTCTCACACCTTTAGCATCCCCTTGCAGGGGGGAAGGGCCTGGCCATTAGTTGCTAGGCGACAGAGGGTCAGCAAGAAACTGAGGCACCCACACAGTATTCAGGGGAAACATTAAGAACAGTCCCACTTTGTCACAAACACCAAACTGGGAGGATAGATGACGCCATAGTTGCCATTATGGAGGATAATGCTATGACAGGAACTGTTTGTGGGAGAACAGTAGCAGAGGGAAATTGAATCACCAGAAACATACATAACTTCAAATTTCAGTGTGGCTTAGTGTTGTGGCATGACATACTGTTTGAAATAAATGTTGTAAGCAAGAGACTCCAAGGTGTTGACCTTGACATATCTGGAGCAATGAAACAACTGGACAAAGCAAAGTCATACCTACAGTCTTACCGGTCAGATGAGGGATTTCAAAACATTCTGAAGAGTGCATAGAAGTTGGCAGAGGAACTTCATTCACACTGAAGCTATTTTCCCACCCATTCAAGAATACAAGAGTCACCAAAGAAGAAGACATTTTGATTACGAGGCATGGGATAATACCATACGAGACCCCAAACAACAATTCAAAGTTGAATTCTTTAACCAGGTGCTAGATTGTGCAATACAGTCAGTTGAAGAACGTTTCATGCAGCTCAGGGAACACAGCAGTATATTTGGGATGTTGTATGATTGTCATGGACTCACAGATCGTTCCCACTCATGGCCCCGTGCGGTCCGTGGGGGGTGCCCCTTTCAGTGAGACAGCCCTTCTCGGGAGTCCACTCTCTCGGGGTCAGGCCCCTCCACCTCCTGGAGCCGCACCTCTCTGAGCCTTAGCACGTCTGTCTCTGCCGTGGGCCCCCTCAGGGAGTCCACTCGTTCTGGACCCCCCGGGCCTCCTCACCCCCAAAGGGGTTGATGCGACCCTGTTCTCTAGACCGGAGTGACTCTCCGCCAGCGTAAAACAGGAGGGTTTATTGAGTGTCTGAACACAGCACAGGAACCTCTCAGGCCAGGCCTCCCTCAGCACAGCATATCCCAGTCTCCCTGCATCCAGGTGGGCTCTGCCTGCTTCCCCTCTCCAGCCTGGAGCCCCCCTGCTTCCCAGCTGGGCCTCCGATATCCATGGCCCCAAGCCCCCCCTCTGTCCATTGGCTTCTCTCCAGGTAAACAGGGTCGTAAACAGGAAGGCCTGGGTCTCCTCTCCTCTCAGCCCTCCTCTGGCTGGAACCGGCTGGTCACGGGGTCCTCTCTCTGCAGCCCATTGTCCTCCCACTGGCCAGAACTGGCTGTGACTCCCGAGCTGGGCCTCCGGGTCACCAGGTCACCAGTCGCTGGGGTCTCCATCCTCCAGGCCATCAGACAGGGTCCCAAATCCCTCTCTGGTCCTCTGTAACAACAAACTCCCTCTCCCCTCACCTCGTTAAACCAGTAACACCTGGGGACACTGAGTCCCATCCCCTGTGCATGCAAACCACTGGAAAACACAGAAAACCCCAAGAAAACCCCCCACTTCGTCACAATGATATTCCAAAACTCCTCACTATACCTGAAGAAGACCTACACCAGCAATGCAGGGCACTAGAGACAGTGTTGACACATGATGACATGCGTGATATTGATGTGAGTGATTTAGGTGATGAACTGAAAGCCCTTTCAAGATACAGTTCAGCAGGATCAACTCCAAAGGCTGTTCTGGAATATATGTGCACAAGTAAGATGACCACCCTCTTTCCAAATGCTTTTGTTGCTCTGCGCATACTTCTAACACTTCCTGTAACAGTTGTCTGTGGAGAACACCGCTTCTCCAAGCTGAAGTTAATAAAAACACATCTACGCTCCACAATGACACAGGAGAGGCTGGTCGGCCTTGCAACTATCTCGATAGGTCATGAGCTGGCCCAGACTGTGGACCTTCAGCAGGAAGCAGTTCAAATCTTTGCAACCAAGAAGGCAGGGAAAGCACCACTTTGATTATTCAAACAGGTCAAAATGCCAGTGTTTACTGTGCAGACAAGAAAAGTTACATTTGCTGTTCAGGCGTTTGAAAGTTACGTGTTACTTAAAATTTTTGAACAAGGCATTTTAAGTTGTTAGTTCTCCTTTACTGGGGTAGGTAGAAGAGCAGTGGCATGAGAGGAGTAGACCAGGAAGAAGGCAGAATTGAGACCTTTCAAAGTTTTGGCCCAAGCAAGGGGGCATGGGGGCATCATTTGAGCTTCCTGCCTCAGGTGCCAAAATGTTGTGGGCCGGCCCTGAAAGCAGCTTTGCCTCTGCAGGAATTGATACCTCCTCATCAATTATTGGGGGTGGACTACATCCACCCTGATCGAATTGGCCCTGTCAACACTGGTTCTCCACTTCTGAGGTAACTCCCTTCTTTTCATGTGTCAGTATAATAATGCCCGCATCTGTAATTTTCACTCCATGCATCTGAAGAAGTGAGATGTTTTACCCACGAAAGCTTATGCCCAAGTAAATCTGTTAGTTTTTAAGGTGCCACTGGACTCCTTGTTGTTTTTGTGGATACAGACTAACATGGCTACCCCTGATACTCTCCTATCATGGTGGAAGAAACCAGGCTGTCTTCCCTAGAAATCTTCGAGAGTGGATTGCAGAGTGTCTCCATTAAACTTTCAAGAGGATAAAAGGGACATCCCTCTTCAGATAAACACAGTGCTCTGCATGGTTTTCCTTGACTAGCTCAAAAAGTCAAAGAAATGATAAGTGGTTGACAACTGTACTCTGTTTGGTTTCTCTCTGCTTGAGCACAGGACACTGCTCTAGTGTGGAAGGTGTAAGGGGACGACCATTCTACTCTTAGAATTTATTCCTAACATTTTATTGTGTGACATTATAGCAGTAAAGCAATCAAAACTCAATACCTTGTTCTCTAAACTAGCGGATGGGAGGGGCCCCATTTTTAAATGGGGAGGGAGAGCAGGAGAAGGGGAAGAGTGAGGGAGGAAGAGAAATGAGGTTTCAGGGAAATGAAAAGCAAAAATCCCACTATAAGGAATAATGAATGTGCACACTTACCTGAGCTCCCTTTCCTTTCATCAGTGGGCCAATCTGCACTCTCCTGCTGGGACTGACCTGACTCCGGCAGCTGTCCTCGTCATCCTCCTCATTGTTTGTGGCAGCGGGTCTTGGCCTTGGGTTCCTCTAAAGTGTTCACACTCGTCTGCTGGTTCACACTCGTTTGTAGCTCATCGTAAAACCGGCAGGTCTATGCAGCAGCACCAGATTTCTTGTTGTCCTCCCTCACCTTCTGGTACCCCAGGTATAGTTCCCTTCACTTTTGTGTGGTACTGCTGCGGAGCCCTGTCACAACACTGTTCCAGCATCCCCTGTGCAATTTGCACGTAGATGTTGATGTTTCTACAGCTGGTCCCTAGCTGGGCTTGCACAGTCTCTTCTCCTCACAGGCCAAGGAGATCCACAACTTCTTGCCTGTTCCAGGCAGGAGTGCATCTGGTAGATCTGGGTGAGTGGAGCTGGCATGGTGGGATGCACACAACAAAGGTGCATTGCTAGGTGTGCTCAGGAAAAGGTATTTCAAAACATGGGAAAGATTAAAGGAGGGGTGGGGGCAGCTTCCAGTGTCTGTGACTGTGGCAGTTCTCAGGGTACCCAGGACTGTGTGTCACCTTGTTACCCCCTGCCTCCAGTGAGTGGGGGCTGGGAGTCAGCTCCCTGACACCACCAGCCTTTCAGACACTCAAGCACTCTCCTCTGATCTATGCCAGCCCTGTCTCCACCTGGCAGGTTAACAACAGGTGCACCCTGTCCCTGAGTCCCTTTGAATCATTCCCCTGTGATATCCAGCCCCTGACATGGGCTACTCACAGAAATTCCAGATCCTTTGCCCCCAGAAAGCAGTGTACCCCAGTTTACCAGTTTCATCTGAAATCACCACTCCTGTGAACTACACAACACATGTGAGCACTTATAATAAAAGAAACGTATGGTGTTACCTAGAAACAAGAGAGTGGTGGAAGCAAATGGTTACAATACAAAACAATAAAACACAAACCTGTGTCTATACTTAGTAATAGTTACCTTTCCTATCTAATAAAGTAGGTTTCCTGACCAAAGTTCACTCTGTTGCAGAGGTGGCTAGCTTCTCAGGAACCAGGATCCAGTTTTTCATGCAAACATCCCCCTTCCCAAGGTGTCTCCTCAGTGAAAAGATATAGACGGCCTTCCCCGCCTCTGTATTACACTGAAACAGTCTTTGGTCTCTATTCATAGCCAGGGTGATCCCCTGTATGTTGTAATGTTTCTTTTTTTAAAAACCTCAATTCTTGCAATTGTTCCAGTTGTCTCTGAAGGTTTTCCATTGACAGTCTTACGATGGCACAAGACGAGCAATTGAACCTTGCATTGCGTCACTGGCTAACAAGGGTGGGGTGACAACTCCCTCCTGCATGAATGGTCTATCACAGAAACATATTATCCCGGCAACTAACTTTTACTCTATGTCCATAAAGCAGACTTTTAGTATATTTACATTATTTCTTAAATATTACCTGTACATGCATCTCACACTGATTATGAATCTTGACAAGTTACAAGCGTTCTGTAGCTACCTTACGTGTTACTTTATATGGATAAATATCCTTCAAAACCTGTGTTTGGTGCGGTGAGTTTGTTGGGTCTGAGGTGAGAGTTGTTTGCAAAGAAGAGGGGACCCTTTGCCAAAGATCCTTTGTATCACAGTGACCGTCCTGGGCAGTGGAGTTCAAAACTGTGACCAGAGTGGTCACTGTTGACGGAACTAGGGCATTGTGGGACAGCAGTTAGAAAACTATTAAGGTTGACACAACTAATGCAGTGTCTACACTCACATTGCATCAACCTAAATAGGTCAACCATGGCTCTGCACTGCATGAGGAGGCAGTGTTATTGCATTGCTGGAATGGGGTGCTTATGTCAGTAGGAGACACATTTTGGTGTAGACACATGCATAAGGCATGAGGCCTCATCTGGAGTATTGTGTCCAGTTTTGGGCCTCACACTACAAGAAGGATGTGGAAAAATTGGAAAGAGTCCAGCGGAAGGCAACAAAAATTATTAGGGCGCTGGCGCACATGATTTATGAGGAGAGGCAGAGGGAGCTGGGATTGTTTAGTCTGCAGAAGAGAAGAATGAGGGGGGATTTGATAACTGCTTTCAACTACCTGAAAGGGGGTTCCAAAGAGGATGGATCTAGACTGTTCTCAGTGGTAGCAGATGACAGAACAAGGAGTAATGGTGTCAAGTTGCAGTGGGGGAGGTTTAGGTTGGATATTAGGAAAAACTTTTTCACTAGGAGGGTGGCGAAGCACTGGAATGGGTTACCTAGGGAGGTGGTGGAATCTCCTTCCTTAGAGGTTTTTAAGGTCAGGCTTGACAAAGCCCTGGCTTTAGCTGGGGGTTGGTCCTGCTTTGAGCAGGGGGTTGGACTAGATGATCTCCTGAGGTCCCTTCCAACCCTGATATTCTATGATTCTATGATAACTAGATCAATGCAAGTCGACTAATGTCAACTTAACTTTGTAGGGTAAACCAGGCTCAAGACTATACAGTTGGCAGCTGTAACAACTCATTCTCTGGATCAGCACAGAAGGGGACTTATACTATACACACTCCAGTGGGTAAAGCATCATTCACCAGAGAGCTGGTACATTTTTGCTTAAAATTTTTTTTCACCAACTATCCTAAGTTTCTGTCCATCTGAGTTTTGATTATTGATAGAAAACTAAGGCCTCGTCTATGCACAAACTGTCACCAATTTAGTGAAATGGTGTGTATCAGTATTAATGTCAATTTGGTATGTCAGGTTTAAACCGATTAAAGAGTGCCACACACAACGTTGCATCAGTTTAACTCTATTTTTTAAAGACACATTGTTAGTTGAGCCAGTGTAATTCTACATGTAGACAAGTCTGGATCGGCAGGAATTTTTGGATATTGTAAGGGAAAATCAAGAGGTCTCAAGGCATTCTCTGTGGGTACACAGTGTTTGGGATACAGTTACTGAGAGCAATAAACATAATTTTTATTTATTTATTTATTTTACAATTCAAGCTAGATTCTGGAGCACGTGCAGTGAGAGTAAGATTCTGAAGCAAATTCTATACAATCATGGAACAGTCAGAACTCTGCTTATATTGAAGATTTGTAAGGTTCCTAGGGGAGTTTGGTTCATATTCAAATCCAGATCAAATATTCATTTCAGGAAAGCAAAAATTCTCTGCAACTACTGGGGCTCCTTATGCCTTGTCTACATGGGAGAGTTATAGCAGTATAATTTTACCAGAATAACTCCCTGTGTGGACACGCTTATTCAGGTATGGTGGCTTTTTTTCTGTTTAGCTTATGTTGCTTTGGAAGAGGTTTAAGTTAAATTGAGAAAAGCTACGCTTATACCAGAATAAGTGTCCACCCAGGGAGGTATATTAGTATAACTAAATTGGTTTAATTATACCAATATAATTAAACTGGTAAAACTTTCTGTGTAGATTAACCTTTACCTTCCCTCTTCCCCCAGAGTTTTGGAGTTGTTTAGGTACCTATAACTTCTGGAGAGGAGCGGAACTGAGGAGCGGAACTGAGGAGCAGGGTGTTTAATGGAGTTTTCTAAGTGAGTTCTGGTCTGCTGAGTTTGAGGCTATGCACATGTCTTAATGGCCATCCTGGTCAGAATGGGTCTGTGACAAGGTACATGACTCATAGAGGGTCCCTTCATGGAGGACAGAAATCCCGAGAACAAGGGTTGCTGGGAAGATGCCTTCATTTACTTCCTCACCTTGGCCAGCTTAAGTATTTGATTCCTAGGCTAGTAAATGAATAACCATATCCTGTATGTGCAATGTGAGGAAATGAATGTCACTTTCGCTGTAACTGGGTAACCCTAATACTGAGTTAACCATTTTGTTCTTGGGTTTATATTTATTTGTGTAACATCAGTCATGTGTGATTCAGGGCTTCAAACGAAACCTCAGCCTCTTACTGGGAGCATGTACCAAGACTGCAGACAAAACACCAGACAGAGATACCAGAATATCTCAAGCTGTGGGAAGTGATTGATCTATTGGGGATCAGTTTATCATGTCTAGTGCAGACGCAATAAAATCAATCCCCGATCGCTCTGCTGTCGACTCCGGAACTCCACTGCGGTGAGAGGCGGAAGCGGAGTTGACGGCAGAGCAGCAGCGTTCGACTTGCTGCCGTCCTCACGGCCAGGTAAATTGACCTAAGATACACCGACTTCAGCTACGCTATTCGTTATTTGCATAGCTGAAGTTGCATATCTTAGGTCGACCCCGCCCCCCCAGTGTAGACCAGCCTTAGTGTCCCAATGAGGAAAGTACCAGTACCCAGCAGACATGTTATACCTTGCTATAGCGTGCATATTGCTTCCTGTCTTTCCTATTACTTCTACCACAGTCTTCGCTGGGGACACAGCAAGTGGCCCGTATTACAATGGTGACAAGGGAGGGGGAGTGACGAGTCAAAGGCTGGCAGCACTGCCTAGTGATGATACTCTGGACTGAGTCACCCAGTGGCGAGAGTCAGTGGCCGCCTCGTCTAGTGGCAGGATTCAGTGGCCATGTTCCCCAATGGCGAGAGTTGGTGGCCACAGGCGAGGGTCCCTGACCCTCCCTGCTCCACCAGGCTCCAACCCAGGCCAAAGAAAACAAAAATTCAAATTGCATGGCCTAGGAGACAGGCGCTCCTATGCCTGCTCCCCGGGCACTTCCTACCCTGGCTTTGGATCTGGCCCCACCAGTCTGTCCTGGGGTCCCCCTTGGAGTGCTCTCAGGCCACACCCCAGAGGGTCCCCCCTGCCTTGGCCCCCATGACTGAAGGGCTCTTGGTGACTGGACCGTAGAGCCTGGTCCCAGCCTTTGGGAGCCTCGGCGGCTTCTCTGCAGGAGACTGCAACCCCGTCCTGCTCTGCCTGCACAGACTGAGCTGAGCTGCTCCCTTCTGAGCTCTGCCTTTGCTGGGAGCAGGGGTGGCCAGGATGGGGCTTACTGTATCCAGAGCAACTCCTTATCTCTCGCCTCACCAGTGTGGGGTTTGTACACACCCTCACAAATGGGCCTGGGGTGCAGGTTATCCTGTGATAAAGCTAAGTCCCTGGTGTTCTGTTTCAAAGAAGACACCAGAAAGGGTGGGGAGGAGGGGAATGGGGATAAGTGCAGGAGAGGCTGGGTCCTAATTCTGAGCTCATACATGTAAACCAGGAAGAACTCCACTGAAATCAAGGAAGTCACATCAATGTAAGAGAAATCAGAATCAAGGCCCACATTTCAGAAGCTCCGAGCACTCACAACTCCCATGGAAGCCCAAGGGAATTGTGGCAGCTCAAGTGACCACTTTGAAAATCAGGCCCTTGGTGCTTCTGTTTCAGAAATGACCTGGTGTCATTGAGGCCTCATGGGAATTTGAAAGGGTTGAACCCTCATTGCTCCAGCTCCAGAATTCATCTTTCATGGAACGGCAGAAGGAGCCAATGGCAAAAGAGCCTGAGATGAATGTTAATAAGTGTAACCTTTGCCTCTCATTTGCTTGCGTCCAAGGGCTGCTTTGTGCTGAGACTGGCTCTGTGGGTGAAGTGTGGCATTTGGGATGGAATCTGGGTGCACCACATGTGTAAACAAGACTTTCATTGACACAAGATGTTTTTGATCATTTAGTTCTCTGGACAAATAAACTTCAACATAGCCCAAGGAAGTACCCTGGAAAGTGAGAGCTCGCCTTCCTTTTAATGCTGACAGGTAACAGTATGGCTTCATTGGGGTAACCTGGCCCTCCCTCAAGCAGACATGCTGGAAAGGTGCCAAGACCACAGCAGAGAGGAATTTAAAAGCGAGTTGGTCTTAGAAACTACCCATAAACTTGTAGGTGGAAGTAAATGTGAGTCAGGTCAGGCCTGTACTGTGGCTGATCACAAGTGGAATGAGAAAATCTCTTGCAGAGAGTTTCTTCCCTTTTAGTGGTTGCAGTTAAAATTCATCCCAGCAGAAGGGAAATGCTGGGACAAGCAGGTGGGGTATTTCCCCATACAGTTCAATAACTACAACTTATTGGGAAATTATTTTTTCTTCCTACAAAAGTTTGTTAAAAAAATGGAAAAAGTTTTAATCTGAATTAACATCTTTCTTCAATAGTTTTTGGGTTTGCATCAACACTTTTTGGTTGCTGAGAACTAAAGAGTATTCATTTTCTGGGGTTTGGACAAAAGCCTACAAAATTTAGTCTGAAAGACATTTCCTGGGTTTATTTCCCTTTGACCAAAAAGCCATGTTAAAAAAAAGTTTAACCCCCTCCCCCAAATGCTGACCAGGTCTGTTAATAACAGGAATAAAAAGAAATTACACAAAGTTCCAAATACATAACAAATACACTCTTTGATGGGATTCAGATCAATTCTTGGGGTTCAGGCTTATAGAGTTGTTTAGCTGATGGATTTTTCTGCCCCTTTCTGTGCTGGCTGTGGCCTTTTCCAGCTGCTCCAGAATGACCTGCTTTGGTGCGAGGATTATTGTAGAAAGCCAAAGACAGCAAGAAATCTCAGAGCCAGGGAGTTCTCCACACTCATCCTAAACCCATCCTTAATCTCATCCCCTTAATCCCATCTCTTTGGGGTAGGGACTGTCATGTATTTGCATAGTGTACAATGGAGCCCTGACATAGTCATGGTGCTACAACAATGCAAATAATTAATAAATAGCCCCTCTCCATCTTTTGTGTTAAAACCCTTCAAATATCTGCAGACTGTCCTGACACCCCTTCATTGTGGCTTAGGCAATTCATACTTTTTAGGTCTTTCAATCTTCCTGCCAGGCCCTTGATCACTTTTGTTGGTACTTTCTGCATCTTTCTGGCAATGTGCTTTGCAGAGCTGAACATGGCATGCCAGGTGCAGTCACACCAGAGAGAGAGGCTGCTGCCTCCCTGTGTTGGATTTGAGGCCCAAAATTGCATTTGCCTTATCATCTGCTGCATCTCACTGTAAACTCAGGTTGAAGTCGCTGTCCGTTCTCCTTGCCGGTCTCCCATGTCCATTCCTGCTTCCATGGTCTCTTCCTACCAGTGAGTAGTTGTGCTTCAGGTTATTTTGGAGAAGGTGGATTTCAAACAACTATATGAAAGGGTCACGGGCTCCAATCCCAGAGACTGAGGCTAAGACAGAGTGGAGCACTGAGCAAACTCAGGGCGGAGAGACTTCTTCACATGCAGGGCACCAAGGAAAGCAGAACACGGCCAGGCATTTGGAGGATAATCACTATAGGGGATGAATCCTAGGCAGAGGACAGCAGATCCAGCTGGCCAGTGCACCCTCCTTTAGGACAACATTTGACAGTTTACTCCACTCCCGTGGACCTGCAAATGGTGCCAGGCACACACACATAAGGGAGCGCTATGATCGTACACCAACAACTGACATTTCCACAGTGCTTGAATTTTTTGGACCCTCCCCTACTGTATTCCCCAGAAATGGTAATTTCTAGACACTCCCTAGCCTTGCTGGCTGGGGTGGTTGTGGTTTGGGGCAGGCGGTTTCATACAGGGTGTCCCTCAGCTCTGCATTACAGGTGTGTGCATTACCCGAAGTAATAAAGAACCCTGTGCCATCAGAAACCAGACCCTGTGTCTGACGCATTCCAGTGGCAATTCACCCTTTGCCTTTTCTAGGCCTCTGCACCTCCTGCCAGTCACAGGCCTTTCCCTGGCTTTTCCCTCCACCCAATCAAGTCTAGGTTAATTCCACTCCAGAAAGCTACGGCTAATCCCCACCTGGTCTGTGCTCTCCCGCGCTGCCAGCAGGCCACTTGTGCAGTGTGCTCCAGCTTACAGGGCTCCTGCTGGGAGCTGGCAGAGCTGAATTCCAGGCTATTACGGGAGATTAGGGAGCATGCGGTAATAGTGGGGCAGGAGGTGACTGGCAGGTTACTGTCACTCAGTTTGCCAAGCAGAACAAGCTGCTCACTACAGATTTCCTGCTGACTTCCTGCTTCTATACATCAGGGCTGCAGTGCTGGGAAAGGACAGGCCCATGAGAGGGGTTGTGAGTACAGACCTGGCCCCAGTGGGGGACCAAGACTCCAGCCCCTGGACACAGCTTGAGGATTGGCTATGGAAGGAGGGATGCACTGTTGTTGCTGTGGCCAATACCACTAATTCATGTAACAGCAAGGTGGGCTCTGGCTGGTGCCTGCGGTGTTGTCTCTCCCCCAAGCTCTGCAAGCATTCGCTCCTTGTTGGCTGTGAGTGGGTCCTGTTCAGCAGATGTCTCCTGGACCCCTAGCCTGGCCACATTCGTATCCCAGACTTGGACAAACCCACGCAGCTCCCCTGTGGTTGTGCTGCATGGCTTTCCTTTGCTGGCCGGCAGGGGCACTGGAACAATTGTTATAGTGGGGGTGCTGAGAGCCATTGAACCAAACTGTAAACCCTGGATATAATAGAAACCACTTCCAGCCAGGGGGTGCAGCAGCATCCCCAGCACCCCGAGTTCCAGCCCCTGTGCCAGCCATTCCCAAGGGCGGGGAATGAGCACAGCACCTCCTGCTGCTGAGTCCTCCAGCAAGATCAATCCTGGGCAGAGGAATTGAACCCAGGTGAGCTCAGTGGCTGTGGTTGCTTTGTGGGGCTGGGAGACTGACAGCTGGGAGTGGGAAGGGGGAGGGACCTGAGCATGCTGGGCTTAGGGAGGGGTCAGGCCACGGCTGCAAATTCCCACTGCTGGGAAACAGGGACGTCAGTGTCACATCTGGTACATCCCCTCCTGCCGCTCTGTCCCTGCCCCCTGGAGAGTGCCAGGTCCCTGCTCAGCCCCAGGGGAGGCAGACACCTGAGCGGGGCAGGCCCCACAGGCTGAGGGATCTGTGGAATAAAGACACAACAGACACTGACTGTTGGTGTCATCAGGCATCTATACTAGGCCTGAATGGACCAAAGTTATTTTATGCTTGTCCAGAGTGCCTCCATATTAAACTTTAGTTGAACTCCCAGGTCAGAATTGAGAATGGAATGTGTAAAAGCTTCTTATCAGTGCAACACTGGCACCAGGAGATAGTAAAAGAGGGGCCTTCTTGTGTCTAGCTTAAGAGAAGGAGGGGAGGGGAGGCAAAGCAATAAATCCAGAAGTAAACCAAGGTAACAGCCTTGAAAAGTTACTAACAAGATGAATTGTTTGCTGTCAAGGATGATTTAATTGCTAACTATACAATGTGTTTACTATATAGGAGGGGGAGGAGAATAGTGGGGGGTAATGAGGATGCCTAGTTGAAGTCATGTATAAGAAGAGACACACAGCTTATGTCTGTGTGCAGGATTTGAGATTGTAATGTCTCCTTTGCACCTTATTTGGGCTCAAATAAACTTTTTCTGCATTCTCCACCTTGGTGTGTTTATTGGAACGAAGCACACCGGGCAACGAACCACTGTTTGCTGCCTCAAGCATTCTGTGCTGGCAACAGTGACCCTGGGCCACACTGACCATGGGAGGCAGCCGCTCAGGAAGCAGCACTGGAGGGCTTTGGGGTTCAAACCCTGCAGAACCCAGCTCAGGCCCAAAGGAGAAGCCTGCGTCTGAGGGCCTGATTTGTCAGCCAGGCTGACAGAGGAGCCATCGGGCAGGAGTTAACATTCCCCCAGGCTCTGTATGGGCATAGACAGCTGGGAGGTTGGGGGGGGTTAGCCCCCCCAAAGTGTAGGAATTACATTGATATATAAGGAAACAGCGTTTGGAGCAGACGCTCGTTTTTCTCATTTTAATAAAAATGGACACATTTAATCGTGGTGCAAAACTCCTGATTGAAGGGACACCACCAGCTGTTCATTTATTATTTCACTCTCATCCCCCGAACACGCTGTCTACACCCCTGTTGTGGGGAATGCCTCAGTGCAGGGGGCCTCTGCACCGCCTCCACAACAGCCCGGGGCACAGAGGACACCTCAGAACAAAGGTGGGGGGGGGCAGGGCCTGGGTCCTTCTCCAGTACTTACACAACTGGGGTAAACTCAGAGGGAACCAGCATGGAGACCCTGGGGATTAGAAGGTTCCTGCCAACACAGATGCCCCTCCATGGCCTTCCTCACAAAACCACCTAGGCACTTGGGAGCCATCTCTGCTGGGTGCTTCCTCAGCAGCTGGAACAGGCGTCCTCCCAGCAGGCCATGCCGGGAAGGGGTCTTGTGCCAGGGCTGTATTTCAAGGCCATCTGGGAAACAGCCAGTGAAAGATCAACCAAGTTCCCCACGGCAGCGACTGCAGTGAGCTGGAGAAGTCATCAGGTGACGGGTTCCGTCCAGCACCAGGCTCCTGCTGGCCTTTCAGCCAGACACAGGTCATTTGACTTGCAGTTCAGGCAATGTTTCCCGGCAGAATCTGTTTGTCCCTGGGAATGGCTGTGCTGTGCCGCAGGGAAGGAGCAGAAGCAATTGTGCCGCCGAGGGGCAGACACAGCAAAAGAGGTGGCAGGAAAAGAGGAGCTTCCAGAAGAAAACCAAATAGCCTGGTGGGCTTTGGGCCGACTTGATCCCTGAGCAAGGAGGGGAGAGCCCATCCATGCAGCGCCTCCCCCATGGCCCGCATGCCCCCCCACACCGCTGTTGGGTGTGAGGTCTCCCTGCATGGCTCCTGGGGCTGGAAATGTTTAACTCTCCTGCGAACTCTCATTAGCAATCTGCTCACACCTGCATTCCTGAGCATGCCAGAGGGCATTGCGCTCACCTGCACTTCTCCCGGGAGGCCACCGCCCGAGGGGGTAAAATGTTCAATGGACTGAAAAGGGAATCGCGCCTCAGCAGAGCTCCAGCCCCTCACCTTGAGATCTCCCTGCTCCAAGAGCCCAACCGTCTCCCCACACATCTCCCCGGCAGTGAGCCTCAGCTCCCCTGGCTCATTGTCTCAGCTTCACACCATCCCGAATGGCCAGGGTCCTCTGCAGCTCTCTCTGCTCCCCACCCACAGCCTCTCAGCTCGGAGCAGGGGGTGGGACTAAACACAGCCTGAGGTCCCTTCCAACCCTGAGATTCTATGATTCATCTGTAATTCCCCAGCCCCAGCCCCATCTTGAGGTCTGCTCTGCATCTTGGTTCCGCTGTCCCCCTTCCCCTTCCCCCAGCATCTCTGCAGGGATGGTTTTTGCTGGGGAAAGTGATTTGATTTCGTGCCCAGGAAGTGATCTCTGACCTGAGGCCTTTGCAACAGAAAAGTAAGAGAGCGAGCCAGAGGCTGATAGCCCGGTGGCCAGGGCACTTGGCTGGGATGCAGGAGGCCTGTTGTCAGATCCCCACTGTCTGATCTGGAGCAGGGACTTGAAACGCCTGGCAAGTGCTCTAAGCGCCAGGCTTAGCTGGGGGCAGGACTTTCTCAATCTCGCCTGCCAAAGCTGCTCCACTTTGTATAAATAATTAAATCTATTTGGGGAAAGGAAGGAATTGACTCTCTAGCGGGGTGGCTAGTGCACTCAGTGGAGGGATCAGAGACTCCAGTTCCTGCTCCCATGACTATTTCTAGCAGGAGAGATTGAGACACCCCAGAATACCTCAGCGCCTGGTGGCCAGGGTGTGCACCTGAGAGGGGGAGACCATGGTTCAAATCCCTTCTCTACATCAGGCAGGGGGCTGCACTGAGCTAAGGGAGATTGGCTCCACCTGCCCACAGCTGGTTTGTGTGGAGTTAGGGATGTGCCGCTGCCCTGCAAGGAAGAGCTGATGCCTGAGTCCAGGAGAGAATTCCCAGCTGGCTGTGAATCCCAGACAGAGGTGGACAGTGAACCCCCTGAGAGGGGCAGGGCTTAGGACCGTCCCCTCTCCTCAGCAGCCCGTTGGCTGGCTTAGGCGGCTCCCTGCCCAGCATGCTGGCACCTGTGGATCCCATTCACAGTGCCCACCTCTCCCCTGCATTGTATAGGGAGCCCAGGCTCCTGACTCAGGGTTTGTGAATTCCACCAGGTGGCTGCAGGACACCTAGAAGTTAGGCGCTGCAATGCTGAATCTAGCCCCCGGGGTCGGGAATCCTGCACCCTCTGACACCAGTCTTGTGACACCACGGTGTTTCCGTGACACTCCAGCTTCTCCCCTAACAGCCCAATCCTAAGGCCAGCAAAGGAGGAGAAAACCTCAGAGCCCCACCCCTTCATCAACTCCTATCTGCCGGAAGCCCCCAGCCGCTGGAGCCAGGGAAGGGTGAAGCTTTGCCCCGGCCCTAATCTGCCTCCTTGTTAGGATATAGGTATTCAGGCCTGTGTGCAAAGGCCTATACTTTAAGAATGTAGGTGTATTCTTATCACTTAGCTAGTTATAGAGGTATAAAAGAAAGAATCAAAATCACCATCTGCCGGTGTAAGGGTCTTTTCTCACTGTGACAGTCTGAGGCCCTGTTCTTAGGCTGAGGCCTTCAGCTAAACAGCAGGGGCAGCCATAAGCTGGGAAGTGAATGGTCACATCCTCACATCCCAAACCAGTCACACTGAAATAAGGTGCTACTGGGCTGTTAGGAATACAACCCTGTCCTGATATTCCTGTCACCTCCAGAGAAAGGGAAGAGCCTAGAAGATGTGAAAGGAAACTTAGTTTGATAGCATCCTGTCTGGCAAGAACTCACTTATCAATAGCTGGGATGTGAAATCCTGTGATTGTTTCTGGCTGCTGTATAATTAATTTTGCTGGGTGTAAATGGCTATTAGCCAGAATGGGTAAGAATGGTGTCCCTAGCCTCTGTTCGTCAGAGGATGGAGATGGATGGCAGGAGAGAGATCACTTGATCATTGCCTGTTAGGTTCACTCCCTCTGGGGCACCTGGCATTGGCCACTGTCGGTAGACAGATACTGGGCTTGATGGACCTTTGGTCTGACCCGGTACAGCCTTTCTTATGTTCTTATGTTCTTATAAACCAATTAAGGTGGTGGGATATAATTGGTTAAATAACCATGTTACAATATGTTAGGATTGGTTAGTTAAATTTCAGTAAAATGAATGGTTAAGGTATAGCTACGCAAAACTCAAGTTTTACTATATAGTCTGCAGTCAATCAGGAAGTAAGGGGGGGCGAAATGGGAACAGGGACTGGGGGTGGGGGAATTGGGATCATGTTTTGCTAAGGGGGGGATGGGAACAGGAACAGGGACACAGGTGAGGCTCTGTGGTGTCAGAGCTGGGAAGGGGGACACTGAGGAAGGAAACTGGAATCATTGCTTGCTGGAAGTTCACCCCAATAAACATCAAATTGTTTGCATCTTCGGACTTCAGATATTGTTGCTCTATGTTCATGCAAAAAGGATCAGGGAAGTAAGAGGGTGAAGGAATAAGCCACCTAACACTCCTGATCCACCTTGCCCAAACTCCCATCATCTCCTGCCAGGGGCGGCTCTACCTTTTTGGCCGCCCCAAGCAGTCATACGCGGGAGGCGCCCCGGAGCCGCGGGAGCAGCAGACCTCCCGCGGGCATGACTGCGGCAGGTCCGCCGGCCCAGCCTGCCGCCCCCCCGGGAAAGGGCCGCCCCACGCGCGTGCTTGCTGCGCTGGGGTCTGGAGCCGGCCCTGTCTCCTGCCCACCATGGCCTTCTGTTCAAACCTGCCCTGGGCCTGGCATGGCTGTAACACACTGGGAGCGCACCAGGGCATTCAGCCCAAGCAAGGAGTGACCATTCTCATTTCAATGAAGAATGTACTGAATAGCCAGTAGGGGCTATGAGATCATCTAGTCCCACCTCCTGCATGATGCAGGTCAGAGACCCTCCCCCGGTGACTCCCGCAGGGAGGGAATCAGTCCCTATTATGTGAGGCCATTGAGCCCAGGAACTTGTGGTTGCATGAGAGTGGATCTCCCAGAAACAGGCAGTGTCAATGCAAAGATTGTGTGTGGCAAAGAATCCAGCACTCCCCCACCCTGTCCCGTCAGAGCTCAGGCGTGGTGCTCATGGACAGGAGGCTGGAGGCTAAATCCTTCCCTTGCCTTTCTCCACCCAAGAGCTCTTGCTTTCATTTTATCCTCTGTTAAAGGGCTGGATCCACCCTCCATCTCCCAGCAGCATCTCTGGCCCTTGGAGCGCCTGACCTATCAGCCAGTCCAGTGCTCAGTGCCCCACCCAGAGGTGACCAGGCAGTCGTGTGGGTGTCAGAGAGACAGCACCAGCACTCAGCCACGGAAACACGGGCACGCTGGGGCCTGCTGTCAGGAAACGGTCATGAGAAGCTGAACTAATCATGACATCCTGCTCTCAGGCTCTGGGTGTCTGGGTTCAAGTTCTCCCCCAGCTGGGGTGATTTGTGACAAGCAGGGTTGTTTATTAAACTATTTCTTCTGTCTTTCTAAATATTATTTATCTGCCCAGTTGGGCATTTTTATGCAGATCTGTCTGTACTCACATTCTCCGGATGGTTATGCTAATGGCCGGAGCTGCCGGACTCCAGCAGGGAACAATTCTTGCCCCTGTTCAGGCGCATGGCTGAGAATGTTCCTTTTGTTCCTGCGGGGTGGCAGTGCCCAGCTCAGAGCTGTGGGTGCAGAGGTGGCAGAGCATAGGCCTGGGCTGCCCTCGCCCTGCTAACCCACACATGCTGAGCACTCCTCACAACAAGCATCTCCAGCAACTCCATCCCACTCAGACTGCGGCACCCAGGGCCAGCCTGAGGGATCTTTGGGTCCCTTTCAGCCTCCTGCTAGAGCAGTGGGGCCTGGCGTTGGGGACTTTTCAGCAAAAGGGGTCGATTTGGACTGGTTACGTTTTCAAGGCTCTGAGCATGGAAAAGGGCTGGACATTTTAGGTACATCTACAGAAACACCCTGCACCAGCCAGTGTCAGCACCAGGGCTCCAGACCTGGGCTCACACTGTGGCACTAATAGAGCCACTTAGAGGTTCCCGCTCGCGCTGATATACACACCTGCCCCTGGACATTTCCACTGCTTGCATCCGAAGAAGTGAGTATTCACCCACGAAAGCTCATGCTGCAAAACGTCTGTTAGTCTATAAGGTGCCACAGGATTCTTTGCTGCTTCTGCAGGCCACTTTAACCTTTGAGTATTACATGCGTCTGATGAAGTGGGTATTCATGCTCCAATACATCTGTTAATCTTAAAGGTGCCACAGGACTCTCTGTTGCTTTTTACAGATCCAGACTAACATGGCTACCCCTCTGTTACATGAGAACAAATGGTTGTCTGCGCCCCCAGCTGAACCCTCCCCACCAGAGCAGGTGAGCTGCTGGCTCTCAGCAAAGAGCTGCATTAATGCTAATTGCAGGGGATTCCACTGATTGGTTCAAGTTAACAAAAGCCTCTTGCTGAACATTATGTACAGCACATTAGCATCAAAACAAGCACAGTCCCCTCCCTTCAACCCACTGCCTGTGGGCAAAGGCAGGCCTCCATGGTACAGCCTGCAGGCTGTTGAATTGAGAGGGGCCAGGTGGCAGAGTCAAGGACCCCTCCCTGAAAACATTCTGCTGCAGCCCCTCCCAGTGAAGTTAAGAGCCTGCTCCGCTGTAGCATCTCCACTGATTCGTTCACCTGCTGCACTGTCACTTCTCAGGTAGCCAGGACTCAAACCACTGCAGACTGTCAGCTGGGCAGCTGCTCCCTGGGAATTCTGTGCCAGGATTCCATCAGATGCTGCTGCTCTCCTACAAACCCCACTCCCTGGCTGGCAGGATCCCATTCTGCCTGGTTAAATCTGTTACACATTCCCAGATAACATCCAGCCAAAGGGACACTGGGACATGAATCAGTTCCACCCCCCCAAAGTACAAATACAGCAGGAAACAAAGGCTTGATGAGAGCAGGTCCAATAATGAACAAGGGGAATAAAATCAGCGATAACTCTACCCTGGCTGACCCGCTGGCTGGCTTTGGAAACAACAGCAGGTGACCCACTGTGCTCTCTAGCCCGGGGGCAGTTTCTTTCCCTGCCCTTACCCTGCCCCTTAGTTCTTCTTTCACAGGCACCACAAGTCAATATCACGACTGATGCAGCAGTTAGAGGCTGAACATCGAGGGCAGAAAGGTTTTGCACTTCACCCTCCAACCATCTAAGTGCAGACGCCTCCCACCTGTTTGACCATCTGCCCCGCAGTCACACTGTGATGACTGGGGTTAAGCCAAATTTCTGCACTGTGGCAGTACTCTCACTGTTCCAGTCAGCAGCCTGTTAAGCCCAGTCCAGGATCCATGTCCCAGGGTGCAAACAAGTGGACGTGAATTCTAAAATTCATCAGCAGGTCTGTCTCTCTATCCCACAGTAGCTGCCACTCTGCAAGGACACAGCTGTCGGCCAGGATAGCATTGTTCATCTGAGATCAGCACTAGACCGGCAGCACTGGACATGAACACACAAATGGCCGCTGCAAAAGGATGTCACTGTGTCAATCATAGCAAGTCAGCAGGAACTGCAGGTGGAGGTTTTCTTCTGGAGGTGGGCTGGTCTTCTGACAGGAAGCATGTTGCTTATTTGCATCTATTGGAACCATCATTAGCCTTGCATGCAGAAGGTTGTTTTCATCCACCACAGCCCTCCAGGCAGTTTTGAGGGTAATGGCACTGGGTCAAAGTTTAGAGGGAGTTGTATGAGCCAACACACAGATGTTAACCTGTGGCTAAGGCAACCACTAACGATACGGGTGGCTGTGGTCAGCTCTGCATCAACGAGATGTGTACGCTGACTTCTGCCCCAAACCGCAGCACAATGTTCTACTGAAGCAAATACCGGCACCAGGACTGAAGTTCATAAAACATCAGCCTCTGCTCCTCAGAAGGTTCCTGCTAGCTTCTGGATCAAGGTAGTGCGAGAGGTGAACTTTTTTCTTAAGTGTTCTAGATGGGACCTGTAGGGTCGACTATGGTCCAGTCTGACTCCTAAATAAGTGGCAACTGGCTGTAAAGGGAGTGGACAACTCTCAACACCAACTGTAACGGGCTGATCGGCCAGGTGATTGTTTAGAAGGAAGGTTGCAGCCACCGTCTTAGACTCACTTAATGTACGACTCCACTGATGAAGGTAACTGGCCAGAGCATTCACATCCTGGCTGAGTGACCCTTCAATATTGCTTAGAGTGTTACTCACATCAGCGCGACAGATGTGTCCCCGGCCCTCTTATGGCGTGAGTCACATAAAGGAAAATGTAAGTGGACAAAATGCAGGCTGCACCCACATATTCTAAGCAATACCTAAGTTCAGTCCCTTTCACAGAGGGAAACAGTCCCTGTGCCCTGAGCCGCTCAGCTTGCTCTTCGTTGGCCTGGTTAGGAACTGCTGCCCTCAAGTGGGCAAACTACATCCAGAAGGCTCTTCAGCCAACAAAACTGGAAGGGACCATCTATCCCAGTGCAGTTTCTATTCTACTTGCTGGATGCAGAGGCACCAGTGCTTGCTGAGAGGCCTTTAGCATGGAAGGGCTTTGATTCCCAAAGGATGCTCCAGCTGGTCCAGTGATCCCCAGTAGCTGTGAGCATGGAAGAATGTGGCAGGGAAAATCAGGGAGCCGGCCAGAACAACAGCTTTTGGGCAGACACAGGCAGGTCACATGACACGGGGATTCTGAACCCTTCTACATGTGCCACCTACCAGCTTCAAGAATTGCAGTGACAACCGCACATGCTGAGAGCACAGGCGATCCCAAGGGAATGGATATGGAGTATGGCAGGACAGCACAGCCCAGGGAGCTAATATTTAATAACGGGCTCTTCAGACTAGCAGACAAAGGTCTGACACGATCCAATGGCTGGATGCTGAAGCTGGACAAGCTCAGACTGGAAATCAGATGTACATTTTTAGCAGTGAGAGTAATTAAGCACTGGAAGAAGTTGCCAAGGGTTGCGGTGGATTCTCCATCATTGGCCATTTTCAAATCAAGATGGGAGGTTTTTTCTCCCAGATCTGCTCTAGGAATGATTGTGGGGCAGGTCTCTGGCCTGTGTGACACAGGGGGTCAGACTAGGTGACCCCAGGAATCCAGGACTTGCCTTGCAGCACTCACAGCAAGTGCTTCGGAGAATAAGCAGAGGAGCACGGATGAGGGTTACAGGCATGAAACCTGGAAGGTGCAGAGATGAGAGAAGGGCCAGAAAGGACGCAGCAAGACAAGTGGGAGAGTGGAGACAAGCAAGGGAAGGATTAAGCGAGGGACAGAGCAGGGGACAAGGGCATCGCCGCCATAAGAGGATACTACAAGCATGGACAGTACACAAGGCAGCTAACAGAGTGGGATCCAGATGGTCCATTGCCAGAGGAAGACATTTATTAAAGGGCCGTTGTGGGGCAAAGGAGGACACGGACTGCAGTGGATACCAGACACTTCCCAAACGAGGTCCTCAGTGGGGAGTATGGTGCAGAATCCACAGCTCTGTAGCAAATAGACTTGCAGCAGGAACCCTGGGCATTCAGACCCCTCCACCCCACACATCTTCGCAGCATCCCATGGCGCAGGGAGCCAACGGGTGCCTGGACTGCTGCCTATCTATCCACTCTGGGGATTGACTCTACTTTTCCACACAGACACCAGGCTGTGACCCAGAAAGGGGCTGATCAAAGGAGACACCAACAGATTAGAAAAGAAACCTTTATTCCCTGGTGGTCATTGGAAGGTACTTAAACAGCCGTGACGTGTAGTGTGTTCAAACCAACGGGCCCTTTGGAGTTTCACTGGCTGCAGCTCCAACCCTGACCAGCATCCCCTTAACTCCAGGCACCGGAAGTCCTCCCAGCAGCCCAGAACTTTGATCCCTCCCAGAACGTGCATGTCTCACACAGTCTCACCTTGGATTAGCCACATCCTCGCTGCGGGAGATGGGGGAGGCAGGATGTGACTAGCGACACCAGGCACTTCTGAGGCGTCTGGCCCAGAGCAAATCCAGCGAAGTTTCCTCTCCAGCCCCAGCTACGCCTTGGCCTCTGGGCAGGCCAAGGAAAACTCTGCTCCTGCCAAGGGCTTTAAGTGAATTAGTCGCCTTCAGTCCCAGGTCCAGTGTCCTGAATCCACGAGCTGCAGTCAAGGGGGTTTGAGTCCTGAAATGCGATAGTGGGGCCAAGCTGGCGCCTAACGGGGCCCTGCCTGGAGGTCCATCACAACTCGTCCTTTCCCTCTACACTCTGCCCGGGATCGTCCGTCGTGGCTGGCAGCTCTGCTTCCGGCCCCTTCACCTGAGACAAATCCAGCTCCTCTGTGTTGAAGAGCATCTTCACCAGGTCATCGGCCTGCACGCGCTCCTGCGGGGGAAGGGCAGATTAGAGCACGCTGCAAGAGCCAGCCCCCTGCTTTGCCCTTGTAGCACCGGGGAGGGGATCCCCAGGACATAACGGGATCACACCCCAAATGCAAGGGCATAGGACTCAGAGGGACCTCCTGGGTCAGTGAGTCCAGTCCCTGCTGTCGTAGCCACCCGTTCAGATAACCCCGTTCAGAAGCTTGGGAGCCTGCTCCAGAATCTCATTGCTCGGATGGATAGAAACCTCCTAATGTGCAGCCTGAGTTTACGCCTGGCCAGCCCATTTATTCTCGTGATGTTGTTCTTTAGCCTAAATGGCTCTTCACCCCACCTGGTGTAGTTATAGACACCAATCAGCTCCCCCTCAGCCTGTGTTTCAGGCTACCCAAGCCCTGCTCTTTCAGTCTGCTCCGTAAGATCGGCTCTCCATCCCCTTAAGCATCCCAGCAGCCCTTCTCTGCCTCACTCCAGCATGGATTCATCTTTCTAGCACATGGGAGACCAGAGCGCACACTGCTCCAGATGGGGTCTCACCAGTGCTTGGTCCAATGACATTAGAACTTCTCAACCTCTACCTAAAATACACCCCCTGCCACAGCCCAGGCTTGCCCTTGCTATTTTCACAGCCTGACACTTGCACAGCAGCTGCAGGGGGAAAGGCACGTCCCCGGGGATCTCACCCAGCTGTTTCCCATGCCCCAGAGCCCATTCCTCGAGGAAGGCAGGGGAGAGGAGGAGTGGGCAGACTGAGCATGTGCACAGCTGGGGGACAGGCGTGCGTGTGAGTGGAGAGGTACCGAGACAGGATGCCAATGCGGGGCAGTACTTACTCGTTCGCTGTGTCGCGGGTCCAGAGTGAACCACAGGGCGATGGCGCACCGCTGGCCCTTGGTCACGGCCTTCACCCCGTGAGGGTTCTCTGAGCCAGAGGAGAAGCCGACCGCACGCCCGCACTGCGGCTGCACCTCTGCCTGCAGGGGGCAGATGCACGGATTAGGAGCTCCTAGCCATCCAGGCAGCAGCGGGTAATGAGGGATGGGTGAGGTAAGAGCCAGCAGACAGGCCAGGCAATGGAGGAGCATGCTGTTCACTGGGATGGGTGTGCAAAAGGGGAGACAGGGCCCTGGGGGCCAGCTGGAGAGGGGATATTGGGGGGATTAGAGTCCCCAGTGCAGGGCAGAAGCATCCCACTGCAGAGGGGTGGCGGCAGGGGACTGTGCTCTTAGACCCTGCTGTGCAGTGGAAACTCCAGGCAACGCCGGGGAGTGGGGGCATCTGCCCAGGAAGTGGCTGGGACAGCCCAGGCCATATGCACTCGGCTCCCCAGCTCTCCTGGAGGTTCCATCTGCAGCCAGACTGAGCGATGCAGCACATGCTCTGCCACTGGTGGCTTCCCCTGTGGGGGAAGCTCCCCAGGCTCCTGGAGGCCATGGAGGCTAGCCTGGGAGTCAGATGCCGGGCATCGTGACAAGATGCAGCTCCCCCTCCGCCACAGGGATCACTCCTGCCCTGTACTGCAGCACAGCCCCCATTCTGCCCTTTGTGACATTGTCTAATTAACATATAACCATGCAAGTCATTAATGCACAATGCATAATTGCACAAATCTTATACAAAATATAACCCGTGGCCAGAAAGGGTTAAACAGCTTGCAGGCTAATTAGCCCAAAGCCGACCTTTAAAGACATGTTAGACATGGTAAGTAGGGCCATTCGATGGCTAGATAGGCTGGAACTTTGCAATGCAAACCTGTATCGTTAGAAGAGATACTAATTGTGTGTATCTGAGATGCTACCCATGTAAACAGACAGCTCCTGTCTGTCACTATAGCTACTAATTCCGAGATCAAAAGGGAATATTAACATTTAGATGAATCTTGGGTGAAATAATGTCATTGTCTATAGGTCTCTGAAGTTTGTGATAGACCGCCTAATGGATAAATTGCCCTATGTTAATTTGTGTAACTAATTACTGGTGTTTAGAAAACAGAAGGTTACATCCAAAGCCTACTGTTTACCCAGGACTGTACAGTCAAGTGGATGCTAGAACACTGTATATAAAGACCCTTGGGTTCTGATCCTGTTTGATCTGCTTAAGGTTTCCTGTAGGGGAAGCCTAAGCCACAAGGACTGAGATCCCACTGCTCACTGAAATATAAACATTGGACTATAACCTATGGACCATTTCTGAAAGAACTCCTTGCAACTGCAAAGCTCACTATCTCTGCTACGAATCCGAACCTCAAGAATTGAACTCATGTCTGTATGTATATTGATCTTTTAAACATACTCTCTCTCTCTTTTGTTTTTTAATACATTTTAGTTTAGTTAATAAGAATTGGCTGTAGCACGTGTTTGGGTAAGATCTGGAATATTCAGTAACCTGTGTCCAATCCTTTGGGATTAGTAGAACCTTTCCTTTTATATGATGAAATACAATTTTCAGAAATCTTCATCCTATTGACTTGGGTACCTGGATGGAGGCCTGAGGCAGGGTTACTTTGCAGTGGTCCCCAACCTTTTCATCTGGCAGGCGTCAGACGAAGGACCATGGCGGCGGTGGAGCATCTGCCGAAAAATCGCCTAATTTCGGCGGCATTTCGGCAGATGCTCAACCGCCGGCCAGGACACGGGCGCATTTAGATGCCCCTGCAGGCGCCATCTGCAGACACTGCGTTGGGGACCCCTGCTTTAAGGGAACTGTGTTGTTGGTTTCTGGATAACCAGTGAGGTACAAAAGAAGCTGTTTAGTACTGGCTGGGTAAATCTAAGTACTGAATTATTCACCAGCTTTGGGGTTTGTCTGCCCCATTCTTTGCAGTTCACCCTAATTGAGTGACCTTGGCTGGCTCCCCACTGGGACCCCGGTCACACCCCTCTGTAGAGGAGGCCCCATCCCACATCAGAGCATAGCCATCTCCATTTTCCAACCAGGGTAACAGCGGGAACGCTGCCTCCCAGCCCAGCCAGCTCTACATGCTGTGTGTGGCTCAGCAGGCCGGTCCCTGCGCTCAGCCCGGGGAGCCAGGGCGCCCTCTTGGCAGTGTAACAGTGGGGAGTTATTTCTGACCAGCTCCATGCACAGATGCTCGTAGTCCAGCGGACTGAGCTAATTCAGAATAAAGCATTCTGGAATCAAAGCATCCACAGAGGGAGTTAATTAGGAGTAGTTAATCCACTTTAAAGTCACACTCTACCTCATTCTGAATTAATTTTCACGAGTAGACAAGCTCTCAGGGTGAACCCCGAGTGTCAGCCACAGGCAGAGTGAGGCAGGAATTGGGGAGAGCAGAAACGAGTCGCCAACCTCTCCAGAGCTGCCCAAACTATGTGGTTGGGGCAGACAAGCTACTTACAGTCACAGTGGTGGCGTCCAGTTCGGTGAAGTAGAAAGCTCCTCCTTCGAAGTCCCCGTTGAGATACAGGATGGCACTAGAGCCAGACACAGAGCAGAGAAGGCATTCACTACCCAGCAGCCTAGGGCCTCAGCATGCCTCGCTCCACCCCCAGGCTCCCAGCCTTGCGAGGACTAGCCAGAGAAGAGACACCTACCGATCCCTCTCCCCATTTCCCAAGCAGGCAGTGAGCACAGCAGGGCGCCTCTCTGCAGCCCTGCTGCTAGGGCCTCTGAACGCCAGAGAGCTCTGGATCTTCCTTCACACACAACGTCTGGGAGCAGTTGTGGCCACACTTCTGATACTTAGTTACATGGACCTTGCTGAAGGGGGTGTGTTAGTCCCTTTAAGTGTGGGTCTCCTAGCCTGTCTGTCACTGGGGCTCGGTGCAGAATTCTGGGAAATGTAGTTCCCCAGTAGGGACTGAAAGGCCAGAGATCAGGTGACCAAGCAGAACCAGGCAGTTGTGGGATGAGGATGGGGACTCCTGTGAGTGTAGGCAGGCTGTGCCTTGAGCCAAGCACTGCTCGCATGGCTGTTACCTGTAGTCCCGGAAGGTGTACGCCGGCGGCTCCTTGACGCACACCATGGCCTCTGCGTTGAGGATGCAGTTATCCACGTGCACGGCGTGGCTGGAGTCTGTCCGGTCCACTTGCTTATCTGAGATGGAATGAAGCGTGGTTGGTTACAGAACCTGTCCTGAAACGGCAGGACGTCCGTCTATGGTCACCAACCCCTGCACCCCAGGGCGCTCACAGCAAGGATGCCCTCACCCCATGAGCCTCTCCCCTCACAATGCTCTGACCTGCAATTTTGGGGAGGCCAGAATTCAGTGGCAGCTGGCAAAGCTCTGGTCCCTTGTTCCCTAGGCCTATAGGGAGTGTTTTAGGGCTGCAACACCCCCACACCTACCCCATCATCTCAATGGGAGCTCATGATGCCAGTTCAAACAATGACATGTAATAACTATCCCACTGCTCACCCTAGCAAACACATCCAGCCAGTGCACTTTCCAGTGAGGTAGGATGCACTGGGGGATACTGGGAACGGCTGGCCAAGTTCCTGGGGTGGGGAACTAGGTTTCAAGCAACCCCCAGAATTCCAGTCACATCTGCCCCTGCCCATGGAACTCAGCACCTCCCTCCCACATTTTTAAAGGTATGTACATGTCGTTGGGCTCAGCACTGCAACAGCAAATCGATTTCGGAACCGAAGTCTCATGTTCCTTAGGAGCCTAAACCCACTGATAGGATTTTGGCTCAGTTCCTAAATCACTTTGGAAAGTGAGAGTCTCAGCTAGGCTCTGCAACACTGCGTGCAGCAACACCGCAATACATTTCACAATCTGGGCTAAGAGCGCTAAGTGCCTCTGAATGCTGGAAACCCCCCATCCAGCTGTCAACCCCCGGCCGCTGTTCTATGTGATGCTGTTATTTGCTGCCAGCAAACGGAGGCATTTTTTAATCGAAGCGGCTGTAAAATCAAGGGCTGAGTTCTGCAGAAGTGACGGGGTTCAGCTTGCCACAGAACAGGCAGAACCTTGGTGCTTGTCTAGGACACGTGACTGAAGCTCTGAGCAGTGACTATAACACGTCATCTCCCTTTCCCACTGCATAGTTCACTCCCCACGTTCTCTGGATTTAGCAATCAAGTTTGCACAGCTTCTTCCTCCTGTTAGCCCTGCAAAGCCAGCCCAGCCAATAGGGAGGAAGCTGGATTCTGTCCCCTCCTGCACAGCAGCAGAATAGTTCACTCAGTGCCAGTCACTTACACTTGGGCCAACCCACTGACACTCCCTGGGCTGCACAGGTGGCACCGAGGGCAGAATCCGTATTACGAGGCAGGTGTGAGACAGAGAGCCCACTGGAGAAGTGTTTGATGGTTGTGAAGGGAGTCCCCCTGGCAGCAGCTGTCCACAGGGCCGTGGGAGGAGAAGGAGGGGTTCTGCCACTAGCAGCAGCCTGACTCACAACCACCGGGAAGGGGGAAGCCCAAGGCCAGCAGCCCACTGAACAGGGGCAGGTGGAGCACGCCAGCTACTCACCTTCGATGGCTGTGCGGCACACCAGGTGAGAGTAGGAAAAATAGAGCGGGGTGTCCAGGCGGAAGTAGGACTCCATCACACGCCGCACCTTCTCTGTCACATTGTAGTAGAGCCGGGCGCTGTGCATGGACACCTTGCCCTCCTGCCCCAGCTACAGGGGGAGACAGAGAGCAGGAGCAGCGGTCAGGCGGCCTGGTTTCTTCCCCAGTGATCTCACCGGACTTTGTCCCCAGAGCCAGCAGTTTGGACTGGAGGGAAAGGCAGCAATGATAGAGACAGCTCTTCCTCTCTGCAATACAGGGGGGCACAAAGGGCGCCCCCCCTCCCCCTCCAGCTGATATGGGGGCAGTTCTGTAAACTCACCAATCGTTACTCTGGGGGCCTGAATGGGCTGGACACACCCTGGTGACTCCGCCATTCTCCGAACTGGGCTTCCTCGAGGGGCTCCCCAAATTTGTTTATGTCTCCAGTTCCTGCCCCATCCCTTCCAGCCGATCTCCCCCACGCTCCTCCCAGCCTTTCCCCAGTGCTAGCCACACTCTTCTCCCAACCTACGTCCAGAGCCTCCCCCCTCAGTCAAATGAGCAATCCTACCTTGAGGGCCTTATAGACCGTCACGCCATAGAAAGTCTCGCTGGGAGTGTGGGGGGAGGTTTTCCCACGATAGCCATCCCCAGCAGACGCGGCTGCCTGCAAAACCCAGGGTCAGATGTGAGACCCCCACGCTGCCGCCTGCTCCTGAGAGAAGGGCAGGGAGACAGGCCAAGCCCTCAGGGATCCTGAGCAGGCACGACGGGGCCAGAACCACCCCTCCCCAGTCTTTTCTGGGAGGCTTTTCCCTGGAAAGGGGCAGATGTGACGCCGAAGAGCACTGGGGCCTGGCCAGGCTAGAACCCGTAACATGGTCCCAGTGAAATAGTTTAGGGTCCCAGGCAAGGAGTTCAGATCCCGTCCCCCTGACACGCTGGTACATGCTGCAGATCCTCATTACCCTGAATCCAGCCTCCCAAGCCAAGCTCTCCCACACCCTGTCCTGGTGTCACTATCGCACCCCCTTCCTGCTCTGGTCAGAGGCCCCACCCTGCAGACACAGACCCTCCCCATACCGGCCTGAGACCCGTGGTAGCCAACGCCATGGGGGTGCAGTTATGCCCTGAGCTCGGTAACAGGACAATCCTGGCATGCAGGAGCCAATGGGGCAGAGGGACGGGACATTCCCCCCAGTCAGGCGGATAGGAGGGCTGCACTGGGGAACTAAAGTCCTGGCTTCAGGATTGCAGAACAAGATTGAATTTAATTCCTCTCTAGTAGTTCACTCTGGATTGTACTTTTAAATAGGTGACAGCCCCCCTCCCCAATGCTCTCCACACTCCAGCCCCATCCTCCCCTCCCAGGGTGACTCAAAGCAACCCCTTCCCTGCCCCTGCTCAACCTCAGCCCGCTCTCCCGCATCGCTTAGAGCTGTCCGTCTCCAGCCGCCATGCCAGCCTCTCCCCTCGCCTCCCCAGCCTCCGGGTGCTGGAACTTGCGATGAGCTACTCACATTGGTGAGTTTCTGCAGTTCCACACACTCCTCCTCGGAGATGACTCCGTCCACCACCACTCGCTGAGAGCCATTCAGCAGCCTGGAGTTCATGGTGACGCTGAGCCCATCGTACAGCAGGGGCCCACCTACAGGGCCAAGGAGCAACAGTGGAGTCGGGGAGCCCTCAGCCCGGGGGGTTGGAGGGGGGTCAGAGGGCACTGCCAGCACTGGCTGTGTGACACGTACAGAGGGTGGCAGGCACAAGAAGGGGAGATGCCATTTTGCCTCAGCCATAGGCCACCCCTTTGGTGGCACTGAACATCCTGCTCCTTGCTCAGAGCCCCCAGCTATGGAGCACACAGGAGTGACGGCCTGGCCGTCTGCTGGGGTCACATTTCACAACTCCCTCTCTTACCTTCCCGCACGAACTTGCTCATGTCCACAGAGTCTTTGGTTTTCTCCTCCACCAGAGTCTCTATCTCTTTCATCAGGTTGCCGATCTCCTCGGAGATTCGAGCCGCCGTCTCGCGCTCCACCCTGGACACAAAGAAGCTGTTGTGAGCTGCTCTCCAGCCTCTGGGGCGGACGTCTAAGTGATCAGCCAATTGGGAGATGGGCAGGGGGCTGGGGGCAGCAATCCTGAGGCCTCCACAGAGGGGGCAGAGACCAAGAGGTGCAGGGGAAGGAGATGAAGCTGTGGGATGGGTTCAACAGTCAGGCGGACAGGGCGGGCAGTGCCCCTGGCTGGGGGTTCAGCAGCCTGATGACATGCCCGTAACACCTTCCTGACGCGGTTCGTTCCAGCCCTAGCTCCCATGTTACACAGCATCCCCCAGAAACCCTTGCAGCCACTCCTGGAACCACCAGGCTCCCCTCCCCACCCCCCAGCTGCAGCAGATGGGTTTGGAGGATTCCAGCTGCAACCCGCACTAACAGAAACCCCCACGACAGCGATTCCACATGCCAGCAGTGGGAGCAAAGAGACGATGCTCCAGCCAGTGTCACTGAATGAGTTCTCACTTCTGCTTCTCACGCAGCCTCTTTGGGATCACCTCCTCTGGGGTCCACGTGTCCTAAAGACAGGAAAGAAACCAGAGATAAGGAACCTCATCCTTGCCCGAGACACCCCAGCCATGGCTCAGACACAAGGGTGCAGCCCTGGGCAGGGACAGACAGCAGTGCCATTGAAGAGCAATCAGCCCATCACAGCTTCCTCTCTTCCTACACAAATCCACCCCCCCAGCACAGCTCCTCCCCTTGGTGCCCCACAAAACCCACCCCCGAGCATTCAGTCTAAATCTGCCCACTTTGAGTTCCTGCAGGTGTGTCCAGTACCAGGCCAAGGGAGTTTCCACTCACCGGGTCCACAAATGGGATCCCAAAGGCATCGTAGCTGAAAAAGACCAGCTCCTTCTCCAGCAGACTGCGCTGGCGATACACCCGGATGTTCTGAAAGTGTGGGAGAGACAGATGGGTCAGAGCAGCCTACATGGGCTTTCCAACAGACAAGCTGGTCTGGCTAGTGCGGGAACCAGCAGCCATGAGACGAGCATTACAGAGAGCAACAGAATTCCAAAACTGGAGGTGTGGTGGGGATGAGAGTGCATGATTCTGCTATTCTATGCCACGTTTCAATCCCTCTCAATACACCTCAATCCAGCCCTGCAGCCTCCTGCTCTTCTAGTCCCGGGTCCCTATATAGCTCTGTCCATGGAGAACATTTCCAGTCTGAAAAACTTAGGGATGAGCGTTAACGCCAGGTTCAAAATGGAAAGCTGCTCTCACCCCTACCCACAGCCTCGCCATAAAACATCCCCCCTTTCCATTAACTCCTACTTTGTAATGGTAGCAAATAAAGTCAACAAATTGATTTGGCGAGATGTTTTTATGACAGGTGGGGCTGGCTGCACCATCACCACGTAAGCTGCCCAACATTCCCCATTATAAAATCCTGTTTTCATTTGCTTATCACTTTGCCGAACTTTAACCATCTGGGCCGAAACATCCCACACTGAATGTCTGCTTCAGGCTGGGTATTTTCCATTTCGGTCAGTTTGGCAGTTTCTGCAAACGAAACGCCTACACCACCAGCCAGGCCCTGATGTTTCAGAGGAAGGTGCAGAACCCCACACTGGATCAGCTCGCACCAACATGCCGACAGGATAGGCTTCTCCCTAGCCCTGCCAGTCAGTGATTGGCTGGTGCCCTGAGGCAGGAGGCTATCTTATGCTTATTCCTGGCTCACATAAGCACAGAAATCTGCAAAACCCTGCAGCCATTTTTACTGTGTTGCTGAGGCTGAGCTTTGACCAGGGGCTCTGTGTCCAGTCCCTTCAGCACCAACTGGAACGTACAAGCGGTGAATGAAGACGGCCAATTCTAATGCTAACCAGACTGCAGCCCGCCTGCCCTACAAATACCAATCCCAGGTCTGCAGATGCTGCTTCAACAGGCCTGGGAATCACGAGATGAGCCCAGCAAACTGGCAGAACTTGAGGAGTGGTTTTGCAGGGACAGACTGAAGATCACTCACTTCTCGGGGACCGATAGGTGCAGCCAGCCTTTCCCCAAGGACAGCCGTGTAGTAGGCCAAGTTCTGATTCATCACTTCATCATTAGGGAAGAAAAGCAAGTAGGTCTTGGCGCATTCAATGGCTTTCTCGTAATTCTCACCTGCAAAGAGAAATCAGCTCATTAAGAGAAGCTGTTCCTCTGTGCTCTGCAGGATGCCGGCAAGGAGGGGTACAGAACAGGAACGACGCTAGGGCACATTTCCAGCACAAGGACAGTCAGACTCAGATTTAGCACAGAGTCAGATTCAGACATAAGAACAGGCATGCTGGGTCAGACCAATGGTCCATCTCGCCCAGTCTCCTGTCTTCTGACAGTGTCAATGCCAGATATCTCAGAGGGGATAAACAGAACAATTATCAAGAGATCCAAACCCTGTCATCCACTCCCAGCTTCTGGCAGTCAGAGGCTAGGGAAACCCTGAGCATTGGGTTGCATCCCTGTCCATTTTGGCTAATAGTCACTGATGGACCCATCATCCATGAACTTACCTAGTTCCAATTCCCTGCAGTGAGAAACTTTGGTGTTCAAACCCTTTTCTCTCTGAAGACTAGGACTGGTTACTCACTCATGTTCAGTCTTATCATAAGAACATAAGAATGGCCGTACTGGGTCAGACCAAGGGTCCATCTAGCCCAGTATCCTGTCTACTGACAGTGGCCAATGCCAGGTGCCCCAGAGGGAGGGAACCTAACAGGTAATGACCAAGTGATCTCTCTCCCGCCATCCATGTCCATCCTCTGACAAACAGAGGCTAGGGACACCCTTCCCTACCCATCCTGGCTAATATCCATTAACAGACTTAACCTCCATGAATGTATCCAGTTCTCTTTTAAACGCTGTTATAGTCCTACCCTTCACAACCTCCTCAGGCAAGGAGTTCCACAGGTTGACTGTGTGCTGCATGAAGAAGAACTTCCTTTTATTTGTTTTAAACCTGCTGCCCATTAATTTCATTTGGTGGCCCCTAGTTCTTGTATTATGGGAACAAGTAAATAACTTTTCCTTATTTACTTTCTCTACATCACTCATGATTTTATAGACCTCTATCATATCCCCCCCTTAGTCTCCTCTTTTCCAAGCTGAAAAGTCCTAGCCTCTTTAATCTCTCCTCATATGGGACCTATTTGATTTCCAACATTTATCTTTTGTTTCCCGGTTTCACAATCATGGGGAGCAATTTTTCCCTGCACTGCAGAAGAACAGCCATGAGAAATGGCTCTGAAGCACAGCTGTAATAGTAACTGCAACACCTGCTATAACCCAGCCAGTAGGTGAAACAAGGGGGGTTTCCCTTACACTTTTTAATGGATATCACTTATTCTCAGAAATACAAGGGTCATGGTGTCAGACCTGGCCAGTGCTGTAAATAAATAAAAAATAAATTAATGGAGATATACCAATCTCCTAGAACTGGAAGGGACCCCAAAGGGTCATTGAGTCCAGCCCCCTGCCTTCACTAGCAGGACCAAAAACTGATTTTGCCCCAGATCCCTAAGTGGCCCCCTCAAGGATTGAACTCACAACCCTGGGTTTAGCAGGCCAAAGCTCAAATCCCTCCCCCGCAAGTGATGAGAAACTGGCTCTGCAGTAGGAACTGTCCTGGATGCTCTGGAAACAGGGAGATCTCTCCTCTCAGCTCGTCATTCCGCTCTGACTACTTCTACATCAGGCAAAGCCTCTCTTCCAAGTAGCCAGAGGCAGGATCTCCCTGCGCAGGGCTGGTTGACTCACAATCCTTCGCTGATGTACTTCGTAACTCCAGTAAAGCACAAACTGGGAAGATGGATCAAGAGCACAAACCAGTTTGGAAATCACAAAAGGGAGCAGAGGGAGCTCGGAATAATATAAGAACTCCGAGAAATGAGATCTGGTCTGTGCTGCAACCAGCTAGTGTGAAATCATGCACCTCTTGTATAGGTGAAGAGAGAAGAGCGAGTCTGGCATCTTCCCTACTCCTCCCGGGCCTGGCCAATCTGCTTCGGACACAGCAGAGTTCACCTGATTTCAGAGGAATGAGCCCTGGAAACAACACCTCCCTCAGGCCTGGAAGGAGCTTTCAGAGAATTGTAGTGTGAGTCCACAGCAGGATGGGAAAGGCTCAAAAGCATGTTGGCATTTGGTAAGAGCCTTTGCAACAGGGCGTAGCAGGGCCCCTCTTGGTCCTGCCTCTGCTCTGCTCCAAAAACCACTCAGAGGCCTTCCGACTCAGCAATCACCGGTGCAGTTTATTTACAGGGTGCAATCCACCACCTTCGTACCAGTTACAGCTTGGGGGGGTTCAGCCTTAGGGTCTTCTCGGTCTCTGCAGGCAGGCAGGAAGGAAGAACTACCAATCTCCCTTCACTCTCTGGCTTCCCGCCCTGCTTCCTTCCTCTGGGCCTGATACAGCCCCAGGCTAATCAGACTGTCTGCTGTTTCCCCTTTGCCAATCAGGCACAGGTTTTTCTAGCCAGCTCCACTTTATCTCCTGAAATTGGAGCTGGGGTGACAGAGGGCCGGCTCAGCAGTTCCCGTTCAGGCCACTGTCACAGCCATAGGCGGCAAGTGTGGAAGTAGGGAAAGAATTAACAAGGATTTGAAGGGGATTTTAATGCATGTCAGTCAGTTAGCAAGAGTCAAGCTAATAGTTAGCAAGAGTTAGGCCAGCTGTAACCCTAATGACGTGAGGCCTGTAGAAGCGAGGATGGTGTGAGGCAGAGGGAAAGAACTGTGTAAAAAGTTTGGTTATCAGACCTTGCAACTGATAACCAAATATGTAGACTGGTGTCTTCTAGGAGTGAGAAAAATAAGATAGCAGGATGGCTTATGTATAAACAAAATGCAGTTGTTGCTCATTATTGTCTGTATTATTGCTAGTTATTGTCTGTAACAAAGGTATAAATGCTTGCTGTAATTGTTTACTAGTTGAGAGACCCGTCCGGGACTGGGGCAACCCTGTGTCCTAGGGCACTTCCTCCCTCTATTGTAATAACTAGAGAAAGAATAAAGTATTTGATTTTGCTGCACCCAAACGAAAAGCGAGAACTGAGTTTTTCTCCGACACAGGTTATATACACCTGCGGTGCCCGGGCTCCAGGAATATTCAGGGCTGGGGGCCCTCCTCCAGCAATATTTGGAGCTGGGTCTCTCCCCCGGCCCTGCCTGGATCGGGCCCCGGCCCCCACAGGCCTCCTCGCCCCGCCGCGTCCCTGCCTGGAGCAGGTCCCAGCCCCCGCCTGCCACCCCCCCCCGTGTGCCCTCCCCGCCACGCCGCGTCTCTGCCTGACAAAAAGCAGCTGCGCCTCTCCCCTGCCTGCTCTGTGCTGCCAGAGATCGGCTCCCGGCAGAACTGCTGTCTGCTGCCGCAGGGTCCTAGCGCCTGCCCTCTATTAATGGCAAGGCAGGCTGCCCTTACCCTGAGCCTCTCCAATGCCCCAAACCCTCAGCCCCAGCCAGAGCCCTCATCCCCTCGCACCCTAATCCTCAGCCCCAGCCCTGAGCACCCCTGCATCATGAACCCTTCATCCCCCTGCACCCTAATCCTCAGCCCCAGCCCTGAGCCCCCCCGCAGCATGAACCCCTCATCCTCAGCCCCAACCCTCATCCCTCTGCACCCTAATCCTCTGCCCCAGTCCTGAGCCTCCCCCCCGCAGCATGAACCCCTCATCCCCAGCCAGAACCCTCATCCCCTCGCACCCTAATCCTCTGCCCCAGCACTGAGCCCCCCCACATCATGAACCCCTCATCCTCAGCCCCACAGCCCTCACCCCACACCCCAACCCTCTGCCCTGAGCCCCCTCCTGCATCATGAACACCTCAGCACCAGCCAGAGCCCTCATCCCCCCGCACCCTAATCCTCTGCCCCAGCCCTGAGCCCCCTCCTGCATCATGAATCCCTCATCCTCAGCCCCACAGCCCTCACCCCTGTACTCCCTCCTATCCGCAAACTCCCTCCCAAGAAGGTGCACCCCCTCCCCCTTCCCACATAGCCCTTCCCAACCCCAAACTCTATCCCAAAGCCTGCACCCTTCACCCCCTCCTGCACACCCACCCCCTGCCCCAGCCCAGAGCCTGCACCCAGCACCTAAACTCCATCCCAAAGCCTGCACCCTGCACCTCTCCTGCACCCTAATCCCCAGCCTAGGATCTGCACCCCAGACCTCCCCCTCCGAGCCCCCTCCCAGAGCCTTAGGCAGGTGGGGGCGGAGTTTGGGGGGCGGAGTTGGGGGCCGGGTTCTGGGCACCACCAAAATTTCTACAAACTTGCCACCCATGGTCACAGCCTTGTTTTGGGTCTGCAAGGGGTGACCATACCCTGTGCAACTCAGGTTTGTGACGGTCCCACTGCCCATGTGTGAGGAGGGGGCATGGGGTGATGGGAGGGAGACCCTAGAAGCAGCCCCAGTTAAGCAGGAGAATGTAGCATTGCTCCCATAGCCAGCGTGGCCAAGAAAAAGAGCCAGACACACAGACTTAAGCTCCACTGCGTGTGGAAGGCTTTGGCGAGCACCTTTACCAGATGCCCGGCTCTTCCACTCCCACCTGACAGTTTTGCTCAAAGTTCAACAGGAACAAAATATTGACAAGTGTCTGTTTTGTGATGGGAACATCCCTGGGCCTTTGCTACTCCCATGTCTATCGTGCTGCAACAGCCACTGAGTCGCTGGAGTCTGCACCTGGGGAGGGGAGCCCCCTGCTCAGAGCTGCCAGAACTTCACCACTCTGAAAACAGCTGCAGCTTCCTTCTTGGGATGGCAGCCAGACACCTACCAGCCTAGCGGAAAAGAAACCACACCACCTGCTGGAGACAAAGAACTATGTGCCAGGAAGCAATGAAATCACTCAGTTCTCATCTGCTGACAGGGAGGAACTAAATGAAAGCACCTGGTTGGAGGCTGCAAGCAGGAAATAAATCAGATACTGGGAAGAGAGAAATGGGAAGACATGAAGGTCCCAATACCCTGGGATGGGAGCATACCAGGAGCATGGACAGTTAGCACAGAGCTAGGAGACAGGTAATGGATGTTACCAAAGCAAGGAGAAGGATACTGGACTCAGAGGCTCACCCCATCTCCACATCATCAGGCATCACTGCTGCAGGCCTACTAGTTTTCACACTTGGAATATGCGTCTAAGTACTATTTCTAAGCAGTGCACAGAGAGACCTAACGCGTTCCATTATGATCTTCCATTTTCAGTCCCTTACAACTCTGACAAACTAATAATTTGAGCCGAAGTTTTCCAGGTTTCATTTCTTCCTCGGGTTGACTTTGTTCTGGAAAGTTTATGCAGAAGCTGAGAGGCAGTTCAGCTGTTTCCTAGGAGGAGGATAGTGAAAAATAGGCAGTTTTGCCAATGTTAAAAAAAAAAAATTTCGGACTGTTTTCTGAATAGTGGTAATGCCTCTTTGGTTCGGAGCAGGTGCTTAAATGCTGACAGGGACCAGGTAGGTGCCTTTCACTATCTCCACAAAACCTATCCAGATTCGGCCAATGTATAAGCCTCAGAAAATCATTTGCATGTACACAGCAGAACTTGTTCGACATTTGGCCCTTAATTTTCGGAATGTTCCAGTTGTGCTGGGCCTGACACCAGGCCTACTTAAGCCTCCTGCAACCAGCAAACACAATGAGCTAGTGCACCAAGTGGGATATGTACGAGAGAGGATGATCCTCCTCCAGCTGCTACTGCTACTTTCCTTCCCCAAAATACCCTTTGGCCAAGTGAGGTTTGCTGGGTTAGGAGACCATGAGTTCTAGTCTGACCTTTCCCACTGACTGACGTTAATAACTTGGAACTTCACAGCTTTTCAGAAGTGTAGGGGTAAGTATAATTTCTCCCAATTTACGGATGAGATAACCCAGTATCAGACACTGCACCAGGAACAGAACCCGAGTTTTAAATATGGCAGAGCTGGGTCTGCCAAACGTAGAAATGCCACCTCAGGCCGAATTTACCAAACCTGTGACTCTAGGTCAGTATCGTGGAGCGGGTTGGCTGGGACACCACCACAGAGGCGAGGCCGCCAGGGCAATGTTTGGGAAGGGTTAGGAAACAAAACCAAACAAATACTAACCTAACTCGCAAGTGCTATGTATGTCTCTGTATATTGTGCTAGTCTCAGCCTGTCCGTTTGCTGGGACTGGAAGGGCCCATCTCACGCCCTTGCTTTGTCCAGCACCCTGCATGAGGGATCATCGCAATCCCGATCGGGGCCTCTAGGTGCTACCGTAATCCAGATCCGGAACATTGATCTCAGGGTTAGGGCGCTGCACTGGAAGCCAGGAGAACTATGTTGTATTCCTGGTTCTGTATGAAGTTGGGCAAGTCACTTAGACCAACGTTTTCTGGGTGCGCAGCTGGAGACGCCTAGGGTGCCATTTCTCAGAGGGGCTCAGTGCACATCCAGAATCAGTGGACACTTGGCCTTAGTCTCTCTGAGCCTCAGTTCGCCAACTGTAACGCTCCTCTGCTATTCTCACCCGGGTACTGAAGATAAACGCGTGAATGTCTGTGAGCTGTTCAGATACTACAGTTACAAGTGCAATAGAAAAGCCCGGGAAGGAATAAAAGATTCCGTAGTCAGTGCAGCATCTGGATAATGAGTAGAAAATAAGTCCTGGGGCTGCACATTGCAGGCCAAGCAACAGAAAAAAATACTGAACAGCTGCCTCGTTCCCTTGCACCATCCCTCTGGGCACTGAATGATGCGAGGGCACTGTGGGAAAACATATGAACTAGTGTAATTTACGGTTCTATCATAACATATGTACATAAAGGGGCAGAGCACATTGCCTGGACAACAGTAACTCTGGTGTTTCCTAACTTCTCAGTGCCTGACTCTGCAACACTGATAATCTTCTTCTAAGGTAGTTCTTTTGTGTGGACTCTTGTACCCTCTGCTATCTGTGCAAAAGAAAGAGGGACGAAGACAGCTAAATTGTGTGCCAGTGACCCCAAGAACCCTAATGTCCGGGCTTCCCAAGCATCACAGAAATAAGAGAAATGCTTCTTACTGTTGTAATAGGCAAACTGCAGGTAGTTGAAGTGGGATGGAAGGAAATCCTCAATGGGCTTCTCCCGGCCCGGCTGGGAGGCTAGTTCTGTAACACAGCTCTGCTTACAGCTTAGCAGCTGCACGTAATGATCTGGGAGAGAAAGACAGCACATTTTATGGGTCAGGAGAGATGTGTACCAGAGCAGCATTCTTCAGCCAGGAGGGGGCTTCACTCAGGCATTACCTTCATTAGAACCAAGAAAATAGGCTTGGGAATTTAAATCCCCATTAGCTCAACCTTAGCACAGACTCTCGAGCCATCAACCCCCCATCTCGCTGGTGGAAAGTGCCCCAGAAATCTGACCTGATAGCCAAAAACATTCAAAGAGAAAGCTACAGCAGTAAGTACAGTATGCAGGGGCTCGAGGCAGGCAGTCCCTGTGCTACACGCCAGCTGGTTACCCCGGTGCACACACCCGTAATGGCCTGGACCAGGTCAGCATTGTATTCCAGGTAGTTGTAGCCTTCGTAATCGTAGGGCCCCTCGCAGAGAGCTCGACATTCAGTGTCAGCTACAAAATATTCCTCCAGGGCCTTCTCCAGATGCAGAATGGCTGGTTGTGGCTGCTCCTCTGTGTAGAACTTCACACCCAGGCGGAACTCGTGCTGCAAAGAGCCAGGAGGAAAGTGAACCCAGGCCCCAGCCAGACACATTCCACTGTGGGTGCAGTTCAGCACTGTCCCCCCAGTATCTCGCCCACCCTCTAATCACTGGGGCCCAGGGGCAGTAGATTGTGGCTGCCCAACTTCAGAGGGTCCCTCAATAAAAGAGATCTCCAAGCAGATGGCAGGCTGAATACATACCACACAGACCATGGGGCCAGAGGACAGATGCTCTTTCAACAACAGATTAATACAGCCTTCAAAAGCAACTGCTCTGTCAGAGAGGGGGTTAGTCTACTGTGGCCAATAATGCTACCCAGGGCTCTCATCTTTCATGCATTTGTTTGGGCCAAGGTCAATACATGGTCCGTTAGGCATGTAACATTTTGGCTCTTTCCCATGATGTGTCTGAGTGTTTGAGGAGGGAATAGAGGGAGAGAAATCCCCCCACCCCAATATTTGCTGCTGGAAATTTCACAGTTAAAATCAATCCATCCATCCAGTTCCACATTTCAGGTATTCCCAAAGATGAAGAGCTCTCTGGCTCTGTGCACTGGGATGGGCTCTCAATTCAGCACAGTGTCACAGGAATGGTGCACTTCCACGCTGCTCCACGTGGGAGAATTCTGCTCTCCCCAAAGGCCCCTTTACTGGTGCCCCCGGCACGTGGCCACTTCACTGCACATACAGCACAGCTCTTTTAGCCAGCCAGCCAGGCCATTGAGCTCTTGTCCCATATGCCTTTCCCCTGTCCAGTCGCACCCCTGAATCTCATGCGTCGGTGACAATGCAGGCTGGATGGTTTAGGATCCCTGGTTCCAGGGCTTCTCCATTATTTTAAATTAATTACCATCCATTTTTAAATTCTACCAGTTAGAAAAACACCTAGAGTTTTACTATCTGTGAGGATGCACCAGAAGTGCCCAGTCCCCTCCATATTCATTGGCTAGATGCAGAATCTGACACAGCAGGGTAGTCAGGAGGGAATTGGGGGTAGGATACCAGGCTGTTGCCTCCTCCTGTCATGTGAGCCCCTTTGCTACAAACTCATAGCCAAGGCCAGAGCGAGACAATCACAGCCCCTGCTCTCGAACCTTAGGGGTGGCCTGCTAAGGAAGTGATTTTGACACATGGGCTTGGGTTCCTTACGACGTGGGCCCTTCCCTGAAAGGTTGCTTCCCCCATCTCCTCCCGAAACACTCACAAGTACTGATAAGATCAGGTTTGATCTTCCTTGGCTGTCCCGGAGGGCTTCACCTGAGCTGAAGGGCAGGGGAGTCAAATCTTTAACTGTGACATCCTTTTTCTACAGTGTTCACTGGGTGTTGGTAGTTAAATAGGTGTTTAAAAATAGCAAAAGACCTGAAAAGTTTTACAACACTGACAAAATCCTTTACTTCTCAATCACTCAGCTTTCACCTCCCTGTCCTGTACGATGTCACTGTTTCACTTGGTCTCCATCATCAGACAGGACCTGAACTTCTACCACAGAAGCAGAACTCTCCCCCCAGCCTCTTTACCTGTCATAAACCAGCGAATAGGACACCCTTTTTATTCCATCATTTGTAGCCATTGCAGGTCAGCTCCAGAGGCCACCCGCCCTGCAGGTGCTGAGGGAGACTTTGCTCATTCATACTCTCCAAACAGACTTTGAGTGCCCAAGGAAATGATGGTGCTGGGCTGGTGGGTGAGGGTGGAAGCCCTGACCCTGAGGGAACACTTGGGGGAGGAGGGTTCTTCTTACCATATGGGGCTTGGCCTCCAGGTCTGTGAAGTCCGACTCTTTGACTCCTGCCATCATCTGGTAATACTCCAGGTTCTGCCTCATCTCCACGTGGTCGGGGTTCCCCATAAAGAAGGTATGAGCAGCAGCCACAGCCTTATCGATCTTGTGGATCTAAGCAAAAAAACACGAGGAAAAGTGAGACTGAAGCCTGGACTCCTCGCCACACAGGGATGGTGTACTCGGCACCCTGGGAACATGTTACTATATCAGCACGGTGCAGGTCTCAACCACTTCTCTCTTGTTGACAGAACAAGGAGTAATGGTCTCAAGTTGCAGTGAGGGAGGTTTAGGTTGGATATTAGGAAAAACTTTTTCACTAGGAGGGTGGTGAAGCACTGGAATGGGTTCCCTAGGGAGGTGGTGGAATCTCCTTCCTTAGAGGTTTTTAAGGTCAGGCTTGACAAAGCCCTGGCTGGCAGGGGCGGCTCTAGGCATTTTGCCGCCCCAAGCACGGCAGGCAGGCTGCCTTTGGCGGCTTGCCTGCAGGAGGTTCCCGGTCCTGCGGATTTGGCGGCAGCCTGCGAGAGGTCTGCCAAAGCCGCGGGACCAGCGGACCCTCCGAAGGCATGCCGCCGAAGGCAGCCTTCCTGCTGCCCTCGCGGCGACCGGCAGAGCGCCCCCCCGCAGCTTGCCGCCCCAAGCACGCTGCCCCTGCTGGCTGGGATGATTTAGTTGGGTTTGGTCCTGCTTTGAGCAGGGGTTTGGACTAGACACCTCCTGAGGTCCCTTCCAATCCTGATATTCTACGATTCTATGGATTTGCCTAACTCCATCCAGCCATAGTCCCTGTCTCCACAGCACACCCCAATTCAGCCACTCTCCACAGGCCCTGTGCATGCCCACACCAGGTTAACAACAGGACTAGTAACCTCATAGCACCTGACCCTTCCCTAATAAAAAAAAATGCCATTTCACTGTACCCACCAGAACTCCAATTCAGGTCTCTTATTCCCACCATCCTAGGGGGCCCTCGGTGTGGTCTGTGTGGCAGCACTGAATTGGGGCAGGAATAATCACTGCTGGTTGATAGAGATCACGCTGGATAAACTGAGCGCTGCCTCGCATCCGTGCTTCATGCTGCAGTCACAATTAAAGAGGCAGTGGGGATCTCTTACTATTAGTTTCCCTGAGGTTAGAGAAACATTCCCCACTCGCAAATAACAATATAGCCCGGGACAGCCACACGGTGTGGGAAGCAGCACTTCAATGGAGCAGTTCCTGGTTTTAATGGGTCTGTGGTTTGTTTTGCTTTGTCTCACTGACTCTTTGGGGCAAGGGAACACAACCCTACGGAGGATTTCAAATGTTTGAGTTGGGGCAACAACCCGAACTGCACCATAACTAAGTTGCTTAGAAATGAATCCATCACAAAACAGCAAAAAAGAGCAAAAGCACGTTTTTGTAAAGGTCACAGGTCAACTTTACAAGGAGACCCACAGCTTGAGAACACAAATAAACCACCCAGTGAATTCGGGATGATGCGTAATGCTGAAGAGTGAAAATCCCACACTGCTCTGGGGGAATGCTAGGACCAGACAAGCTTAATCTACTGGGGAAAGCAGCTGGCTTCTTCAACTGCTTGTGTAGTAAAACCACAGGAGAACATCCCCTCAAGACAATTTGTGTGGAAAACTGTACCAGCCCAGCCAGTCCCTGCCGACTCACCAGGAAGACTCACCAGGAACGTCTCCCAGACCCAGACTGAATGAAACATCACAAACTGCCTGTGTCACAGCTGGATGTCATTACTCACTAACCAAAATACTAAGCCTCTCTCCTCCCCAGCTCTCCATACACACCTTATACCTTACATCAGTCTAAAAAATTATTTTCTTTTGTGTTCCACAGAACCCTAGGCTGGGGGCTGCTACTGCATTAGCTAAACCCAGCTGTTTGAAAGTCTGGCTGTCTTGCAGGGACAGCACAAAATTTCAACTAAGATCACTGGTTCACTCCCAGGTTTTGGGAGGCTTTGTCCATGCGTCCTTATTTTGGAGTGGAAGGATGGTTTTGAGGTTAAAGCACTGAATTGGGACTCAGGAGATCTGAGTTCAGTTCCTGGCTCTGCCACAGACTCCCTGTATAACCTCAGGCAAATCTCTGGGCCTCATTCCCCCATCTGTACAAGGGGAATAATAATCTTTCCTGTCTCTCACCCATTATGTCTCTTTAGATTGCAAGATCTTTAAGGCAGGGACTGTCTCTTATTATGTATAGTATGTACAGCACCTAGCATAATGGGGCTCTGATCTTGAATGGGGCCTCTAGGAGTGATGGTTAAGGCTGCGTCTGGGCTGCCTGAGCAGATCAAGCAGCCCCTGCACCAACTGCACTGGCTGCTGCTGGGGCAGTGTGTGTGTGGGAGGGGTGGTGCTTACCTGGGGCTCCCCAGAAGCGGCAGGCATGTCCCTGCAGCCCCAAGATGGCGGAGCCAGGAGGGGCTCTGTGCACTGTCCCCCGGCCAAAAGCACCGCCCCCACAGCTCCCATTGGCTGTGGTTCCCAGCCAATGGGAGCTGTGGAGCTGGAACTCATGGCGGGGGGCAGCACTCCAGAGCCCCCCAGCCTTTCATCCCCCTAGGAGCTGCAGGGACACGCGGAGCTGGGTAGGGAGCCTGCTAGCTCCGCCGCCCAGCCCCCATTCCCCCAGCAGGGGTCCCGGGCCGCGTGCTGCCACCCCCTCAGCACCAGCAGTGGTCCCGGGCCATGTGCTGCTGCCCACCTCCCCCCCAGCACCTGGAGAGGGTCCTGGGCCATCCCCTCAGCACCTCTGGCCCACCCCCCCAGAGCACCCTCAGCCCCAGTTTTAGGTAGGGGTATATAGTACAAATCATGGACAGGTCACGGGTTGTGAATTTTTGTTTACCGCCCATGACCTGTCCATGACTTTTACTAAAAATACCCATGACTAAAACGTAGCCTTAGCGATGGTCATTCAAATGATAATTAACAAGAGTTTCCCAAGGGAAAACATCCCCCTTTTCCCTTCCCCTGGGGCAGGGGGAGAAAGAAATAGAGAAGACATCATGTGTGACAGATGTCAGGCATGTTGTTTAATGCAGGTCTGGAAGACACTCAGACACTGCCCTGATAGGTTCAGTATAAAAACCTGAACAGGATATACAGGGCAGTAGTGGAAGCCCAGACTCTTAAGTTATTGAAAATTGGACTAGACAAAGTCCAGAATGCACCATACAGACCGATCCTATGCTGGCAGGGGCTGAACAGGCCTTTTTCATTTCTGCCTTCTGAGATTCTATGAATTGCACCTTATCCCAATAGTTTAATTTTCATGAGAATTTAGAGGGCCCATCCAGGTGAAATCTAATCAATAAAAAAAACAAAACAAAACACTGTGGAATAGTTTCAGGTTCTGCATCTACCAAAGCTGCTCTGCCAAACTTGTAGTTTTTTAATCTACATTTTTCCATTTAAAAATATTTTCTCTTCTCTCTTGCTCTGTGAAAAACAAGTAAAGAGAGACACCAACGAAGTATAGAGCGGAGAGTGAAACTGTTAAATGCACAAAGTAAACAAACTGAAAAACAAATATGTTTTCCTCTCATTGCCTTCAGTATTTGATTTTAGCTGTTACTTGTAATGCCAATAGGTAAAAACTATTCAAACAGTAGTGTGATTACATTGACATTTAAATCAACCTGACCCAGTATTTTTTTAAAGCCTCCTAGGGGGGCAAAGCAGAGATAAAAGTGTCTGTGGCCCACTATTCTTGGGCTACAGGAGAGTCTCTGTGTCACAGAGTTAATGTGATCATTGATGCAATACAAAGCTTCCCGAGGGGATTGAGACCCCAAGAATATTCTTTGCAGGTATTTCCTTTAAGTGCCCAGTGGGGCACATTGTTAGCGCTAACGTTAGTTACCACTAAAATACCGATCTAATGGGTGTAAACACTTACACGTCTCAGTAAGGTCACTGAATGGGACAAAGACACACCAGCGGCAAGGAAGAGTGTACAAAGGGGCCAGTTTTTTCACTTTTCTGACTACAACTGCACTTGACATCAGCTCTGAAACACGAGACCCTTGTGGATAGCTTTACACTGGGCATGAAAGATGATACAGCCCCCAGCTCACTACGTGGCATTCCAGCTTCTGAAGAAGGGAGGAGGAGAATAGAGGGGGCTGGACTTTCTGCTGCAGGAAAAGGAGGGGAGACATCTGGAAGCAACTGGGACTGCACATGTGGCATAAACTCCATTGCCCTGCCCTGGGATGGGAGGAGCAGCGAGAGGGGAGGATGGAAAGCTCCTAGATTGGATTCTGTTACATGTGCTGAACTGGGGAAAAGGAAATGTGTAAATACAAAGCAAGGCACAAAAGGAGTTAGGGGGAATGTCCATTTCCATGTGGCACCCAGGTGATGCTGGGGCCAGAGACCTGGCACTGCCCCCATCATCTACCCTACCAGTCACAGCACAATACTTGCCTGTAGCTAACTCCCAGAGAGCGCCCTTCTGCCCATCTCTAGTGTTATCTCATGCTCTCACTGATCCCTCATGCACTTCCTTGAGTCACAGACTGCACCTTCCCCAGCACCCTTCCCACAGCCTCTCTTCTTGCACCATCCTGTTCCCCCTCCAGATGCAGCTGCCTCCCTTCCTAGCACCATCCAGCACCCCCGCCTAATACAACTGCTGGCAAGCCCTCCCCAAGGAGAAATGTGCCTACATTAAGAGCAGCACATGGCTCCTCTGGATTGGTACCCAAGGAAAGGACGAATGGATCTGCATGCTGTCCATTTTGACCCTCGTTAAGAGGGCCAAGGTGGGTGAGGTAATACCTTTTTTTGGACCAACTTCTGTTGGTGGGAGAGCCAAGCTTACACAGAGCTCTTCCTCAGGTCTGGGAAACGCACACAGTCACAGCTAGATACAAGGGCAACAGATTGTTTAGAATAATTTGTGAACACATATTTCAAGGGACCATTCTTCCCAGATTCAGCCCAGCCCAGTATGGACAGTTCTGCGTGTGCACCATCAGCGTGGAATAGGCATTGGCTTTCAGCTGGGCCATGGCTTAGCAAAATGCTCAGCACCACTGCCACATAGGAGTGACTGCACTGGACGGTGTCCGATGTGGACAGACTCCCTTCCTTATTAGGGGGCAGCAGACAGACCAGATATGGTCCTGTAACTTTTCAGTCTCACACTGAAATGAGCTCCTGCAGTTGGTAACAGGTCTGATCTGCAGACAAGGTCATTTCTCAACCCCAAACGTCCTAGTGGCTGCAAACGGCCCCCACGCTGCCTGCTGTAGCTGGTGAGTGAAGTGTGAGTGTCCAGCTTTTGGAGCCCATGTGCACCACAATGCAGAGAGCATGGAGACCCTGCCTCCCAGGGGATGCTGCACTTTGATTTCCCCTGCGATTTATCTAACTAGAGCAGAGCACTGGACACCTGAGACAGAGCTCCACCCATGGTCTTCCATTTCACCTGCTCTCAACCTCACCTGGGGTTCCCAGCCCCACCACTGGGCCCCAGCCAGCCCCTCCCTACATCCTCTGAATCTGCCTGGATCCACTTGGAAACAGCCCCCCTGTAGAGACACGGGGACCCAGGGCTCTCCCTTGTTCCCTGGGGGCTCCTCCATCCCCAGCCAGGCCTGCTCTGTCTCCCTCCCCGGGTCCAGGCTCGCCCCCGGGCCCCTCACCTTGAAGTAGGCCACCTGCAGGTAGTTGTAGGGGCTGCGCTTGCGGAACTCGAGCTCCAGCTCCTCGCTGAGCAGGTAGCGGGACGGGGCGCTGGGGGCGCAGGCCCGCAGGCAGGCCGCGCGGCGCAGCAGCTGCCGGAAGAAGAGGAGGTCGCGCAGGGCGGGCGGCGGGCCCGGCTCCCCCGCGGACCAGGCGGTGCTGTTGGCGCAGCGCAGACGGCAGCGCACGAGCTGGGAGCGCAACGCCCCCCGGGCCCGCAGCGCCCGCTCCATGTGCAGGATCACGGCGGGCCAGTCCCCGCGCGCGTACGCCTCGGAGCCGGCGGCGAACAGCGCGTCGGGCGGCTCGGCCGGCTCCGGGGGCTCCGCCGCGCACGGCGCCAGCAGCAGCAGGAGCAGCGCGGCCAGCGCCATGGCCGAGCGGGGAGAGACAGACAGGACCGGCGGCAGAGCCCCGCCCCCTCCCATCGGAGCCCCGCCCCCTCCCATCGGAGCCCCGCCCACAGAGCGCTCAGCCCCGCCCGCGCTGCCGGGCGCACGGAACGTATCGGCTCTTGGGCGGGAGGCCGCGGCGATGGCGGAGGCGGGCGCTGCCGGGGCGGGTGAGTGCGGGCTGTATCTCCCCTCCACCCCCCCCAGGGGCCGGGCCGCGCCGCTTTCTAACGGGCGCTCTCTCCGCAGGAGCCGCTGTGGCGCTGGTGGAGCGCGGCGCCGGCCGGGGCGCGGACCCCGGCGAGCTCGTGGCTCTGGCGCAGCAGGTGCAGAAGGTGAGAAGCCTCGGCGAGCCTGGCGCCCCGGGGTTTGGAGGCCGGGGCCCCTCGGGACTTTCTCTGCGGCGCGGCCGGGCATTGCTGTGGGGCGGCAGGGGCGAGCCGGGCTGCCCCGTTCCCGGAGGCGCTCGGGGGGTCTCGGGGTGGCCCCAGGGGCTGCACCGGCCCGGGGAGCTGGCGCGGCGCTGCCCCTCCCCCCCACCCCCCCGGCTGTAACAGCTGGCTGCGAACCAGCCCGGACGGGCCCGGCTGGGGCAAGGGGCGGGCAGAGCTCCAGACATGATGGGCGTGAAGGGCTCTCCGGCTCGGCTAGCCCAGCTCCTGCGCCCGGGCAGGACTACGGTTAGCTAGGCCAAAGCTTCTCAAACGCCTTGGTGGGCCCCCTCTGAAAGAGTTCAGGCTGTGATGACCCCACCCATACCCAGCCCCCTTATTTCTGCGCTGCTGGTAGAGGCAGAGCTGGGCACCTGGCTGGCAGCTGCTGCTCTCCTGTAGTCTTACAACCCCCATTTTTGGGTCTGCCCCCCAGTTTGAGAAACACTGAGCTAGACAATCCTGTTCTGAAAATCTCCAGTGATGGAGATCCCTCAGTCTCCATAGGTAATCTGCTCCAGTGTTTAACTACCTGCTAAGAAGTTTTTCCTAGTGCCTAACCTAAATCTCCTGTGCTGCAAGTTAAGCCCATTACTTCCTGGCTTGTCCTCTGTAGGTAGGAAGAATAATATCACCCTCCTCTTTATAACAGCCTTTTATGTATTTGAAGATTGACACCATGTTCCCTCTGTCTTCTCTTCTCCAAACCAAATAAACGTATCTGATGAATAGTGTGACCAGATGTCCCGATTTTATAGGGACAGTCCTGATTTTTGGGTCTCTTTCTTATATAGGCTCCTATTACCCCCCCACCCCCGTCCCGATTTTTCACATTTGCTGTCTGGTCACCCTACTGACGAAGTCCCACAAAAGCTTATGCTCCAATACGTCTGTTAGTCTATAAGGTGCCACAGGATTCTGTCACTTTTTACAGAGCCAGACTAACACATCTACCCCTTTTTAAACCTTTAATCATGTTATTGCTCTTCTCTGGACTTTCTCCAATTTGTCTACATCTTTCCTGAAGTATTGTGCCCAGAACTGGACACAGTACTCCAGTTGAGGCCTTAACAGTCCTGAGTAGAGTGGAAGAATTACTACTTTTGTCTTCCTTACAATGCTCCTGCTAATACTGTACAGCCCAGAATCATGTTTTCTTTTGTTGCAACATTGCTGATTCGTACTTAGTTTGTGATTTTTTTATAACCCTCAAATCCTGTTCTGCAGTATTCCTTTCTCAGCAATCGTTGCCCATTTTGTATTTTTGCAATTGATTATTCCTTCCTAAGTGTAATACTTTGCATTTGTTTTCACTGAATTTCATCCTGTTTATTTCAGATCATTTCTCCAGTTTGCCAGTATCATTTTGAATTCTAATCCTGTCATCCAAAGTGCTTGCAACCTCTTCCTGCTCAGTATTGTCTGCGAACTTTATAAGTGTACTCTCTATGCCATTATCAAAATCATTTATGAAGATATTGAATAGAACTAGACCCATGACAAATTCCTGCAGGTCCTCACTTGATATGTCCTTCTAGCTTGACTGTCAACCATTGATAACTACTCTGAGTACACTTTTCCAACCAGTTGTGCACCTACCTTATTCATCTAGGCGATATTTCGGTTGTTTGTTTATAAGACAGTCATATGAAACAGTATCAAAAGCCATACTCAAGTTTGAGTTATCTCACATCTACTGCTTCAACCTTATCCACGAGGCTTGTTACCCTGTCAAAGAAGACTATTAGGTTGGTTTGACATGATTTGTTCTTGACAAATCCATGTTGACTGTTACTTATCACCTTATTATCTTCTATGTGGTTACAAATTGATTTGCTCCATTATCTTTCCAGGTATTGAAGTTAAGCTAATAGGTCTATTATTCCCTGGGTTGTCCTTATTCCCTCTGTTTGCTCTTCTTCTTGCTTCTAATGTGGGCATCTTTAGAAGCATCTGACCAACTGGGGTGGGATTGGTCATTGCTGACCAACTGGGGTGGGATATCGCCAGCTGGTCAGCAATGATCTCTACACAGTGATGTCTGACTATCTGAAGAACTCCCACTGGACCTAGACGGGTAAGCAATGGAGGCCAGCAGAACCCCTTGGTACCCTGCTCAGACTTGGTCTACATCTAAAACTTAGGTTGACCTAGGTGCATCACTCAGGGGTGATTATAGGTTAATGGATTATTTAGTTATTGCCTTGCAAGGGGGTGGCTTTACTGCAGTGACAGAAAAACCCCTTCCATCATTGTAGCAAGTGTCTCCACACTACAACAGCTGTGTTGCTGTAGCACTTGTAGTGTAGACACACCCTCAGTCAGGATAAGAACATGGGTTCACATTTGGTTCATGTGACTACTGCTGCAATGATAAGGACTAGAAACAATTTAAAAACCCTTGAAAGCTCAGATTCTGGAGCTCAATTCAGCAAGGGATGAATTCCACTGTAAATTCTGCTGCTGCAGAATCTTGGAATACACTGAGTCCTGGTTAAAACCAATAAGAGACCCATTTGTAGGAACTGAATAAGGGGATATTACTGCATATACAAATAGATGGTACATCCTCCTGTAGAATGCAGCATTCAGACAGGAAGGCGGACTTGTTTTCAGGTTAAAGCACTGGACTGGGAAAGCATATACTGTATGTACTCATTCATAAGCTGAATATTTTTGGTAAAAAATTGACGCTTCAAAGAGCGGGGGTCAGCCTATAAACGGGTCTACACCAAAATTTGATGATTTTAAACTCTATGGAATCATTGAATTGAATATCTAATACATTGGCGTTTTGTTTACCAGAAGCGTTCACAGGCATGGAGCCCCTCAGCTCCATGTGGCCGTAGTTCGCTGTTCCCAGCCAATGGGAGCTGCGGGAAGTGGTGCCACTTCCCGCAGCTCCCATTGGCTGGGAATGGCAAACCACGTGCCTGTGAATGCTCCAGGTAAACAAAATGTCCCAACCCACCAGTGGCTTCCCCTGACAGGCCAGGAGCCAAAGTTTTCCAACCCCTGAAATATAGGGTCGGCTTATGAAAGGGTCATACAGTTTTTGCTATTTTTACCTATCCATTTTTGGGGGGTCGGCTTATAAACGAACGAGCTAATGAACAAGTATATATGGTATATATGTCACCTGACATTGGGGCCCCGATCTTGCTTGAGGCCTCTATGTACTACTGTAATACAAATAATTCACTTTAGGTCCCTTCTTTCAAGGTTGAACTTGAAATAGAAAAAAATCAAGGGAAAGGGCATCACTTGTTTAGTCAATCAGAATGAGGAAGAAGACGCAGTTGCTTCCATAGCAGCAGACTAAGGGCTGTTCTGTACTGGAAAACTAGATTGACCCAGCTACTTTGCTCAGGGATGTGAATAATCCACACCCTCTGAGCCATATAGTTAAGATGACCTAAATCCCCATGTAGACAGCACTAAGTGGATGGAAGAGTTCTGCCTTGCAGGGCGGTGGATTTTACTGCAGTTACGGGAGAACATTGCTGTAGTAAATGTTTACATTGAAGCGCTACAGTGGCGCAGCCAGGGCCGTCCTTAGGCATAGGCAGAACAGGCAGCCGCCTAGGGCACCACAAGGTCTGGGGGCTCTGCTGGGAGCCCAGACAGAAGGGAAGCAGTGGAGCATGTAAGAGCAGGCTGCTGGGTCCTAGAGAGAGCCGAATGCAGCACAGTCTGAGGGAGGGGATGGGCTGCTGGGGTCTCTGGGAAGGGAAGGGGGTAGGGGTTGGGGAAGGAGCTCACCTGTGAGTGTGACTCTTCCCCCCCCCCCCCCGGCTGAGGTGAGGTGAGGCAGGCTCAGAGGCTCTGGAACCAGTATCCTTTGTTGTCCCCCATAACATCCATTCTTCTCCCCCCCTGCCCCATGGAGCACCCCCTCCTTTCTCCCTCCTCCCCAGGAGCATCCCTCTCTCTCTCCTCCCTCCCCTCCGTCAGGGCTGGGTTGGGTGAGGTGCTGGGGGGTAGGTGGGGGGGAGGAGGCTGCCTGCCTGCTGAGGAATGAAAGTGAAAGTAACTCACTTCCTCGGCCAGGATTGGAATGTCACACAGGGCTGGGCTGGGGTTAGCCAGATGTGTGAAAAATCAGGACAGGGGGTTGGGGTAGGGTGAGCAGATATCCCTATTTTATAGGGCCAGTCCCAATTTTGGGGTCTTTTTCTTATATAGGCTCCTTTTCCCCACCCCCCCGTCGTGATTTTTCACACTTGCTGTCTGGTCACTCTAGGTGGGGGTAATTGGTGCCTATATAAGACAAAGCCCCAAATATCGGGACTGGCCCTATAAAATCAGGACATCTGGATCTGGGCACCCTATCTGGGGAGCGCCTCTCCCCCGGGGCTGGCAGCTGCCAGCGATCCACCTCATCCGGGTGGAGCTACACGGGCAGGATGAGCTGCTGTGGCTCCATGGGTGACCTGTCCCTGAGATCAGATGCTGTGCTAACTTCACCATGGTCCGTAAGGCTGGTGGTGGTGCCCATTGGCGTGTGATTGGACCTGAGGGTTTGCTGCTGCTGTTGCCACTCTGCACCCCAAGAGGTGGATTTTGGGGTCTACTGCAGCTGTTGGACCAGCAGGCTGGGGGGTGAGCCAAGCATGAAAGCAGTGCTGTGGTGCCATTTAGATTGTCATTTAACAACTTGCCAAAAATTCTTGCTAACAATCCTGAATCCAATTTCAATATTTTTTTTAAAATCAATATCTTAGCCAAAAACAGAAAATTAAGTTGTTGACAATTATTAGTGACAGGTTTGGTTTGAGGCAGGGAGTGGGCCAGTTTTCATCAGAGAAACAAAAAATGTTGACTGACTTTCCTATAGCCTGTTACTCCTGATAAGAGCCCTCCAACAACTGTAATATGCTCATCTCCTTACTAGTGTATAAAGCAGGGGTCGGCAACCTACGGCACACGTGCCAAAGGTGGCAGGTGAGCTGATTTTTGATGGTACGCAGCGGCAGGCTGAGCGGCTCAGCCCATCACTGCTCTGGGGTTCCGGCTGCTGCCCTATTGCCAGCTGGGATACCAGCCACCAGCCCCACTCAGCACCCGCTGCTGGCCTGGGGACCCCCAAGGAACCCCAGGCTGGCAGCAGGCTGAGCAGGCCGGCTGAACCACTCAACCTGCTGTCAGCCTGGAGTTCCATTCACTCAGCCGGCAGCGGGCTGAGTGGGCTGGTGGTGGGCTGAGCAGGGCCGGTGGAGTGTTGAGTGGCTCAGTCTGCTGCCAGTCTGGGGTGCCGGCAGCACTCAGCCTACTGGTACTCCGGGGTTCTGGCTGCTGGCCCCTTGCCAGTCAGGAGCCCAGCCGCCGGCCCCACTCTGCCTCCTGCCAGCCTGGGTGAGCAGAATCCCAGGCTGGTAGCGGACTGAGCGGGGTTGGCAGCCGGAATCCTGGCTGGCAGGAGTTGGTGGTCAGAACCCCAGACCAGCAGTGGGCTAAGCAGGGCCTGGGATCCTTGTCTAGGGTTCCAGCCCCGCTCAGCCCGCTGCCAGTCTGGGGTTTCATTTACTCAGCTGGCAGTGGCCTGAGCAGGACCAGTGGCCAGGACCTCAGATAATAACAATAGTTTATTTATATAATATAGACATAGAGACCTTCTACAAACATTAAAATGTATTACTGGCACGAGAAACCTTAAATTACAGTGAACTTGGCACACCACTTCTGAAAGGTTGCCGACCCCTGGTATAGACTGACCATATGTTGTACTAAGATTCTCCTGCTTTTTTTTTTTTCCTGTGAGTCAGTATAGCTTTTGCCAGCCCAGAAGTTGGGCAGCCAATGTTTTACGTTTTCACAATGTTTTCTTCAACTTTCATAAAGTAAATACATAGTTAATATGAGTTAAAAAGGGCAGGGACACTTCCTTGTGAAGAATCTGTACAGCAGATCATGCTAGAGCTGTGAAAATGTCAGTTTTTGATGGAACTTTAGAGGCAGTGATTTATCTTGTATTTTATCATGTGAATGTGCTGCTATTGCTAATGTCTTTCCAAACAAAAATAAGGTACAATAGGACTTCTGTAACATTTCTGTGCTACCTTAATCTAGATGAGATGATTCTGTGCTGACTTCATTTTGGTCACTTTGTGCTTTACTTAGCAGTAAAACTAGGGTTATAGTTTCCCACTGTTTGGAAACCCAGCTTATTAAACTGATTTTGCAGCCAAAAAAGCCAGAAAGATTGCTTTTAATTAAAAACAAATCTTTGTTTCAATACCTCTTCATATAAATTTCCAATAACATTTTGACAAATTAAAAAAATTATATTATTTGCATCATTCTGTCAAATCAGAATTTTTTCTATAGTGCTGCTACTTTAGTGCTAGTGCATCAGCATTACAGTGTGCTTAATTAAGTTAAACTGGTTTTAATAACGTGAATGTGGCAAGTTTTCCAATACTGTATGCTTATATTTGTGTTGCTAAGGGCTTGGCTACACTTACAAATTTGCAGCGCTGCAGCAGGGTGTGAAAACACACCCTCTGCAGCGCTGCAAATTGCGGCGCTACAAAGCGCCAGTGTAGTCAAAGCCCCAGCGCTGGGAGCTGCGCTCCCAGCGCTGTCCGTTATTCCCCACAGGGAAGTGGAGTACGGACAGCGCTGGGAGAGTTTTCTCCCAGCGCTGGCGCTTTGATTACACTTAGCGCTTCAAAGCGCTGCCGCGGCAGCGCTTTGAAATGCAAGTGTAGCCAAAGCCTAAGAGCAGATCAGGCACAGGGGCACCAGTTTAATAATCTCGCCTAGGGCACCAGAAATCCTAAGGACGGCCCTGGGGGCAGCTACAGTAGTGTTTTAAGTTTAGTCATAGGCTTATACTTCATATTGCAGCGATCGAGGTGGTTCAGAGAAGAGTGAGAAGAATGATTGATTGAGGAAAGGATTGGACTTGTTTGCCTTTGAAAGGAGAACAAGAAGACAGGACATGATCAAAAATACATTAAACAATGAATGGCTTAGAGAAGGTAGATCAGGAACTTCTGTTCTCCCTGTCTCAAAATGCAAGAAGGGAATGTTTAATGGAATTAAAAGGTGGGAAATCAAAAGAAATACTTTTTCACACAATGTGTGATTGAAGAGTGGAACTTATTGCTACAGGAAGTGTGGCTAAACTTTTATACTATACCATCGAAGCACTCCTAGTGGACACAACTTATACTGGCAAAACTGAGCTTCTACTGGTATAGCCTATTACAGTTTCTCGAATTAATCAAGCTTTACCAGCAAAAGTGAGGTTATGCTGTCTAGCTGTATTTACACTAGGAGCTTTTGCCTGGCTAAATGACAAATCTCATGTTTCAGAGCATAAACCTTATCAGACAGGTTCAGGAAGAACTTACTTTATGACCATACCAAAACTCAGGCTGCTTATGGCAAGTTTTCATGCCAGTCTTCGTGTAACAATGTACACTGTGCAATTTCTATAACGTTACCTGAAATAACCAGCCTGAGTTTTGGCGAGGTCAGAAAGGCTAACATGGTGGGAGTGGAGCTGGCAGGCATTAAACCCATACAGTCTAATCTTTACAAGGAGTGAGAAGGCCAGTAAGTTTTCTCTGATGCCTGCTTATTAAAATTTCCCTCTTTCTTACAGGCAGATGAATTCATCCGAGCTAATGCCTGCAACAGATTGACTGTCATAGCTGAGCAAATCCGGTATCTGCAGGAGCAGGCCCGGAAGGTAAGGAAGATTTAGCATTATCAGTGCTTATCTTTCAATCCTGCAGGTTGAACTGATTTCTAGTACCTGTCAAAATGGTACATGGTTTGTAGTTGTGTATACATTATATGGTACAGAGAACAGGAAAAAACAGGCAGCAGTCCAACACTTCTTTCAGAAACCATTCTGTCGCTGGCAGAGAAATCCCTTTTTTCCAGGAATGAGTAGTGTGTGGAAGGAGGAGAGCAAAAGTCTTGATACAGACTATGCGACCAGAAACTGTCAGACCTTTGAGCTGGCTCCCAACTTTATAGAGTAAAGAAGATTGCTCCTTTCCCAAACAGTATGAAGTGTACAATCTCTAAAGCAAAAGCCGCTGTCTCACTGGAATGATAGGATTTGTGACATAAACCTCCCACACCACAGAATTGTGCTCTGGTATCTAACCTAACATCTTAGGTGTTACAGAGGAAGAAACAACAAGGTTTGGATGCAGCCTGAATGTGTGGGGTAGGAGAGAGAGAGTACTCAAAGATGGCTTACTCCCAGGTTTGGGAAGGAAGGTGGTTTGTGAAGCTTGGTTTTAGCTATGTTAAGTTAATCTTGATTGCAAAACATCCAGGAGGAGATCTGGGATTCCGTAGAGTGGAGAGCTAGATCTGTCCTCTTCATAAAAAGCTAAATGAAGCCATGTGAGTAGTTAGATTTTCAGAGAGGATGGATGTAAAGGGAGAAGAGGATTGGGTTTAGGATATAAACCTTGGGGCTCTATGGAGAATAGGAGGAGGGTCCACCAAAGGAGATACTGACTGAATGACCAGGGAGATGGAAGGCGAGCTCAGAGCTGACACTTACAAAAGCCAAGGGCGGACAAGATTTTGAAGTCTGTATGACTGTTTTGAAAGTAGCAGAGGTGTCAAGGATGGGTGTGTAACATGATTTTCACAGGGAATTTCTGTCCTTGCTTGTTAAGGTCATAGTTCCCTATAGATACCCACCATAATAGATTTGATCTCAGCTACTTGACTGATTTGTAATCCTGAGACAGATTTGAACCCATGTGTGAAAGGCAAGTGCTTTATCTAGGACAGGATCTGTGTTGCTTCCCTGAACTCAGCAGCCCAGAGTCTTTGGTGGTGATCCATCATTAGCAGGTCTTAGCCCTGACACTCCATTGGGTTGTAGTTGGCCATTGTAGACACCTAGGGAAACCTCAGAGAGTTAAGAGATAACTATAAAAGTCCCGTCCCCCCCCCAACTTCTAAGACGCAAGTCCTGGAATTTGAAATTTGGAGCCATGAAGCCCTATGCTCACTAATAAACCTGTGGTCTGTTAGATGGAACAGCCAAGCTAGATTCCAAGGGAGGAGTCTACGTAGTGCTGATAGTTATGAAACATTGGCACAAATTAGCCCACATTGTTTAGTTGACTTTACTGAGGGAGGCTCTTCTCTTCCTTTCCAGAACTACAGCATAGTGTTCCTGGTGGAGAATTGCTGCTGTGTTTCAGTGCTGGAGGGCATGCTGTATAGTCTGAGGTGTTAGTGTTGCATTTTTCTTTTCAGCTGTGGATTTCAGAGGGGGTAGGAGTCTTACAATTCTGTTGTGTGTAGGTCTTGGATGAAGCTAACAGAGATGCTGATCTTCATCATGTAGCCTGCAATATTGTGAAGAAACCAGGAAACATCTACTACCTGTACAGGCGGGAAAGTGGCCAGAGATACTTTTCCATCCTTTCTCCTAAGGTAGGTGGTGACCTACTCTCCTGTAAGAGTGGAAATCAAGAGTGAGCATGAAGGGGATGTCGCCAGCACACATTGGGGGCTGGCTTATTCTGTTGGCTCTCTCAGCAAAGGGTCCATTGACTCAATGGGGATGAACTTTCCAAAGCTGCTCTTAAGAGGGTATGGTTTTTGTTGGTGACTTGGTTTATGCTCACAGGTTGGCTTGGGAGCTGTATGGTGAAATAGTCTTTGAGGAAAGCTGAAAAGATTTTGGCTGTTTAGAAAGCAGCCACTCCCCCCCCAAATCTAGGTTGACCTGAGAACTGAATGGGAGATTTCAAGGAGTCCCCTCCTGGTGGAATTAACATGCATGCTTGCAGATTCATCTCCTCTGAACCCCATGTCAGTGAATCTTCTCAGGAAAATCTTTTCCAATGTGTGAGCCCAAAAGTTGATTCATTGACTCCTCACAGTTCAGCATTTCATGTGTTTAGTCATGGAAACCAGGGGCTACTGAACTGTTAGTGGGGAGGTCTCAGAGAAGCTCCCCTGCTCCAGGCAGCCACAGCTGTCCTTTCCTTGGGTGTGAGCTAAAGAACCTTTAGAGTTTTCATTAAATATAAAATTGAGGATTCTTGTTACATATCAAGATGGTTACATATGACACGCCCCAAAGGGCTGGAATGCTATGTTATGTGATATCACCTCCTCCCGCCCCCGTGTACCCCAGCAGCAGCTTTCTAAGTAGGCCCCCTTCTGGTGACCATGCTCACTCTATACCAGTACTGTGATTGTTCAGGAATAGAGATCACAACCTCCTAGGGCTTTGCTCATTATGTTACCCCACTCCGAGGAATCTCCTCTGAGGTAAAAGTTGTATTTTCTCTCTGAAGTGTTCAGTATCCAATTCACATTCTTTAATAAAAGCAGATTTTGTAATGGCATAGTACAGAAAAGAGCAAACCACAAATCGAGGCCCATGGCAATGAATGCCTCTAGTTGGCTAAGCCACTGCCCTGTCCCTGTCAGCTCTGTCACTGCACAGAGCTTGTATTAGAAAGTATGGTAATAGGCCTTAAAATATGCCCGTGTCATCAGCAGGGTTGCTTAATCTCGCATGTCTAGGGAGGTCACAGGCTCTGAATAGCCTGGTACAAAAGTTAAGTTTTTTGAAACCAGAATTTGGGTATTTCATCAAACCAAACTAATATGAGTGAGTTTGCTTGAATCCTCCAATTCATATGACTGTCCTCTTCTCCCCCCCCCCCACTGCTTTCTCCTCCCCCCCAAACAGATATTTAGCCAAGATCCTCTGAGTCCCATCTCCCTCCACTCCCCATATCACGCGCATAGCTATTATATGCTTTACTATTCTTAACATACACCTTCTATTCTTATTTTCCTGTTAGTGAATGCACACTGAAATACCCCATGTACCTAGACACAAACAACTTTTTCCTTGGGGGGGGGCAACAAATCATTAATACCACAAGAAGGGAAGCAAGCCTTCAAAACTGGGGAAAGTCCTCTGAATATTAAAATCTATCAATGTTGGTAGAGCAGTTCAGTTCTAGTAGACAGACCTGTGTGTAATCTGTGTAACAGCTGAATTTCCCGTGAGTGAGACCAAACCCTGACATGAACTTGTCATCTGTTTTCTACAGGAATGGGGGACCAATTGCCCACATGAGTTCCTTGGTGCCTATAAGCTTCAGCACGATATGTCCTGGACTTCATCCGAGAACACTGAGAAACGAGATGCTGAAATTAGCATCCTTGACAAGCTGCTGAGCCAGCAGGCAGTGTTGCCTCAGTGTACGGAGCCCAACTTCCAAGGCCTCACCAAGTGAAGCAGGCTGACAATAACCGTGCAGGCATTCTGAACAGCTTCTAGAAGAGGATGGATTTTCCTTACCTGATTACTGCAAAAGGAGTTCTAAGAATAGAGACCAACAAATTAAAACAGACTTTAGCAGCTCAGTTCAGCTACCCCTGGTTCCAGATTTTCATTTAAAACTCTAACACAAACCCTTTCTGCCTTGCCCCACAGCATCTAACGACTTGTAGTTTGGTTAATTACTCTACCAGCTCTAAGAACAGACATCTCTCGAGTTCCTCTAGTATCTTCTCCCATGATTTACTAGGGCCTGGTCTACACTACAGAGTTAGGTGGATGTAAGGCAGCCTACATCGACCTAATTATGTCAGTGTACACACTACAGCCTTGCTCCTGCTGATGTAAGTGACCTATTACTCAGATATAACAACTCCACCTCCATGAGAGGCGTAGGGCTTATGTCGGTGTAGTTAGGGCAACGCTGTGTGTGTGTGTGGACACTGCAGGATATTTACATCGGCTGTTGGCTGTCATTCAGTGAGGACTCAGGGTTCAGAAGTGCATTTGTGTGAAGTGTTACTCAGAGAAGAAGACACCAGGCTTGATCCACCATCTGAGCACTTGCTCTGCCTGGCTGCCCTGCCAGCCGCTTCTTTTCGCTGCCTGTCAGTCACCTGCATGTCTCCTGTGACCTCTGTAGGTCAGTCTCTTTGGGCTTGTCCACACGAGCACTGTAAAGTGCTCTAACTTGCTGGCTCATGGGGGTGAAAAATCACCTCCCTGAGCACAGCAAGTTTGAGCACTTTAAAGTGCTAGTGTGGATAGCCCCATGTGACCACACACACTTCAAAGCACTGCTATTAGAGCTCTTTGACGTTTCTAGTGCAGACATAACCTTAATGAGTATTAGCTCTCAGCAGGTTGGGCAGAAACACTTCCCACTGCAAGTGATTTCAGCTCTCATTGAGTACTTAGCAAAGGCTCCTAATGAAGCCTATTTAACTCTGTCTTTGAACAGTGGGAAGGAACAGGTTAAACCAGACTAGGGAACCTTGGAAGAGTCTACACCTAGCTGGGACACCCTCTCACTTTCACAGGGCTGGCATTTGAGCCATTGGCTTAACGAGGTCCTTTTAGCTGAGGGTGACCCCCTCATTTGGGATAGATTAAGCACAGTTCTGCTCCCCTTTAGTCATACAATAAAGACAACACTGATAATGGCATTTCACTACCCCAATATTCAGTACTAAAGTGATTTGTAACCCAACTCCAGCCAAAGCTGATCACTTTGAGCAATACTGCTCGATCTACTGGATATTATGGCAGAGTAGGTGTGTTCATGTAAATACAATTTGCTCCTGAAGTCTCTCCCCCTCCCAGCTAGCTGTCAAGGGAGAGTTCAATCAGACCATGCTTACAGCAGTTTGACTTGTGCCAAATGGTAGTGAGGTCAGTACTATCCAGTGGAGTAAATAGAAGTACCTTATTCTTGGAAAGCGTACCAGCACTTCCCAGGGTGCTGAGCAGGTTCCCATTGGTCTGATAATGCATAAGCCAGACTCAGTGCAGGGAAGCCTGTCATAGAAGATTCAAGAAACTAGGCTCTCTAGGGCACCTTTCATCTGCTGCCTCCTTCAGGGGAGTAAGGCCTAGGGGAGTCCAGCAGGTGCCATTCTTTTGGTTTGTTTTTCTGATAAGGAAAAAACAGATTTGATTTTTTTGTTAAAACTAATGTTAAAATGATCAACTACACAGGTTAAGGAAAGAGCATTTATACATCTGGCTATAATGCTTACATTATCCAAAAGTACAAAGTTTAGTTTAAAAGTCAGAAAATACATATAGTACATAATCTAGAACTTTGCCAAAACACAATGCCATTTCCTGTACATATACCTGGGGCATGCAAAGTGTCTAGTGTGACTGAACACAGGGCCCCTAGGTGCTCAGCTTAAATATTGTAGCATTGTGTTATCAGGTTTTCCTCGAATACTCCACCACAAAATAATGTCAGAAGCAGCTGTGCTGCCAGAATAGGAAAGAGATCTGTTCTCCTTCTTTATTATGAGGACTCTGGTGGCACCTTAAAGACTAACAGATTTATTTGGGCATAATCTTTCGTGGGTAAAAACCCCCACTTCGAAAGCTTAAAGAAGTGGTTTTTTTTAACCCACAAAAGCTTATGCCCAAATAAATCTGTTAGTCTTTAAGGTGCCACCGGAGTCCTCATTTTTGTGGATACAGACTAACAAGGCTACCCCTTGATACCTCTTTATTATGCAATTCCCATTGCTTGTTGGGTTTACTTTCACATGAATCATAACTTCTAAGCACAGCAAGTCAAAGCACTGGTTTTAAATCACAAAGCCTCTGGGATTTCCAGGAGGGGCAGGAGGTGACTTAGTGAAGGTATTTTCTCTTATTCTCAGCTGCTCACTTATATTTCAGTACCAAAGAATAGAAATTGAGAATTGAATTAAAATCTTAATTTGTTAATGCCACCTTCAGAGCCCTAGGACTAAAATGCAAACTATTCCCTGTCTCCAACTTTATTATGGGTGATGCTATATTATTTATATAGCAATGAAGTGCACATGACATTCAGTACACACAGGGAAACTAGGTCTATGCCCTGGTGATTTAACCATCTTTTAAAAAAAAAACCAAAACAAAAAACTTCCAGCCAAAGGTTTAATCATTGTAAAAAGAGCCTCAGTTATTTAAAGTAGGCAGTTATGTAACAGAGTATTGATCTCTCTGCCTATTGCACAGGAATCACCTTTAGCATCTTTTCTGTTGACTGGAATGTCATATGGACAGGGACATCCAGCCCAGTTGGAGAGTCAGTTGGCCAGCTCTGGTTATTAATTGTAGTCATCTATAGCAGTTAATATTGAAATAATTCCAGTGTTTTCAGCCCTGGGGAAACATTTAAATAGGTGGGAGGCCCCTATGACTTGAGCTATGACTGAAAGAGTATTTGAAATCTCATGCACTGGCTCTGCAGGAAGCAAAGAAAAGGTTCTGGGTTTCCGTCACAGCCTGTGCACAATTTCCAGCCGTAGTGGCCAGTTTGGTGAATCTTCACTGCTTCCATTTGGTGGCAGCGTAGAGCATTTCTTGCTGTGAGGAGTTTGCTCTAATTCACAGGGAGCTTTGAAGTGGCTCTTAAAAGGAATACGTTACCTTTGTGCTCGTATAGATACTGGCTGCCCCTTTAAAGTGTAGGTTTTAACCTAGAAAGCCTTAAATGGATTCTGTCCTGAACACCTGCAAGATGTGCCTATCCCCCGTTATAGCCCAGTGGCCCAGATCATCTGAGACATCCAACCTTAATCCTCCCCACCCAGGAGTGCTGGAACAATTGTTATAGGAGGGTGCTGCGAGCCATTGACCCAAACTGTAAACACTCTCTCTCTCTCTCTTTCCATATAGGAAACCACGTCAAACCCCTAGTTCCTGCACATGTGTCCCCAACCCATTTAATTGGAAGGGAGATGGAGGGATGTTCAGAGTTGGGGCTGCAATGGTGGAATCTGCTCCCTGCTCCAGTTTACCAAAGTTGAATCTGTTGCCCTTCAGATCATATTGCAAGGTCCATTTGTTCTCCTGGTGGCTAAGGGCTGAGCTTCTAAGAGAATTCCCATCACCTTTCCTAGAGAGCTGGGGTTTGGATGAGAAGTATGTTGGGGACCCTAGTCCTCCACTACATGTGGATTGAATGGATGTGTACCTAGAGCACCTAACTGGGTACTGCAGAAAGTGAAATAAATCAGTTGTGGTCTTAAATAACTAAATAGGTAAGTACCTTATTCTTGGCATGGCCCCTCTTCCTGTCAGCTGAGCAGGTTCCACCTTGCCTGATGATCAAGGATCCTAGAAATCTGTTTGCCATGGAACAATGTGGAATTTGCATTTTTACAGAGAATCTTTCATTTTTACATTTTCTGAAAAAAATAAAAACACAGTGGAACCCTGATTATCTGATCTAATTGGGACTGAGGTCAGATCAGATCATCAAAAATTTGGATAAATGGGAGAACTGGCAGGGCTTGGGCTGTCAGCTTATATTTACAATTTTTAACTATAAAACATTGTGTTTGACAGATACCTATATAGTGGCTAGGGAAACCAAAGTTCACCGTTTTATTTTAATTGTTTAAAAACTTTTTTTTTATTGGAGAATTTATCATGGAAAACTAGAATCCATGATGATGATGTATGAGTGGGGGGAAGCCTGTCATAGGTTCAAGAAACTAGGACCTGCAGGGCACCTTTCATCTTCTGCCTCCTTCAGGGGCGTGAGGCCTGGGGGAGTCCAGTAGGTGCTATTCTTGGGTTACTAATCTAGAAGTCTGCCAAAACACTTAGAATGCCATTTTCCATGCACATGCCTGGGGCTTGCAAAGTGTCTAGTGCCTGAGTGCAGGGCTCCTCTGGACCCATGTGTCATTCAGTCCGTATCTGACAAGTGCTGAGTTGTGAATGTGCTTCTAAGCAGGATGTGCACGTGTAGCCTGTCTTTGCTTCAGGAGGTGCTCTAAAGTGGTAAAAGTCTGACCCACCAGTAAAACTAAAATCTGGGTTTGGCAGAGCACTTCCCTCCTAACTCATTCAGTCTCTCTCCCTAGTTGAGAAAGGAGGCTAATACCACTTAGATAACTAAGAGCATTGTGCACAGGGCTGGCTTTAGGAACTGCGGGGCCCGATTCGAATACCCGGCGGCGGTCCGGGTCTTTGGCGGCACTTTGGCGGCGGGGAGTCCTTCCCTTGCTCCGGGTCTTCTGTGGACACCCTGCCACCGAAATGCCTCCAAAGACCCAGACTGCCGCCGGGTGAGTAAAAAAAATTAAAAAGGCGCCTAAGGCATGAGGCCCTCTTAGGTGCGGGTGTGGGGCCCGATTCTGGGGAATCAGGGGAATCGGCCTAAAGCCAGCCACAATTTGTGCACACAAGTGTATTGGCATTATTAACCCCAATAGCTGTCACCTAATGGCTAAGCCATTCTACTACCAGATAAGAACCTGCTGGAGATCAGCTTTGTTTCTATTCATATGCCACAAACTTTCTGTGTTATCATTGGTAAATCACTTAAACTCAGGCTCAGACCCTCAAAAGTAATTAGACTCCTAACTTCCAAGGGAGTTCAGTGTCAAACTGCAGGCTCTGAGCATCTCACAATATTTACTATATTTATTCTTCACCACCTTTGTGAGGCTGGGCAGGGCTCATATTTCCTGTGGCACAGAGAGACTAAGTGACATGCCCAAGGCCAAAAAGGAAAGCTGTAGCAAAGCAGAAATTTTAACTACACTCTCTTAAGTCCCAATTTAGTGCCCTTACCACTAGACCACCCACTGCACTATCACTGGTAAAGGTAGGGTGGGAGCATATCCCAGCCACCAGTGATTAACCTGTGTGTCATCTAACCGTATTCAAGCAAGGCCGAGGTGACATGGTGATTAAACATCTGGCAGATGACAGTGGCCTGTCCACTCCCCTCTGTTTGTCACCTCACTCTTCATGTCACTTTTACAGCTTGGATGAGACGCTCCATTGCACATGGGTGGTGCTGTAAAATAATTAACAGTAAATAATGCCCCCTCTTTTGCCCTCCAGTGTCCAAACTGGCTTCGCTGCTGCAGGAGAGACAAGAGAAATAGCAAGGAATAGGCAACAGCACAGAGGGTGATGGAGAGGCCACAGGCTAGCAACAGGCACAAAGCGATGCTCAGAGAAATGGGGCAGGGTGCTCTGGCAATGGGGAGCCCAGGGCGCTGTGGTGATGGGTGCACCCAAAGGGATGGAGTAGGGCTCTATAGCAATGGGCGCAATGGGGCGTCCCGGGGGATGGGGCAGGGTGAGGCAGCAATGGGGCACCCCGGGGGATGGGGCAGGGTGAGGCGGCAATGGGCGCAATGGGGCACCCTGGGGGATGCGGCAGGGCGCTGGGGTGATGAGTGCGCCCAAAGGGATGGAGTAGGGCTCTATAGCGATGGGTGCAATGGGGCGTCCCAGGGGATGGGGCAGGGTGAGGCGGCAATGGGGCACCCTGGGGGATGGGGCAGGGCACTGGGGTGATGGGCGTGCTCAAAGGGATGGAGTAGGGCTCTATAGCAATGAGTGCAATGGGGCATCCCAGGGGATGGGGCAGGGTGAGGCAGCAATGGGCGCAATGGGGCACCCTGGGGGATGGGGCAGGGCGCTGGGGTGATGGGTGTGCTCAAAGGGATGGAGTAGGGCTCTATAGCAATGAGTGCAATGGGGCATCCCAGGGGATGGGGCAGGGTGAGGCAGCAATGGGCGCAATGGGGCACCCTGGGGGATGGGGCAGGGCGCTGGGGTGATGGGTGTGCTCAAAGGGATGGAGTAGGGCTCTATAGCAATGAGTGCAATGGGGCATCCCAGGGGATGGGGCAGGGTGAGGCAGCAATGGGCGCAATGGGGCACCCTGGGGGATGGGGCAGGGCGCTGGGGTGATGGGTGTGCCCAAAGGGATGGAGTAGGGCTCTATAGCTATGGGCGCAATGGGGCGTCCCGGGGGATGGGGCAGGGTGAGGCGGCAATGGGCGCAATGGGGCACCCTGGGGGATGGGGCAGGGCGCTGGGGTGATGGGTGCGCCCAAAGGGATGGAGTAGGGCTCTATAGCGATGGGGCATCCCGGGGGATGGGGCCAGTGGTTTCCCCACGAATTGAAATTAGGGGGGGTGTTCGAATTTACAGGGAGGGTGTCAGGACCAATGAGATATATAAAAGAGATATGAATAAAGTAAATGTTTTGTTAGGATTATGCAAATTTAACATAAGGAAAATGCAAGTTACACCAAAACACATAACAGATCTAGATTTCTAAAAAAAAAAAAAAATTAAAAAAAATGTATTTAATTTAAATTGACTTTTGAAAAGTAAGCCATCATGGGATAAGGGGGCAGTTCTCTCATGGATCAGTAACTGGTTAAAAGATGGGAAACAAAGGGTAGGAATAAATTATCAGTTTTCAGAATGGAGAGAGATAAATAGTGGTATCCTTGAGGGGTCAGTACTGGGACCAGTACTGTTCAACATATTCATCTGGAAAAATGGGTAAACAGTGAGGTGGCAAAATTTGCAGATGATACAAAACTATTCAAGATAGTTAAGTCCCAGGCCAACTGCGAAGAGCTACAAAGGGATCTCACAAAACTGGGTGACTGGGCAACAAAATGGCAAATTAAATTCATTGTTGATAAATGCAAAGTAATGCATATTGGAAAGCAATCTCAACTATACATACAAAATGATGGCATCTTGATTAGCTGTTAACACTCATGAAAGAGATCTTGGAGTCATTGTGGATAGTTCTCTGAAAACATCCACTCAATGTGCAGCAGCAGTCACAAAAGCAAACAATGTTGGGAATCATTAAGAAAGGGATAGATAATAAAACAGAAAATATCATATTGCCTCTATATAAATCCATGGTACGTGCACACCTTGAATAGTGTGTGCAGATCTGGTCACCCATCCTAAAAATATATATATTGGAATTGGAAAAGGTATAGAGATGGGCAACTAAAATTATCAGGGGTATGAAACAGGAGGAGAGATTAAAATGACTGGGAATTTTCAGCTTAGAAAAGAGATGACTAATGGGGATATGATAGAGGTCTACAAAATCTTGACTGGTGTGAAGAAAGTGAATAAGGAAATTTTATTTAATCCTTCACATAACACAAGAACGAGCAGTCACCCAATGAAATTAATAGGCAGCAGGTTTTCAAAAATAGAAAAGGAAGTACTTCTTCACACAATATAAAGTCAACCTAGGGACCTCTTTGCCAGGGGATGCTGTGAAGACCAAAACTATAACAGGATTATAAAAAGAACTAGATAAATTCCTGGAAAACAGGTCCATCTGTGGCTATTAGCCAGGATGGGGAGGGATGCAATGCCATGCTCTGAGTGTTCCTAGCCTGTTTGCCAGAAGCTGGGAATGGGCCACAGGGGATGGTCACTTGATGATTACCTGTTCTGTTCATTCCCTCTGAAGCACCTGGCCTTGACCACTGTTGTAAGACAGGGTACTGGGCTATATGGACCATTGGTCTGACCCAGTATGACCATTCTTATGTAAAAATTAATTATAATAACAAAAATGTTTAGTACAGAAACTCCCCAACATAATGACCTCCCAAGATAGCAACAATGTGAGATAACAACCTTGGCAAATACTGCATTTTAAAAATCTTGGCCTACTAGGAAACATATTTATATAAGTTTCCATTCCCAGTCACAAATCTAGCATTCTGGAGCAAAGTGACTAAAATATAGTCCAGCAAACAAATGTTTATTTAACATGCCCCTCACTTTTCCCTCCACCGCACTCCACTCACCAATGTTGTCCTTGGTCAGTGGAGACTCAGAGTTCAGAGGTGCTTTCATGTGAGTACACCTTCCAGGTGGGGGACAAGAAGGCACCTTGCTTGTTCCTCCAGCTGCTCACTGTTCGCTCTGGCCACGTCTGTTCGTTGTGCCACCGTTCACTCCACCAGTCTGTTGCCAATGGCCCTGCGCAGTCACCTTCTGCTGCCACCTGCCACTGTGACCTCTGCGAATTGGTCTCTTGAGGTTCCACCAGCTCTCAGTGATTTCAGCTGAGCTCTCAGTGCGGGAACCTCGCTGCTAGTGCAGTCTGGGCTGTCTCTTACACAAAAACACTGTACCCACAGGAACACTGTCCCCACAACAGGACTAAGCACTTAGACCTGATTGTCAGTGATTTCAGCTGCAGTGGTCACTTAACAGGACAAAAGACTATCTATGGAGCCTAATCAGCTCTGTCTTTAAACAATGGAAAGGGCAGGGGCGGCTCTACAAATTTGGCCGCCCCAAGCAGTCATGCCCGGGAGGCGCGCGGGAGCAGCGGACCTCCCGCGGGCATGACTGCGGAGGGTCCGCTGGTCGCGCGGCTCGGCTGGACCTCCCGCAGGTGCGGGCGGTTCGCTGGTCCGGCGGCTCCGGTTGAGCTGCCGCAGTCATGCCTGCGGGAGGTCCAGCCGAGCCGCGGGACCAGCGAACCGTCCGCAGTCATGCCTGCGGGAGGTCCACTGGGGCCGCCGGCCGAGTGTCCCCTCTGCAGTCATGCCTGCGGCAGGTCCGCTGCTCCCGGGGCTCCGGTGGACCTCCCGCAGGCATGACTGCGGCAGGTCCGCCGGCCCAGCCTGCCGCCCCCCGGGAAAGGGCCGCCCCAGGCGGGTGCTTGCCCCGCTGGGCTCTGGAGCCGGCCCTGGGAGAGGGACAGGTCCCCACCCTCTCTCTTGATGCCTTCAAATCATCACAGGCTACAGTTCTACTCATACAATAAGCCCTTTACTCATACAATAAGAAAAACATTTCATCCCCCATTCCCCCCACATTCAAGTGGTTTGTAACCCAACCCCAGCCAAAATCTATCACTTGGACAACACAGCTCTGTGTGCTGGATACCTAGGTAGATTAGGTGTGAATGTAAATATAATCTGGCCCTGAAGCCTTAACCCCCAGCTCATCACTAGCTGTCAGGGAGAGCTCATTTAGACTTTGCTTACAAATCATCATTTGAAATTATTAGGTTGGCCAACATCACCGAAATGAATGCACTGACATCATAAAAAACAACAGCTGTATAAGGAAGCAAGGAAGCTAATCTATGTTCATACTTTTCAAATCTATTATACTTTTTCAGATACACATATTTTATCATACACTGTATAAGCTTTTAAAGTGTGTATTAATGTTTCAGTTTAAATTCAGATTTCCAAACAGTCACTGAATTAGTATGTAACTAGCTCACAAAACTGGGGGGGGTGTTGGGGAAATTCAGGGGGGGTGTACACCCCCCTGGGAAAATCACTGGATGGGGCAGGGTGAGGCGGCAATGGACGCAATGGGGCATCCCGGGGGATGGGGCAGGGCGCTGGGGTGATGGGTGCGCCCAAAGGGATGGAGTAGGGCTCTATAGCAATGGGTGCAATGGGGTGCCCCGGGGGATGGGGGGGGTTCCGCGTGCAATGGGCAGACGGGGGGAGGGGCAAACCCCTGAGCGGGAGGAGACCGGCCCGGGGTGGGCGGGGCTGAAGGTTGGGGTTGGGGGCGGAGCTACCTCCTCAAGGAGCGCAGGGAGGCAGGGCCGGGAAGTTCCGCTACTCAGCGGACCCAACCTACAGCCTTTCTTGTGCCAGCCTCCCCCGTACGTGCGCGGTGACGTAGCGTGCGTGCCCCTGCTCCTGAGCGCAGGAGAACCCGCACAGAGCTGCCAACGCCCGGCGGAGATTCTGAGGTGAGGGAGTGCGGCGGGGAGCGGGACGCAGCGAATCTCGGGGGGCGCCTCGCCCCGCGCCCGCTATGGAGGGGGGATCGCGGGCATTGCCGCGCGCGAGGCTGGGGAGGCTCTTCCCGCGGGAGCGGGCCGGGCCCGGGGCCATGGGTTGGGTGTTCGTGAGCCGCCGTCGGTGCGCGCCGCCGGAGTAGCAGGGATCTGGGCCTCCCGGGCGCAGAGCGGGGCCGGTGGGCCGTGGCCGTTTGTCAGCGGGCGGGGCTGCAATCTCCGGGCCCCGGGAGTTGGCGGGTGTTTCCGGGGGCAGGGGGCGGATGGGGGTGGGGGCGCTCGTTCGCTTCCCCCTCCCCCGCGGCGCCGACTTCCTGCTTGTGCCGAGCCGCCGACATTTTACAGCACTAGGGAGGGATGTGGGGCCCGGCCTCTGCGCTCGACCTCCCCGGGCCGGGGCGCTCGCGCCTTCCGTCCGTTCTGAACGGCCGCAGCGCCCGTGTCCGCTCCCAGCCTGGGGAGGGGGCTCCGGCGGTCCCTGCTATCCCGGCCCTCGCTGTGGGTGGGGTACGGGAGGAACACGCCTTGTGCTCTCGCTGCTCTTAGCAACTGCTGCCTCAGCCTGCCTGGGAGCCCAGTTGCCGAGGTTGGGTCTGCACTACCATCCTGCTAACAAAGATCCACAAGGAGCCCAACGCGCAGGCCTCTGTGTATAGAACCATCTATAGTGGGCTGACTGGGCTGCACTCCCAACACGGAAGGCTTATACTTCCACCATACTGGGAGCAGAGATTGGAGGTAGAGGGCTCAGCATCTGGCTATTCCCTGGCATATGCTGCACATTCAAGCTTTTTAACTTTAAATTCAGATCTCCAGTACTTTACTGCTATGACAAGCTAGATGTGTAAAAGGGACAGAAACCATCCTGTCTTTGTCTAAGGTATATGCCACATAGAATCATAGAATCTCAGGGTTGGAAGGGACCTCAGGAGGTATCTAGTCCAACCCACTGCTCAAAGCAGGACCAATCCCCAACTAAATCATCCCAGCCAGGGCTTTGTCAAGCCTGACCTTAAAAACCTCATGCATCGACCACTACATGACACTTGTGCAGAGTAGAGCTGGCTTAATATTACTTTACCAGCTTTATCTTTTCATTTCCTGATTCTTGTTCATTGACTATTTTAACTGTAATATGACATTAACTTTTTGGTATACTTGTATGTTATGGGTTCAGCCTTCTGGTCCATTGTCTAATGCCCTAGAATATATGAATACTAGTTTGTCTAAAAGGATTGCAGGATTGTTTTTTACTTAGGCAATGAACAAAAGAGAATGAATGAAAGTAACTTCCTTCCTAGATATTTTAAAGTTGATTTACTTGAGCTGCAACATTAAGAGTTCCTGTAAAAAGAACCAGTAGTTTCATTTAACCTTGTTTCTTAATTCAAAAATAACTCGGATGATGTCAGTAATTGATTTGTCCGTGGAAGTTGTTTTCTTAGCCCATGACTGGGCTACAAGGGAGAATAAGGCAATCTCATGTAGTGCAAAAGCAGGTACACGTAGGATAGCATACTTTTCCCTCCAATACCGTGTACATTTTTTGCTCCTTTTTTAACTCTTTCCATAGTCATGTCATTTTGTTTCTGGCTAGAGCTACAAGAGAATAAGATTCAGTGCTGCTTGGTGGATGGGCTGATAGATCACTTGTAAATCCCCTTTACTCCTTCCAAATCTCAAATGTATTGTGAAAGTGATACATATGAACTACTGTAGTGCGCAAACCCTCCCCCTGTTTGTATTATAAGTGTTCTTTTGGCACCTCAGACTACTTGCATTACCCCTTTTTTGTGTGTGAAAAACTTCATGCTGGTGTATATTTACTAGTAGCAGCAACAGTGGAAATGCTAGCAAGGGCAAGAGTCCAAGCAGTAGCCACTATTCAAAGTGCCGTATGGTGAAAGTTCTTGGAGCAGATCTTCACAAAAGGATGGTACAGAGCCTGTTGCCTTGTCTATGATAACACTCGTGAAACTCCACTGGATGTACTGTTAGCAGTGCTGGGAATTTTTTAAAGCCAAATGCATAATGTAAACAAGACCACATTGAGGAAGCCATATTGGTTGACAGTAATACAGTCAGAAATAGTTTAGTTTGGCCATTTGTGATTGAGTCCTTTGTCTAAGGTTTACCTGTGGGTGTGGCTTGCTTCTGGGAAAATGAGGTGCATTTAAACTGTATGGCATTATAGATTGCAGTGCCCAGGAAGTTTTTTTGTTTGTTTTTTGAAAGTGGGTTTGAGAAATGGGTCAAGAAATATCATGGTACTTCTTAGAATAATGCAGTAGACCTATAAATGTTCAGAGCTATCATTTTCAGTCAGTAAAGGGTTAACTTTTCCATAATAAAATAGAAATTATTTTGTTAGTGTCCTAAAATTTCTGTCTGAAGCTTTTGGTCACTGGAAATACGTGAATATGACAAACTTCAAAGTACAGTCTTGTAAAATGGCAGCTTTGTGTTCCTTTGTGTGGTGAAGGAAAAACTAGCATAGAAAAGTCTGTTAGAAAAGAGCATGTATATGTATAAATCTTGTACATGTCTACAAGCACAGAATTGACTCAGCATGTTGGAACCAGTAGATCAATAGTTCCATTATTACCATTCTTTGTAAAGAGAGCACCTTGTTTTAGAAGTCTGCATTGAGTAATTGTACAGAGAACGGTGACAAACATTGCTTCTGATGCAAGATGGAACATGTCCAAGATTTGTTAACTTGCTTATATGGTGAAACTTTGATGGAGCTGTATGTGCATATACACCTCTGCCTCGATATAACACTGTCCTTGGGAGCCAAAAAATCGTACTGTTATAGGTGAAACCGTGTTATATTGAACTTGCTTTGATCCACCAGAGTGCGCAGCCCCCCCCCGAGCACTGCTTTACTCCGTTATATCCAAATTCATGTTATATCGGGTGGTGGTGTATCGAGGTAGTGGTGTATGTAATGTCTTATGGTTGTGTTTTTCATGACCTGTAACTGATGCATTTAGTCTGATTACCTTGTAGTTGGATGTATGGTTGGCGGCAGGTAATCTGGGTGATTTTTATTTGTCCGTTCTCTTAGTTCAAAAACAATGATAAATTGAAATGGAACTGGTAAATAACTAATTCTATGAGCATGTGAGTCTATAAGTATCCGTTATTTTGCTCCTTCCTGTAAAATATCTGCTATGGTCACTTTCAGAGACAAATACAGGACTAGATGGATCACTGGTCTGATTCAGTGTAGCGGTCTTTCTTTCTGCTAGACCTTTGATCTAGTACCAAAACTAAAATGCCCTAGATCTTGTTAGCCATACCCATAAATATTCTAAATTAAACTTTTTTTAGCATTTGAATGTGTGCAGCCCTACAAACAGGGGCGGCTCTAGGTATTTTGCTGCCCCAAGCACGGCAGGCAGGCTGCCTTCGGCAGCTTGCCTGCGGGAGGTCCCCGGTCCCGTGGATTCGGTGGCGCATCTGCAGGAGGTTCGCCGAAGCCGCGGGACCAGCGGACCCTCTGCAGGCATGCTGCCGAAGGCAACCTGCCTGCCGCCCTCGCGGCGACCAGCAGAGCGCCCCCCGTGGCTTACCGCCTCAGGCACCCGCTTGGCGTGCTGGTGCCTGGAGCCACCCCTGCATACAAATCAGGAAGGTGTGCCTTGATCCCTGCTTGGAACCTCATAACATACATAATAACAATACTATAAGCCCGTGGCTCTCAACTTTTTCCAGACTGCTGTACCCCTTTCAGGAGTCTGTTGTCTTGTGTACCCCCAAGTTTCATCTCACTTAAAAACTAGTTGTTTACAAAATCAGGCATAAAAATACAAAAGTGTCACAGCACAGTATTACTGAAAATTGCTTACTTTCTCATTTTTACCATATAACTAAAATAAATCAATTGGAATGTTAATATTGTACTTACATTTTCAGTATATGGAACAGTATAACCAAGTCACTGTATGAAATTTTAGTTTATACTGCCTTCACTAGTGCTTTTTATGTAGCCTTTTGTAAGACTAGGCAATTATCTCGATGAGTTGATATACCCCTTGGAAGACCTCTGCATACCCCCAGGGATACGTGTACCCCTGATTGAGAACCACTGCTATAAGCAACATGCATTATTACAATAACAGTAGCCTAGATAGATTTTTGTTTAACTGACTTGTAATATCAACAACCTGTCAATGACTTTCTGTTCTTTAGACACCCACATCCCATTGAAGTTCAGGGAGAGTTGGGATCTAATTTATTTAAGCTCCTTTGAAAATCCCAGCCATAATGAATGGGTCATATGCTGTGTTAGTTAGCCAAAGGAATCAGTGAGAGGGAATTGCCACCAATTCTGATACTTTAGCAGACTCTAAAACTGTGTGTCATGTATATTGTAGGGTTTAAATTTGGTGCAGAGCTGTGGATGGACTGTAATCCCATATGGCTGTGCAAACTCAAGACATCTCCTGCTGCTGCTTTATAAGGCATTCTGTAGCCTGTTACAGCTTCTAGCACATCCCTCCCTACAGTAGTGTGGGTATAAAGGTCTAAAATCAGTGGGAAGAGCATAAAGGTGTGAAGAACTTAGTTTAAGGCAGGAGATGGTCTGTGGTTTTCTGCTACATATCCTGTAGTTCATTGAATTGCTGGGTGAAAAAAACAAGTCCACATACCTCTAGTCCCTAGACACAGAGTAAAGTTAAACTGATGCAAGCAAGGTCCAGATTTTTAGAGATACCAATATTTAATTGTTTGAACTGCTGCTTCTCTGTCTCTTGCTAATGATTCCCACTTTAAAGAGAAGCAGTTTATATCTCCAAATTGGACACAGCATCCTCAGTTGATAATCAGGTCACCCTGCAGATCCTTATTCTGAATGAAAAGGAATGAGATGGAAGAGAGATTTTTTTATACCATTATTAAATTTTTTAGAAATGTAGAAGAAAGACACACACAGGTTTTTAAATCAACACTTCTGAATTTCAGATGTTCTGCTGGTACTTTACCTTCTGTCCTATTTAGGATCTCTTGCTACACCATCACTGCATGAGCATCCAACTTTTTGTACACGTTACTTTCAACTGTCTAAGGAATAGACAATAAAATTGAAAACTGATCACATACCGTTCGTGAAGCATCATTTGTTTCATAGTATCGCCAGACGCATTATTCGGGATCTGGGCCCCATTATGCTAAGTGGCATGGGCCTTTTCTGTATTTTGAAAACTTACACCACTATAACGAAATCTAGAAATGCCAGTGTCCTTTTGCTTAATATTGGCAAAGTTATGAGAAGGCACGTTTCCTGCTCCAAAAAGCTTGCAAAGGAAATAAGACCAAATATAACAAGTCAATTTAATGAGAAGTGGGAGGGAATAGACAAGGCAAGAGAAGATTAGGAGCGTAGCTGTCTGTGGTTTCAACTTCACGGTTCGAAACAAAATCTACCTTCTATTTCTATATAATATAGCTGTAGCAATAGCTAAAGTTTTCTTAGTTCCATTTTAACCATCTTTCAAACTGATATTTACTATGCCTGGTCTCTGTCCAATAGTGAAATTCTGTTTGGAAAAGATGAGCAAAACTACTTCTGTTTTTGTGAAATTAATGGGAAAATTCTTCCCCTGCCCAAACTACTTAAATCTTCAATTTTGTATTCTTTTAAAAACAGTTTCAGGCTGATGAAATTGGGTGAAGGAGGTTGAAATTTTGCATGGGAATAGCCCTTAAGAAGTGTCTTCTAGCTGCTTGGTAAAAATCAGTCTTGATATGGTTGCTTTTTTAAGCCTTTGCTCATGTGCAGTAGAGTTGGTTTGAGTTCAGCAAGTTTGACAGTCCAAGTGCAGTGTGTCCATGCTGTTTGATCCTCATGCACTATAAGCTTAATTCCGTTCTCTCCTGACCTTCTGCAGAGGTGGGTTTTAGAGATTTTTAAGCAATTATCAGAAACATGGTCTTGTAAGAATTGCTGTTGCTCTCATTGAGAAAAGGCCTCCTTAGCTTATGCAGCAGTTTTCAAACTTCATTGCACCTTGACTCTGTTCTGACAACAAAAATACCTGGCGGGGGTATATGAGTGGATCCTGAGCTCCACTGCCCTGGGCAGATTGCGGGGAGGCAGAGCCTGAGCCCCACCGCCCCAGGCTGAAGCCCTTGGGCTCCGGCTTTAGCCCAGGGTGGCGGGGCTTGGGCTTTAGCCCTGTGCCCCAGTGAATCTAATACTTTCCCAGGCAACTCCATTAAAATGGGGTCGTGACCAAGTTTGGCATCCTTACCCACAGTTTGAGAACCGCTGGGTAATGAGCACAAAACTGGGAGGCAGGAGGTCTAGAGTTCTAAGATTTCCTCTTCCACTTCCTGCCCTCAATAATTGCTGTTTCTTCCTTAGGGGGGGCCTCTGCATATACCTACTCTTGGGCTAAGTCACCAACAGCATTGTAAGCTTCTGAATTTTATCAGGTCCATGCTCACCACAGCACTTGAATGGTCAGCACCTGGTGTTGCACAAGGGAGGTATGACTCTCAACTGCTTCACTTCCTTCCTGTGGTTAGGCTGCATGGAGAGGAACCTCTCTCTTTAGTCTGGCTTTTGGCCAGGCTCCTAGCCCTCTTCAAATTGAGTTGGTTGTTTTTGACAATGTTACAAATTTTTAAGTAGTCTGATGCTTTCAGGATACTTTTTGTGCTATCCTCCTTTCATACACTTGAGTGAAATCTGACACCACAGCTACTCACAGAAGGAGGCAAATATAAATTGTCATTTTACTGATGGGCCTTTAGTTATCTCACAGATTACAATACTGCATTGTGGTGGGATAGAATGCCTAGAAGGTGCACACACAGAGCACAATATTCTGGGACATCCACTGGACAGAGAGCTGAGAGGAAAGATGATCAGTCAAAACCAATTACAGGGGCATGGTCTTATCCTTGCTTCAAAAAATGTGTGCTCAGCCAGTGACAGGAAGCCAGTATGTCAGAGTAGGACACTGGCAAAAGTTAAACACTGTTAGCTTTCAGTTACTAATAGTGTTAACCATGGGGTAAGCAAACACAAACAATGTCAAGAGCCAGCCAAACAACTAACCAGGCACAGATTAGCTGTAAAGGTTGTGAATAGGTATTGGAATTGGTGAACAAATAATTACATCCACAAACTGTAAAAGGGCATAAAATTAATTAAAAGAAAACTGACGTTTTTACCTAGTGCAGGTAACACCGAATATCACTAAACTTAAGAGGCAAAACATTTTATTTTTCACTTTATATACTTTGTGTTTAACAGCACTTCATTTATGGTCAGTTTCCTCGACCTTTCGCACAGCGGTAAGGCAGTAAGAAATCTCTTTAACCAAAAAAGGGGTGGGGTGGGGGGGGGGAAAGAATATTGAGACTTGAGGGAATGTGTACGACCTGAAATTACTTGTTTATTTTTCAAAAAATAAGCAAGTTAATGAAGGTGGTGTGTGTGTCCATCCCTGTAACATTTTTGGTGAGATGAAAATTGTTTTGGGGTGGAAATAGTTTGGAGTTAAGATAATGAGGAAGATAACATCAGTTTTTTAAGGCACCGTGAACCAGTATTTACATGGGATTGTGTACCATTTTACTACACATGAAGGTTTGTCTTCATCACCAAAACAGCATTTTTATTTTTTGTAGGTGCTTGTAAGCTGCTGAAATTTTCCATGCTTGGTCTTAGTTTAGAAGTCACTTTTGAAAGGGAATTTTGCTCAAATTAGCTCTAAACCAATTTGAATTAACAGGGGGTAAAAAAAGTACTTGTGTTTTTAGGTAGCTTTTTTTACATGCAAAACTGGAAGCAAAACTTTAATATCAGAAGTCTTCAGGTAAGATGCTCTTTGGTTACTTTGTGAACTTTCAAAATAAGCGCAGAAAGTAACAGAGTATAGCTTCACTGCAAAAAGAGGTTGTGTGCTTATCTCAGGTTAGCTAACTTGACTTTAAATAGCAGTGAAGACATGGCACCTTGGCTTTTAGCTTTCCTTAGCAGCTAAAGTTAAAGCTTTTAGGGATGGGGGGAGAGTTGAACTTGAGCTGCTAACCAGAGTTAAAAGCAGTTGCCCTCACTACTGTTTCACCTCAAGTTAGGAATACTTTTTTTTTCTTTCCCTTTTTGCATTGGAGATGTACTCTGAGTAAAGTGTCTTGCTATCATTGCAATCCAAGGGTATGGCTACACTTAGAGCGGCACAGCGCTGCCGCGGGAGTGCTTCCGCGGCAGCGCTTTGAAGTGCGAGTGTGGTCACAGCGCCAGCAGAGAGCTCTCCCAGCGCTGCACGTACTCCACCTCCCTGTGGGGATTAGCTTATAGCTGGGAGCCGTGCTCCCAGCGCTGGGGCATTGTTTACACTGGCGCTTTGCAGCGCTGTAACTTGCTGCGCTCAGGGGTGTGTGTTTTCACACCCCTGAGCGAGAAAGTTGCAGTTCTGTAAAGCGCCAGTGTAGCCAAGCCCCAAGTTATTAATTGTGCTACTTAAATACCTAGCTAATAGACATGGGAAAGTCTCATGCTCAGCAGAAGTAAGGTAGCTGGAACTTGAATTTGTATTTTTTATTGAAAATGGAAACTAAAATATGAACTTTAGTAATGTTAACAGTGCATTAATTTCTTACAATCTGTTAGTTATATAGTTAACACTGCTGGTTAATACTGAAGTTCTGGGAAGGGTCAAAATGTTCAATGGAGGTGAGTGTGAGTGGAATTGATCCATGTGGTTCCACTATGTCCCTGATTCTATGCATTATGAAGCACATTTAGCCTTGGTTTCTAGAGAAATAATATGAATGCTGTAAATAGGCTGTCAAGTCATTTAAAATACAGCTTTGCATTTGAAACCACTTTAAAAAATAGTTTCACTTTGTTCTAATGAGGACTTGTTAAATCTGAGCATTCAACAAGCAAAATGCCTCTCTAAGCAAATTCCTTACTTGAGTAATTTGTGACTTAATCTCAGATCTTGTAATAATAGAGTTGATGTGATGCAAATTAATTTTGATGTTCCAAAGAGCTTGATTAAGTAAGTTCTCAGTTACCAACAGGCAGTTATTTACCTGTAGTGAACTTTTTAAGTTCAGCCAATCCATGCAATGAAACGGCCGCGGTTACATGGTCCATAAAAGAGGAAGCTGTGATGCAGCTGGCGCTCAACAGGAAACTAATACAGGATGTGTACACAAATTTGACGGATCAGTTTCCTCAGGCAGATAGATGTATGTACATTTTAACCTAAAAAAGAGGCATTGATGCAAGTGTAAGTTACCAAACTTAGACTCAAGGCTGGAAATGGAAAAGCTATGTCTTCCATATCAATTTTAATGGCTCATACTGCATATGTGACGGTGAAAACTTAATAGCTTATAGATTCTGACTTTAGGGCTAGAAGGGATGTGATCATCTGATCTTTTGCTAACAGCCCATAGAATTGCCTTCTAATTCTTGCAATGATCCCAATAACTTGTGGTTGAACTAGAGCATATTTTAACTAATCTGCAATGTGTGGATGACTGTTGCCTTAGGAACCTTTTAGCTTTTTGTTTTAAATTTGGAAGTAAATCAAGAAACTTGCATTTTAATTTAATTACTGATAAGAGACTGTGCTTAAATAAGAAATCAAGGCATCTACTTCTGTAACTCTTTGAGCTGTGCATCAACCTGTTTTGTGTGCTGGTAGAAACTAAGTGACACGTAATATTCCTGACCACTGAAGCTCCTTCTGTAGGAATCTAGTAGTTTTGCTGAGCTAAGGGGACAGACTTTATTTATAATGTGCTATGTACTTCGTAGAGCAGATAGAAATGGTCCTTAAGTAAAAAGGAAAGGAATAGAGAGATGGACTGGGTAGAAAACATGGAGAGGAGGCAAACACAGGAAGGAAATTTTATATAAATAATTTCATCTTAATTATAGTTAACACCCAGGAACCCCATCCCACTAGATATATATGGACACTGTTCCTGTCTTGAAGTACTTACTATCTATAAAAGTATGAACAAGTATTTTCCTTGCTTTTCTCAGCAGATTATGCACTTTTTATTGGGTGTGAGGAATTTGCTCATATCTTGGGTTGAACTAGATTAAGAAAAAAAATAATCTGTGTGTATGCGTGTGTGCACTTTTTAAAAAATCTGTAGATAATGTTTAATTTTCCTTTGTTAGACTTACACTAGGTGTCAGGTAAGACTTTCAGAAATGGAGGTCTAAACTTAAGATCCTAAGGGTACGTCCTAATTCGATCTACCCGCCGGATTGGCGGGTAGCGATCGATCTATCGCAGATCAATTTATCGCGTGTAGTGTAGATGCGATAAATCGATCCCCGATCTCTCTCCCTTCGATTGCTGAATTCCAGCTCGGTGAGAGGCGGAAGCAAAGTCGATGGGGGAGCCGTGGCGCGCTGTGGGGACGCGAAGTAAGTAATTTTAATTCGATCTAAGATACGACAACTTCAGCTATGCTATTCTTGTAGCTGAAGTTGCGCATCTTAGATCGATTTCTCTCCCCCTCCCCCCCAGTGTAGACCAGATCTGTATTTGGAAATCAGACCATTTATTTAGGTACCTAAATATGGCCTTAAAAGCCAAAATGTGTGTGGATTTTTTTTTAAATCATAACGCAAGATTTTTTGGACAAGAAGCAGCATGGATAAATCCTTAAACTGACTCTTATCCCTCCCCCCCCCCCCCCAAAAAAAAGACTTCTGAATGTGTCTTTAAAAGGACACCACTGTATTTGGGAGTATTTTATACATGTTATTGAAAAGGGGTCATTTGGCATGTCAGTAACTTGGAAAGATTCAGTTACAGGTTTAAATTCCACAAAGGAATTTCTTTTTTTTTGTGTATCTTTGTTTATGTTCCCTGTTGTATTTAATTATTGCACTTGGTATCTTTTAGAGCAAGTGATTCTGAAACCTCTTTACTATCACACCTCACTCTCCTGTCAAAGGAGATTAGTTCAGGCCCCATGTTCATATTGGCTAAAGCTATAAAGTTTATAATTAAACCATCAGAAGCTCATCCATTTAGTTACAAAGTGTCACTGTGTGTGTTTAGCATTTCTAGTTGTGGAAAAACCTATCCAAACTAAAACTGGGAGTGGCCTTCAGTGGAATTTTGGGGTAGGGTTCCAAGGGGAGAACAACAGAATGGGAGATAAAGGAGATTAAGGCCTGGGAGCTGCTATCTACTACAGCAGGGGTAGGCACGTGAGCTGATTTTCAGTGGCACTCTCACCTGGGTCCTGGTCACTGGTCCGGGGGGCTCTGCATTTTAATTTAATTTTAAATGAAGCTTCTTAAACATTTTAAAAACTTTATTTACTTTACATACAACAATAGTTTAGTTATAAATTATAGACTTATAGAAAGAGACCTTCTAAAAACATTAAAATGTATCACTGGCACGCGAAACCTTAAATTAGAGTGAATAAATGAAGACTCGGCACACCACTTCTGAAAGGTTGCAGGCTGGCTGTAGTCACCAATAAGTGGAGCACTTAGCGTGGAGAAGAGTTATCTTGTTCTCAGTGCTGGTATTGTAGTGGCTCCCAAAGGTGGCCAAGAGTCGTCATTGCAGAGGAAGCGCTGCTGGGTGGGTGACTGACAGATTGTAACTAAAGCTGCTACAAGCATACAAAAAACTGAGAAGCCCATGCAGCAACTTACATTTTCAACTCACCCTCTTGAAAACAGGAAGTGAGTTCCAGGCCTCGCCCAGATACTATCCACTCCCTACCAATGCAGCCTGGCCACACAGCTTGAGAGAGCCTACCCTATAACAAGTCCAACAAAAAAAAAAATGCAGATCAGCCTATCTTCCTGAATGGATCCCATTGGAGAGTTAGTGTGGCATATTCATAATTTGGATCTGTTGGTATTTGAGCTTGTTAGTTGTGACCTGATATCACTTTGGAATATACTGGGTAACTTAGTTGGAGTTCTATACTCCTTCCATTTTCATGTAGAAATTGAATAAAATGAACCAGTAAATTCTCACTAAAGCTTAGTCTTTGCTCAGTTCACTTCTTAACCAACTTTCTTTTGCCCCTTATCCTCTCTGACCTTCAACATCTTTCTTTTGCCTTATTTCTCCCACAACTAAGCACATGAATATTTAGCTATTTCCTGCATCAGGCATATTATAGTATTGCCAGCAGCTGCAATCGTGTTGCTCTTGCCATCGATGGGGGTTGCGTCTGAATCCTTATGTCTTTTGTGCAGTTCTGCATCCTAGGATGAATGATTCACTATAAATCATTTTAAAAGTAGAGTAGTCTAGTCCCTATCTTCTTATGGATCTGTTTCTCTAAACCAGTGATACTCACTCAAACTGAGGCTCTTTAGTGTGTGCTGCAAAGAGCTGCAGGAGACATATCAAAACACTGTGCTTTTACTGTGTTGTTAACCAATTAAGTTATCTACTTGCACTAAATTATTAATGTATTTGCTGTGAGAATTTTATATATTAAAAATATATAGTATAGTATAGTAAATGAAACAATGAATTCACACTACTGTGGCTCTTTTGGGTAATGCTGATCGCTAATTTGGCTTCTGAACCGCTGAGGTCTGAGTATCACTGCTGTAAAACACTCCCCCTCTCCCCCTTTTTTAGTAAGAATCCTGTTTCTTAAATCAGGACTGAGTTGGTCTCCGTGTTGTCTGCTTTTCACTGACATGATTTTTTTTCTCTGAAACATTATTCTTGTCCCTCAGTCATACTATAAGTGATTACACTCGTTATAGTTGGTATGGCAACACCCATTTTTCATGTTCTCTGTATATATATATATATCTTCCTACTGTATTTTTCCATTGCATGCATCTGATGAAGTAGGTTTTAGCCCACGAAAGGCTATGCTTAAATAAATTTGTTTGTCTCTAAGGTGCCACAGGTACTCAGGTATCAGAGGGGTAGCCGTGTTAGTCTGGTTCTGTAGAAGCAGCAAAGAGTCCTGTGGCACCTTATAGACTAACAGACGTTTTGCAGCATGAGCTTTCGTGGGTGAATACCCACTTCTTCAGATGCCATTCTTATAACTAAATGCTAAACTCTGCCTTTATATGCAAGTGCCATAGAATGTAGGGAAAATATTAAGTGAGATTGTGTAGGTCATTAAATATTTCTCTGGTCACTGGTCTTAACCTCAAATATGTAGTCAAATTGACCTGAATGAAAGGACTAAATTTACCAGTAATTGTTTTGAACTTGGACTTGTCCTTTGAAAATACACTAACCCTGCACTCTCCTGGGGGGGCCAGATTATTGAAATTAAATACTGGGCACATGAATGGAGTGTGTTCCCTAAAATGTGGTATCAGATTAGACATTGGAATTTTTGCCGCATACGTATGCTTCTTACTCTATCATGTCTACATAGGTTAGCAAATTCCTGGTTTTTCTGGTGCTAGCCAAAGTATGACATGGAGTAGAGGTTTAATGTCATTGTCTACCATGCCTACATAAGTCTTCCCTGTAGTAAAGGGCTTAATGTGTATGAAAAGAGCAGTATAAATGACAGTGTTGAAGGAGTGAAATGCCAGATGGTGCTTTATATCTTGTTCTGAGAAATTCTTTGCTACCATTTCCTAAAATTGGCTTAATTCTTAATTCTTATGCACCCATGGCTCAAAAGATAAGATTGTAGTGAGGATTCTATTGCAAACCTTATTTTTAGAAACCACTGAAAATGTCTAACAATTTCCATATCTGTTCTGAAGACAAATAAGCATTGGAAGAAAAACCGGTAATTCTTCACTTCTGTCACATGGATGGAGAATAACTTGTTACAAAAATGCAGATTGCATTAAAATACTTGGGTTGAATTGAAATAATTATTGGGGGAAAAAAACTTCCTAAACCCAAGGTAACATTGACAACCAAATTAAGGCTATGTCTACACTACAGACTTTACAGCAGCACAACTGTACTGCTGAAAGCTTTCCCTGTCAGGAGAGCCTTTCTTGCCGACATAAAGCTGTCCACACCACCACTTTTGCTGGTGAAACTTACGTTGGTCAGGGGTGTGTGTGTTTTTTCACACCCCTGACTGACAAAAGTTTTACCAACAAAAGTGGTGGTGTAGACCAGCAGTTCTGAACCTTTTTTCTTTCTGAGGCCCTGCCCAGTATGCTATAAAAATTCCACGGCCCACCTGTGCCACAACAACTGTTTTTCTGCATATCCAGTAGATTAACAGCCAGGGCTGGCAGTAGGTGGTGGCAAGCAGGGCAACTGCTTGGGGACCCATGCCACAGGGGGCACTATGAAGGTATGTTGCTCAGACTTCAGCCCCAGGCAGTGGGGCTCGGGCTTTAGCTTTCTGCCCTGGGCCCCAGTGAGTCTAACACCTGCCTTGCTCTCTGGATTATTTTGACGGACCCCCTGAAATCTTCTTGTAGCCCCCCGGGGGCCCTGGACCCCTGGTTGAGAACCAGTGGTGTAGACAAGGCCTAAGTTAGTTTTGTTGTGGCCCAACTCTGTACTCTTCAGTTAATTTGCATTGCCGCATCTGTAAGTGATATGGACTTCTGGACACCCTTCCCAGAAAGTTGCTTTCTGGACTCTTGTTTTCTTCATGCTGTTTGTCACCAGTTGGAGTCAAGATGCCAGCTGATACCATAAATTGACCAATAGGTGTGCTAAATAGAAAATATCCACTGGACTAAGGCTAAAAATTACCTAGTGTATTAACCAGTTTTTTACGACATATTTGAGGTTTGTGTGAAATTATGAGTGTGGGGCTACCTTGACCAGAGGACTCCAGTGACCAAAGATGCTCATTCTGCAGTTGAGACTGCTCGATGAAACTGGGTTGATAATGACACTTAGTGCTTTTCTGTGAGAAAGTAAGCAAAAAATCTAAATTTTTTTCTTTTGTTCCCTTAGATTCATATTGGATTTGATATACTAACGGACTTCAGCTATGCAGACAATTAAATGTGTGGTTGTGGGTGATGGTGCTGTTGGTAAAACATGTCTCTTAATTTCTTACACAACAAACAAATTCCCATCGGAATATGTACCAACGGTGAGTATAAAGGGTGAAAATGTCATTGTTTTGGGGGCTGGCGAAATGAAAAGCATAATCCTGTAGTTAATTTTATGGTCTATATACTGTTACTTTCTTGTGCTCCTCCCAGATCTTTACTTTTATCACATCTCTCCCTCTCTACTTGGTACCCAGACCTGACGTCTTATGACAAGCTAGAAAGCAACATGTTCAAGGCACATTCTGCTTATAATAAGCAAAAGTTATAATAGCGTCTGTATTGCTTCTCTGTGTGTTTTGAGACATTGGTATAAGTGAATTCTTGTCCATGATTTATCTGTTTCTATGACGGACCCATGTTTGTCTCATGACCCATCTAGAGGCTAAAAGGTAGTGGAGGTAGCCATATACTTAAGATTCTAGGAATCAAGGCAAAGGAATTTGACCAGCAAGAATCAGAAGGTCTGTTGGTACAAGGTATCAATATACTTCCCTCTCCAGTTTAAACTTGGAAGAAGCATGGCAAAGTTGTGGCTGCAGAGGATCTATCTGATAGCTCTAGGAAGCATTACCCTGCAGGTCCTAATCCTCTCTGTGGTCCTGAGGGCAAGAGGGAGGTATCTAGAACCCCTTCTTCCTTTCCTTTGGAGGAGGGAAAAAAATCACTAGGGGCTGGTCCACACTAAGAATTGGGGTCGAACTAGGGTACGCAAATTCAGCTACGTGAATAGCGTAGCTGAATTCGAAGTACCCTAGTTCGAACTACTCACCCGTCCAGACGCCGCGGAATTGAAGTCCGCGGCTCCAAGGTCGACTCCGCCACCGCCTTTTGCAGTGGTGGATTACCGGAGTTCGAACTATCGCTTCCGGAGTTCGAACTATCGCGTCCAGATTAGACGCGATAGTTCGAACTCCGAGAAGTCGAACTCACTGCGTCGACCCGGCTCGTAAGTGTAGACTAGCCCTAAGTGAGAGTGCTGAGGTGGCAGTACAAGCTTCTGGTTCTATTGGAACTGATTACCTAGTTTTCCTTCAAGTGATTGTGCACATATACATTCCATTGTAGGTGTGTGTGTGCGCGTGCAATGCACTTGAGTTGGAGACTTTTGCCAGCAATAGTCAGCGCATGTGCCCCTGGTCTCCTTGTGGTCTCAGGCAAGGGCATAAAAGGGACATGTCCACCACCTTCCTCTGACTCTCTTCTCACTGCTTGTGGCAAGAGCTGGAGCTCCATGTAGCCTTAGCTTTGGTCAACCAGCTTTAGAAAACTTTATAAAGTTGTTCTAGTTATAGTATAAGTGTAGTTTAGTGTATATAGTGTAGAATAGTATAGTTATTGTCACCGAGTGTGGGGGAGTCAGGGTCCTACATCCCCCACTTCCTGCGATTCACTGTGAGTCTCAGCCAGCCAGTAAAACAGAAGGTTTATTAGATGACAGGAGCACAGTCCCAAGCAGGGCTTGTAGGTACAACCAGGATCCCTCAGCCAGGTCCCTCTGGGATGGGGGCAAGGATCTTAAACCCCAGACTTGGGGTTCCCTGCCTCTTCCCAGCCAGCCCAAAACTGAAACCAAAACCCTTCGAGCAGGCTCTCTCCCCCTCCTTCTCTCCCTTTGTCCAGTTTACCAGGCAAAGGTGTCGACTTGCCCCATCCCCCTTCCTGGCTCAGGTACCGTCCCTCACCTAAAGTAATCCCCTGCTCTCCCATCCCCCATGCAGACAGTTCCAGTAAAACTAAATGACATTCCCAGGTCAATCCACCCCACTCTCTACTGCGTCACAGTTATACTTTTATTACTACCTGGAAGATTTACTATGAAGAAATCCCTGGTTCTAAACAATGTGCCACATGCAAGGCTGTTATCCTGGTCAGGTGGGCACAAGAGAGAAACAGGAGAAGGCCACAGGCGGGGGCCCACAGCCAAAACCTGAGGGGGGTGGGTGGGTGTGTGTGTGTGTGTGTGTGTGTGAAAACTGAAACCCAAGGACTTCAGCCCTGACAGCCTGTGGTGGGGGCTGTAACCTGAGACCCGCCACTCAGGGCTGAAGTTCTTGGGCCTTGGGCAGTGGGGCTTGGGATTCAGCCCCAGGCCTCAGGAAGTCTAATGTCACTCTTGGCAACCCCCACTTTGGGGTCCCGACCCACTGTTTGAGAACTGCTGCACTAGACCCTCTCTCCAACACAGACCTCAATATCCCCCTAAGAAGAAACCAAGATCTCCTAGATGTCAACAGCTGTCTTTAATGTAGTGGGCCCTTCTCATCAGACATCTTCAGAACAGACATTTTGGTTGAAGACAGTATATCAACAATATCTCCTTTTGAGTCACGTCTGTCCCTTTTTTACCATGCTTGGGAAAACATCACATCAGACAAGTGGGTCATGGTTAAGGAGGGACATGTTATCCAGTTCCTTTTAGCAACCCACATTCCTTGTCCCTCTTCAGGGCCCCTCTCATGAGACTGTTGCTTCAAGTGCTGTGGTCTTTTCTAGAATTGGGAGCAATAGAAGACGTTCCTTACCAACATGAATAGAAAGGCTTCTATTCCTGATACCTTCTGATTTTGAAGAAATCTGGGGGCATCCATCCTATTCTAGACTTAAGAAAGCTGAACGGATTAATCAGAAAGGTCAAGTTAAGGATGGTTGCCCTTGCTTCTTCCCTGGAGATTGGTAGCTGTCCTCGATTTTTGCAATATGTATACTTCCACATTGTGATATGTCCCTCCCACATTAATTACCTTCGATTTGTGGTAGGCACCAACCACTACCAGTACATAGTGCTCCCTTTTAGTTTGTCATAAGCTTTAAGGGTCTTCACCATATGTATGTCAGTATTAGCAGCACATCTGTCATTTAGGCATTCAAACTTTCATTTACCTGGACAATTGGCTGATGTGGGCAGCATCAAGAGACCAGATCCAACATCAGAAGCATCAGATGCCTGTCATTAAGTCCTCTTTTGTCTACACCTGAAACTAACATTTGGAGAGGTCTCAAGTGTAACCCACTCAATGTATATCTTTAACAGGGGCATACCTCAATAGTCATGGCTTCTCTCCTAGTGGAAAGGTATAGAATTATAGCAGCCTTTCCAGTGGCCTCAGATCCAACCCTTTAACAGTGTATACCTGCCTGCAGCTCCTAGCCTTTGTTCCATCATAGATGCATTTCTTCTTCCCTGGTCCAGTCTGCTCCTATATGCATTCCCTCCAGTTCCTCTCATTCCCTGAATTCTCAGGAAGCTGAAACAGGACAAAGTATTGTTGATCATCATTTCACAAGCATGGCCAAGACATTGTTGGTTCACGGATCTACGTTGCCTCTCCATCTGTTCACTGAGAACTTCACCACTAGTGGCAGATCTTCTGTCATAGAATTAGGGTGTATCTCTGCACTCACCTTACTGCCTGGATGATCTCTGGTTGAACACTCATGAGAAACTGTGATCCCAATAGGTCCAGACCATCTTGGTGAGTAGCAGAAAGGAGTCTGCTAGAGCCACACACAAATCAAAGTGGAAGAGATTTTCCCCTTTGGGCACAGTCTGACAAAGTATCGCCACGTCGCAGTCCAGTGTGTGCATAACTGCAGTATCTCCTATATTTGAAGTCCTCAGGCCTCTCAGATAGTTCTTTGAGAGTTCACCTGGGTTCTATTTCACCTGGGTTCTATTTTAGCATATCTGCCAATAGATGGATTTTTCCATCTTCTCTGATCCTCTTGTTTTGAGATTTTCAGAAGGCCTAGTTAATACTTATCGTCCTGTGTCTGAGATTTAAATTTAGTTCTCTAGATTTGTGGGTTCCCCTTTGAGCCTATGGTGACAACTTCACTATCTGTGTTGTCTATGAAGATCACATTTTTAGTGGCAATCACTTCCATGAGGAGGGTTTCAGAACTTAAAGCTCTTCTTGCTGACCTTCCTTTTACAGTCTTTTGTAAGGACAAGATGTTCCTTAAACACATCCTAAGTTTATGCCTGAGGTAGTATCAGCCTTCCATCTAAATCAAACCATTAACCTTTCAGTTTTTTTCACGAAATCCTATTCCTCTCAGGCCGAGGAAACTCTCCATTGGATGTTCATAGAGCTCTGGCATTTTATTTGGACTGTACTAGATTCTTTAGATAAGGGGTTCTCAACCTGGGGGTCGTGATCCCTCAGGGAGTCTCGAGGTTATTACGTGGGGTGTTGCGAGCTGTCAGCCTCCACCCCAAACCCCGCTTTGCCCACAGCATATATATATACATTCAGAGGCTTGCTGTGTGAAAAGGGTCACCAGACAAAAGTTTGAGAACCACTGCTTCAGATCTTCTCCTAGACTCTTTGTAACCTTTGTTGAAAGAGTGAAGGGCCAATCTGTATTGTCTGAGAATCTCACTGGATTTCTGGCTGCTACCAGCTCACTAAGTCTCTCCTGCAGAGGATAATGGCTCACTCTGCCAGAGCTCAGTCCTCCACTTCAACTTTCCTGAGCAATGTTCCAATAGGTGATGTTATATGGAAGGCACCAACATGGTCATAGCTTTTCTACACATTATGCCATCATGCAAGCCTCTCATGATGGTGCTGGCTTTGGCAAATTGGTGCTACAGTCTGTTTAGATCTCAAGTCATTCCACCTGAAAGGAAACTGTTGTTGAGTCACCTACAGTGGAATGTATATGTGCACAATCACTCAGAAAAAAGTTACTTATCTTACGGTAACTTGTGCACAACACATCGAAGAACATATACACTCCACGACCCTCCCAACTTTCCCACTAGTCATAACTGAGGAAGGAATGGAGAAGGATATGGCAGGGATGCCTCTTCTATGGCATCGCCTAGGAGCATGAGGAGAGAAGGAGCACATGCTCTGCCAGGTGGTACTGCTGGCAAAAATCTCCAGCTCGAGTGCACGGAGTGTGCACATAGTTACAGTGGAATGTATATGTGCGCAATGCATCTTGAAGAACAGTTACTGTAAGATAAATAATCATTTTTTCTGGAGCTCCTTAACAATGGGACAGTCTCTTCCACAAAAGAAAATTACTCTGATCCACTCCCGTATCTGGGACTATAGGAAGACTATCTTCTTAATCTTGGACTAGTGTGGACCTGAAGCTGTTGGAGGTTAGGCTCAAAGCCCGAGGACCTATGCATATGCATTGATCTACAACTCCACCTTCTGGCAAGAGTGAATCTTATTACAGACATTGGAGGGATTAAGTTTGAAGCTTGAATGATGTGGCTGTGCTGGCAATCTCTGTGATTCTACCTATACCACAGGAGGAGGATGGAGAAACTATCCTCTTGCAGATAATAAACCCTGATCTGAGAGCAGTGTAAGTCCACTTTTGAACCCATGGGAGATGGCTCACTGTTTTGTCTCTGAAAATTGCATTCCTTATAGCTGTAACAACTGCAAGAAGTGTCAGTGATCTTAAGGTTCTTATCACTGATCTTCTTTTTATGCTTTTCCCTGAGAATGTGGTCCTTTGCAGTCACCCCAAATTTTTTCCTAAATTGATAAGATTACCATATATTAATCATTTGTTATATCTGTTAGTATCTCTTCGAGCTTTGGGTTCCTAAACGAGTCATTCTCAACCTTTCCAGACTATTATTCCCCTTTTAGGAATATGATTTGTCTTGTGTACCCCCCAGATTTCACTTCACTTATACTACTTGCTTACAAAATCAGACATAAAAATGCAAAAGTGTCACAACAAACTATTACTGAAAAATTGCTTGCTTTCTCATTTTTACCATATAATTATAAAATAAATAAATTGAATATAAATATTGTACTTGCATTTCAGAGTATAGTATATAGAACTGTATAAACAAGTCATTGTCTGTATGAAATTTTAGTTTGTACTGACTTTGCTAGTGCTTTTTATGTAGCCTGTTGTAAAACTAGGCAAATATCTAGATGAGTTGATGTACCCCCTGGAAGACCTCTGCGTACCCCTAGGGGTGCATGTACAACTACTTGCAGCAGATGTCAAGAGGGCTTTCTACCATAAAAATTCACCATCTCTTCATTGCATATGGTGATAAGGGAAATTTATTACTGCTCAGTGCGTGTCCAAGTGGATCAGAGTCTTTATTAAAGAGGTCATAAGATAGCCAGCATTCTTGTGTCCGAAGGGCTCATGGCTCATTCCACTAGGGCTAAGGCAACTTCAGGGGCTTGACTGTTTTCCCGTAGTAGGAAATCTATAGGGCTTCTACATGGAGCTCAATACATACTTTTAATAAGCCTTATGCCTTCCACCAAGCCTCAATATATTATGCACATTTGAGAGCAGTGTTCAGTCTTTGTTTATCTAGGACTCCTAAGCCCACCTTTCTGGGGAAGGGTAGCATTGCTTGCTAAATTCCCAGCAGTTACTGTAAGGTAAGTGACCGTAAAGAAACAAAAGTTACATAGTTACTTAGCAATAGCTGGTGGTGGTCAAGATGGGCAGTATGAACATGCAGAAGCCTATCTGCCCTTCTTCCTTGGAGTTCTGTTACTCTCAAGCTTTGAGGTTCAGGTGGAAGGAACCTTGGTTATGTCACATCCCCTTTTCTAGCCCTTGCATGCAGAATGTTCAGAGTCTGAAAGTGGGTAGGGTCTGCTTGCAGGAGCCCCAGCAAGCACTGCTGTTGGAATATTCCATTGGCCTGCAACTCTACAGGCCCATCTTCCTATAGTGTGAATGCACAGAGGCTTATTTCAAACTCCTGTTAATGGACAGTGACTTTCATTTTTCTTGCCAATGCTCATAGTAATAAAAGAACAGGCAAAAAATATAGAAATACAACAGCCAGTATTGTTTCTAAAATGAAAACGAGTCATCCATTTGTCATCAGCCAGCCTTAATGTCTCAAAGGCATTTATAGCTGAAAAAGAAACTTAACTGAGTGCCTGCAAGGCTGTTTTCTGCTGTGGTGAACAGTGTTAAATGATCAGTTGTGATTCCTGGCAAGGAAACTTTAAAAGCAGCTAAGGGTTCTGTGTGGGATTGCTGAAATACGCTTTCTTACCCCCACTGATATTTTCTACCTCAGAGGTAGAATCTGGGATGATGGACAGTAAGTCGTGTGTCGTGTCGTTCCTCCCCCCCTCACCCCTCCGCCCGCCCCCAAGCATACCAGTAAGAGTAGAGAGTAACTGGCTAGAAATGACTCGTATTCTAGCAAGAGAAAAGTGTAGATCCCCTTTTGCTGGTTGTGCTCAAGGAGAAGGGAGCTGGCAAGTGCAGGGATCATCAAGAAATTTGGACCATGACAAAAATTGACTAAGGTCTAGTGAAGGTCCAGACTCCAGAGGAAAAACAATAACAATTATAATTTAAAAAAAAAGATTTTGGCATCCGTTCAAAAGCATCTAGCGGTCCAGATTTGGCCAGCGGTCTGTCTATTGATTACTCTTAGAGTAGAGGGAAGGAGAAGGGAGATTATGCAAAAAGTGGCACACTTGGGTTTTTAGGCACTGGTGTATGCTGTGAACTCCCACTTTCAGCTTATCCCTGTTAGCTACACTGGTGCAAGTAATGGTTTTCACTTCTGTACCGCACGAGCCATTTTGTAGCTGCAATAGTGAAAACCCCAGTATAGACAAGGCTTTCATCTGAAAGTGATGCATTGTCACTACACCAGTGTGGTGGATCCCCTTTCTCTTTCACTCTGTTCCACCTCCTCAGCTTCCATCATTCCCCTCTTCCTAGAACATGCTCAGCAATGGAAGGAAGGGGAATAATGCAAAGTAGTCCAAGATATTCACCACCTCTGAGAATACCTTTGCAACAAAGGAGCTATAGAGACAGTTCCTCAAGGAGTATCTGTGGGAGAGGGAGTAGGGGGGTATGATTCTACCTCAGGTGCTTGCTGATACCAAAGAAGGTAGAAGGCCTCTCTGAATCCAAGATGAAGCAGATTCATCAAGTCCCTCAAGTTCAAAATGCTGAGCTTGAATAGTCATCTCTACCCTGTCCTAAGCTGACTGTGCTGGTCTTCATCTAAACAAAATGCTAGCCTCTACATCAGGGGTGGGCAAGCTTTTTAGCCTGAACGCCACATCTGGGTATGGAGGTTTTATGGCGGGCCATGAATGTTCACAAAATTAACAATTCATGTTCAGACAGGGACAATACAGGTTTGTTTCAAAATCAACACTATTAAAATAATTTTGAACAATGCGCTGTTAGAAAATTACATTACTGGGCTGTTTGTTGATTTTTACCACACAATTTTGCTTCTGTCTGAACAGAAATTGTATGTTACCCTGGATTTGTCGGGCATCAGCTTCCAGTCATGGGAACTCATTAAGATTCACCCAGCCCCCTGCTCTCAGAAATCTCCTCCCACATAGGTCTCAACAGTCCACAATCAAATCACCTCTGGGTGCTTGGAAAGTCACCTAAGTCAACAAGTAGCAGACACCTGGGCTTGCATGTTCCAGGCTCTGATGAGGCACTTTTGGCTTGGGTAGCCAGAGTAATGTGTGTTCTTCTTCGAGTGATTGCTCCTATGCATTCCATGTAGGTGTGTGCGCCGCGCGTGCACGGCTCTTCGGAACATTTTTAGCTTAGCAACACCGGCGGGCCGGCTGGGCGCCCCCTGGAGTGGCGCCGCTATAGCGCTAGTTATATACCCCAGCCGGCCCGTCCGCTCCTCAGTTCCTTCTTCCCGCCCGTGATGGCAGTTGGAACTGTGGAGTGCTTGTCGTCCTCCACTTACCTAGCTCACCTTGGTTCTAGTTTGTATTTAGTGTGTATAGTTAGTTGTTAAACTGAGTTAGTTGATTAGTTAGTAGTTAGATTAGGGGGAATTAGGGGGGCTTAGCCCCTCTTTTCCCGTCCGGTGCGGGTGTATGCCCAAGACACCGGGATTCAAGCCCTGTGCGGCTTGCCAGCGGCATATGCCCGTTGGGGACCCCCACGACGCCTGCCTTCGTTGTCTCGGCGAGGGACATCGACCAGACAAGTGCCTCATTTGCAGGTCATTCAAGCCGCGAACTAAAAAGGAGCGGGACATTAGGTTGCGGCAGCTCCTTATGGAGTCGGCGCTTACCCCTGCGGTGCCGACTCCTCCGGCTCCAGCGTCGTCCTCGGTGCGGAGTGCTCCAGCGGTCCCCGGCCGGTCCGGTACCGAGACTGTTAAGAACAGCCGGCACCGAAGCCCCGGCACCGTTCCCATTCACCATCTGGGAAACGGAAGCCTAAGCCCAAGGCTGTAGACTCTGCTACGCCGAGACCATCGGTCCAGCAGCGGCGCCTTCGGCACCGTCCGTGACAGCGCACGGACCGTGCGCGGTACCGTCGACTCCGGCACCGGCTGGGCCGTCGAGTCCGGTACCCCCGCGCTCCCCGGTGCAAGCCGTGGTCGAGCTGCCTCTCCCGTCCACGCCCGAGACGTTCTCGACGGCGAGGGAGCTCATAGAGCTAACAGAGGCACCGAGCCTCCGGCCCCCGGCACCGCCGGTGTGGGCTGTTCCGTCAGCGGGTAAACCGGCCATGGTACGACCGGCCACCCCTGACAAACGGGATAGGAGGCAATCCAGGTCCCGCTCCCGGTCTCGATCCCGGAGACGGTCACCTTCCCGCCGTTCAAGGTCACGGCACCGGTCTCCATCATGGTACCGCTCTCCTTCTCGGCGCCAGTCGCAGTCCCGGTACCGCTCCTCATCGCGGTACCGGTCGTACTCCCGGAGGCGTTCCAGGTCCCGGTCCCGCTCTCCGGACCGTCGGCACCGAGGGAGGTCCGGATCCCGGCACCGCTCCCGACGCCATTCTCGAAGCCGCTCCCGTCGACGACGATCGAGATCGCGGTCGACCTCCCGCTACTCTCGCGGTCGGAGGTCCCGCTCCCGGCACCGAGACGATCGGCACCGGTACACGGCACCGTCCACGGACAGACTGGTGGCATCGACGGCGCAGTCTCTGAGCGCCTCTGCCCCCCCGTGGCCTTCCCGCCAACCGTCGGTCGCTTCACACGACGGCAGCGGTGCAGATTACCGCGCGGACCCACAAGGACAAGACCTGGGTCCCCAGCAATGGGGTTTCTGGACCCCCTGGGCGGGTCACGAGGCTCAAGGCGCCCCCTTCCTCCCGCGACAGGGGCCTTCTGACCATGGGGTGCCGGAAGCCACCGTCAGCAGGCCCCCTCCATCGCCTCCGGTTGAGGTTCCACCGCCGCCTGTGCAGACGGAACATCCCGTAGAGACGGCGACCTCACACCCCATGGACGAGCCTCAGCCTCTGCCTATCGGTCAGGCCCACTTCTCGTCTTCCTCGCCCGACGAGGCGGTGGCGGGATCCTCGTCATCCGATCCCCCGCCGATTGACTTACGTGCCCATCAGGACCTCCTTCATCGGGTGGCACAAGCAGTTAACCTTCCGGTAGCGGAGGTCGTCGAGGACGAGGACCCGATCACTAATGTGGTCGGAACAGAGGCCCCCATGCGAGTGACCCTACCGTTTGTTCGGACGATCCAGAAAAATGCCACCACACTTTGGCAGTCCCCGGCGTCCATCCCTCCCACTGCCCGTGGAGTGGAGAGGAAGTACTCGGTACCCCCGACTGGGTACGAGTACCTGTACACCCACCCGACCCCGGACTCCCTAGTGGTACAGTCCGTGAATGACAGGGAGCGAAATGGGCAACCTGCGCCGGCTCCTAAGTCTAAGGACGCGCGCAGGATGGACCTCTTGGGCCGAAAAATATATTCGGCTGGCGGCCTCCAATTACGCATAGCAAATCAGTTGGTTCTCCTGGCCCGCTATGCTTACGATAACTTCGTAGCCCTCTCTAAATTTACGGAGTTGGTTCCAACATCCTCCAGGCAGGAGTTCTCAGCTTTGCTGGAAGAGGGCAAGAAAGCTACCAGGTCCTCCATTCAGGGTTCACTGGACTCTGCAGACTCCGGAGCCAGGACCTTGGCATCGGGAGTGACAATGAGACGGATCTCCTGGCTGCAATCATCCACCTTGCCGCCAGAGGTTCAGTATACTCTGCAAGACTTGCCCTTCGATACTAAGGGCTTATTCTCGGAGAAAACGGACTCCAGGATACAGACCCTTAAGGATGGGCGCATTGCCATCCGTATGCTAGGCATGCATACGCCTGCGACTCAACGGAGGCCTTTCAGGCAACAGCCCTTTCGGCCGTTCAATCAGTCCAGGTCTCGGCCGGACAATACACGCCGGGGCAGACTAAACCGCCGTAGGCCATCGGGCAATCGCCGTACCCAGTCCCAGGCGCCTTCCAAGGCCCCCCAAGGGCCGAAGCAGGCGTTTTGACGGGACGCACGAGGACGGCCCAGCAGTCTCTTCCCCGGATCCTTCCCCATTATTTTTCAGTCGTCTTTCCCACTTCCTCCCGGCGTGGTCCCAGATTACATCGGACAACTGGGTGCTACGCACGGTAGAGTCTGGTTACCATCTCCAGTTTGTTTCGCTCCCACCCACCCACCCCATCCCTCTTCAGGGACCCCTCTCACGAGCAAGTCCTCCTACAAGAGGTCGAGTCTCTGCTGAGATTGGGTGCTATAGAGGAGGTGCCGAGCGATATGCGAGGCAGGGGATTTTACTCCCGATATTTCTTAATCCCCAAGGCGAAGGGAGGCCGACGACCCATACTCGACCTCCGAGAGCTCAACAAATACCTTGTCAAGCTCAAGTTTCGCATGGTAACCCTGGGAACTATCATTCCCTCCCTGGATCCGGGAGACTGGTTTGCCGCCCTCGACATGAAGGACGCGTATTTTCATGTCGCCATTTACCCTCCTCATCGGCGATACCTGCGCTTCGTTGTCAACAATACGCACTACCAATTCACAGTGCTGCCTTTCGGCCTCTCTACAGCGCCGAGGGTATTCACCAAGTGTATGGCAGTGGTGGCCGCGGCCATCCGCCGTCGTCGGATACGTGTCTACCCCTATCTCGACGACTGGCTAGTCCGGGGACCATCCCGCCAACTGGTGGCGTCCCACATGGCCACGGTCCTAGCCCTGTTTCAGCGTCTAGGGCTCATGATAAATGCCGAGAAGTCGATGTTGACCCCCTCGCAAAGAGTGGAGTTCATCGGTGCGGTCCTAGATTCCAACTTGGCCAGGGCCGGCCTGCCTGCCCCAACCTCAGCATCAGTCTCTGGTCTCTCTAGTTCGAGACCTACAAGCTTTCCCACGGACAACAGTGCGTTCCTGCCTCCGCCTTCTAGGCCACATGGCGTCGTGTACGTTCGTCACTCAGTACGCGAGGTTGCACCTTCGCCCATTTCAAAGTTGGCTCGCGTCAGTGTACCGGCCCCATCGCGACTCCATCGATATGGTGGTCACGCCCACGAAGCCAGCACTCGCTTCGCTCACTTGGTGGCTGGACCCAGCAGTCGTGTGTGCCGGAGTCTCTTTCCGCCCTCTTCAACCATCCGCCACTCTGACCACGGATGCGTCAGAGCTGGGGTGGGGAGCGCACCTAGCCGACCTGCACACCCAAGGCCTCTGGTCGCCCCGAGAGCTCTCCCTCCATATCAATGTCAGAGAGCTCCGAGCGATTCGCCTCGCCTGTCAAGCCTTTTGCCCCAGTCTCCAGGGGCGTTGCATCGCGGTGTTGACGGACAACACAACGGCGATGTTTTATGTCAACAAGCAGGGTGGAGCCCGATCTTCTCCGCTGTGCACGGAGGCGATGCTACTGTGGGACTTCTGCATAGCCCACTCCTTTCACCTAATGGCGTCCTATCTTCCAGGGGTGCAGAACACGCTGGCCGACCGTCTGAGCAGGTCGTTCCTGTCCCATGAGTGGTCCCTCCGCCCAGATGTGGTTCACATGATTTTCCGGAGGTGGGGGTTTCCCCGGATAGACCTGTTCGCCTCCAGAGAGAACAGGAAGTGCCACCAGTTCTGCTCGCTCCAGGGTCGCGCCCCGGGCTCCCTGTCGGACGCATTCCTCTACCCCTGGACGGGTCACCTACTGTATGCCTTCCCTCCGTTCCCACTCATGCATCGGGTGCTTCTCAAGCTTCGGAGGGACAGAGCCCGCCTCATACTCGTCGCTCCGGCCTGGCCGAGACAGCACTGGTACACTCTGCTGCTCGAGCTATCGGTACGAGATCCCATCCCTCTGCCCTTATGGCCGGACCTGATAACGCAGGACTTCGGCAGGCTCCGCCACCCGGACCTGCAGTCCCTCCATCTGACAGCCTGGTACCTGAGTGGTTGACCCGCGCGGAGCGGACCTGTTCGGCAGCGGTCCAGCGGGTCCTGCTGGAGAGCAGAAAGCCCTCCACTCGCTCGACCTACCTCTCCAAATGGAAGCGCTTCGCCATATGGTGCGACCAGAAAGATCTGAATCCATTCGTCGTCCCTATCCCAACGATACTGGACTACCTCTGGTCACTTAAAGAACAGGGCCTGGTGGTCTCATCGTTAAAGGTGCACCTGGCAGCGATATCGGCCTTCAGGCCACCCGTCGGTCACCGATCCATCTTCTCTGATCCTACGGTTTCCCGCTTCCTCAAGGGTCTTGAGCGTTTGTTCCCGCCAGTGCGGGCCCCGACTCCGCCCTGGAACCTGAATCTGGTCTTGGGCAGGCTCATGGGACCTCCCTTTGAGCCCATGGCTGCGTGTTCACTGCTTCACCTGTCGTGGAAAACAGCTTTTCTCATCGCAATAACCTCAGCAAGGCGAGTTTCCGAGCTCCAGGCCCTGACGGCCGGTCCTCCGTACACCATCTTTCATGCGGACAAGGTCCAGCTTCGGCCTCACCCGGCCTTCCTCCCTAAGGTGGTGTCAGCCTTCCATGTAAATCAGGACATTTTCCTTCCCATTTTTTTCCCGAAGCCTCATGCCTCGAGTCGGGATCAACAGCTGCACACCCTGGATGTCCGCAGGGCCCTTGCGTTCTACATACACCGGACAAAATCCTTCCGGCGTTCGCCACAACTGTTCATAGCGGTTGCAGAATGTATGAAAGGCAAGCCGGTCTCCTCTCAGAGGATTTCCTCATGGGTCACCGCATGCATCAGAACTTGCTATGAGCTGGCTGGGGTGCCAGCTGACCGTCTTACCGCTCACTCTACGAGAGCGCACGCCTCGTCTGCCGCCTTCCTGGCCCATGTCCCCATTCAGGACATCTGTAGAGCGGCCACCTGGTCCTCTGTCCACACCTTCGCCTCCCACTACGCGTTGGTGCAGCAATCCAGAGACGATGCAGCCTTCGGCTCCGCAGTCTTGCACTCTGCCACGTCTCACTCCGACCCCACCGCCTAGGTAAGGCTTGGGAGTCACCTACATGGAATGCATAGGAGCAATCACTCGAAGAAGAAAAGACGGTTACTCACCGTTGTAACTGTTGTTCTTCGAGATGTGTTGCTCCTATCCATTCCAGACCCGCCCTCCTTCCCCACTGTCGGAGTAGCCGGCAAGAAGGAACTGAGGAGCGGACGGGCCGGCTGGGGTATATAACTAGCGCTATAGCGGCGCCACTCCAGGGGGCGCCCAGCCGGCCCGCTGGTGTTGCTAGGCTAAAAATGTTCCGAAGAGCCGTGCACGCGCGGCGCGCACACCTACATGGAATGGATAGGAGCAACACATCTCGAAGAACAACAGTTACAACGGTGAGTAACCGTCTTTTCTCACACACAGGAGCACCAGGCGGCTGGAGCGGGGCAAGTCCCCGACCCCGCTCCTCAGCTAGAGTGCTGGGTGGGTGGAGAGGGAGCGCTGGAGTGGGGTAGTGGAGCTCGAGGGCCAGATTAAAAGGTCTGACAGCCCAGACGCGGCTTGCGGGTCGTAGTTTGCCCACCCCCGCTCTACATAGCCATCTGACAGTTGCACCGGAAATATCGAACTGTTGGGGGAAAAAGTTACTATTGGTACAGAGGGCAGGCTTTTGAGCTATCCATGGCACCAAAGGTGTTCAAAGTGCTTAGCTATGGTAATTGCATATCTTACCCTACCTGAACCTTTGGCTCATTCAAGCATGATTCAGCCAGGCACTTGCATACTTACTTCTAGGTTAACATCCTCTGTTGCAGACTCTTGGTCTGCAAATAAACAGTATGCTTGTTTTATATTGGAGGATATCTTACAAGGAGGAGCAGTTCTGGCCCCAACTCTGGCAGAAGCCTTTCTGCCATAAGACAGATCTGAAGAGCCATGTCTGTCTTAAAGAAACCATGTCAGGGAACAGTGTTTTTCCTCACATTGGTGTCTTTGTTCACATATGACTATAAATACCTACACATGAAGCCTCTACCACACTGGGTGTCCCTAAATTAAACCGTAAAAATGGACACCTTAGAGACTTGGTTCACCAATTCTTTACATCCTACAACAGCTCAGATGGTGTGAGCCCAGGGACAATGTAATGAAAGCTTCCTTCAACCCACTAGCTTCCTTAGCAATTATCACCACAGATGCTTCCAAACTGGGCTAGGAGCCCATTTACATGAACAAGAAGTCCATGGCCACCTAAATGCGCTGGAATGCAGAGATATTTGTTTGGGCCCTAAAGTCACTTCTGCCATCTCTGCAAGGTCCAGTTGTTCACATGCTGTCAGAACCACAATGGAAGTGAATGTTCTGAAAAAGCATGAGAGAAGTCTCTCCCAAATACTCTGCAAAGAAGCCCTGATTTTTTTGACTGGTATCTTGACCATCACATGCACCTAGTGGTTGGATTGCACTTGACAGAAAAGGTTCAAAGCAAGCATGAGTGGTGTCAGAAATAATCAGTGATGGTTTCAGGTAGGGATTTTCGAGCAGAACCCTTTGCCTTCATAGGAAATTCAAAGTTATACCACCTTCTGTTCAGGGAAAATATTTCTGGTGAATACTTTCCTCAAGTACTGGAGAAGAGAGTTCCTTCCAACTCGTCTCACTCCTGTGGTCGTTCAAAAGATATGTTGAGACAGAGCAATAGTCTCCATGGCTTCAGGATGGCTAAGGCATCACTGACAGGCCAACTTCTAGAGCAGTCACAGGAACTGTGCTGGTTGTTGTTAATGTCTTTATTTGTATTGTGCTAATGCCTAGAGCAGGGGTGGGGAACCTATGGCCCGTGGGATGGATTTGGCCCCTTGCTTATTTTTGTCTGGTCCGCGGGCCACACACGTTCAGCTCACCTAGTGGGGCAGCGTGGAGGCTCAGGGCACCCGGCGCTTGCAGTTCCAGCCCTGTGCGGGGGCACTGATGCTCACAGCTCCAGCCTGCGGAGTGGGGGGCACTGAGACTTTTGGCTTCCCATCCATGGGGTTGGAGCAGTGAGTGCCAGCTTGCCCCACAGTGTGGGTGGGTGTGAGGGAAAACCGTGAGTCTCGGCACCCTCCCGCAGGGCTGGAACCATGACCGCCAGCTTGACCCGCTGAGGGGGAAGCCCCAAGCCTTCACCTGTGTACACATACGTGTGTGTTTACGTACGTACACACACAGGTGAGTTGAACATGTGTGGCCCAACACTGATTTTTTTTTTTTTTCAGTGGGTCATAGAATCATAGAATATCAGGGTTGGAAGGGACCTCAGGAGGTCATCTAGTCCAACCCCCTGCTCAAAGCAGGACCAATCCCCAGATTTTTACCCTAGTTCCCCAAATGGCCCCCTCAAGGACTGAACTCACAACCCTGGGTTTAGCAGGCCAATGCTCAAACCACTGAGCTATCCCTCCCCCCAATGACAAAAACAAAAACGGTTCCCCACTTCTGGCCTAGAGACAAGGACTCTATTGCAAAGCACCATACAAACAAAAAGACAATCCGTGCCCCAAAGAGCTTACATCTTATCAACTGCCTCTCTTTTAGGATCTCCTATACTCTAGAGGTATGATCAAATTCTCCATCCCATTTTGGAGTTTCCAGACTTGATAGCATGTATCATAGGAAGCAGGCTTCCACAGAGCTAGCTTACGCTCTTCAATTTCAGGCAGTCTTGCTACAATGTAGGAATTCTACCCAAAATAAAATTACACTAAGACATGAAAGACATTTTCGACACCTATAAGTCACTAATTCAGCTGCAGTACTTCTATCATCCTTCAGTCAGTCTGGCTGCCATATCAGGTTATCATGCTCCAGCACATGGAGTTAACGTTCTTTCATCCCATCACTTTGATGCCTGCAAAGCCTCAAACACTTTACTACTGCAAAAGAACCATTCCCTCTTTTTGGAACTTTTAAACTCAGTGCTAACAAAACTGATGGAACCACTAGGAAAATGCTCTTTCCTGCCTGTCATCCAAGGCAGCATTCTTAATACCCATCACTTCTATGAGAGGTTTGGTGAACTTCAAGCCCTGATAACTGACCTACCCTATAATTCTGGTGTGAAAGGACGAAGTGTTAAACCATACCCAAAGTTTATTCTTGAAGTGGTCACTGATTTATCGTCTACTGAGACATCCAGTAGCAAGTGTTACCCACTCGGCCTCGTGACAGCATGCATAATATTCAGTGATCAGCAACCTGAGAGTACAGGGAATACTCATCTGTCCACTTCTGGCTGATCTACTTATCAGGTATTTCAACTACTAGAGGATACAGACCATTATGGAGTTCACTCTGAGAATACTCAGTGGCACACTGCTTAATTGTTGACCACCCAATGCCTATACATACCATAATTCACATGGGAGTAGTACTTGACCCCAAAGAAGGAATTATTTGCCTGCCAACACTTCAGATTTCAGAAACTCTGTTCCACCATAGATAAAAATCAGATTATAGAAGAGAGCCAAAACTGGGGCCACTTCCCCTTTGTGGCAATGAGGGTGCTGCTTACAATTTCCTGGACCTTTATAGAAAAAGCGGTGGTTAAGGCAGTATCTTCTGTTCACACAGTAGCCCAAGGAACATTCCTTCATGAGGAACCTGGTTCAGATCTTCAAATCAGATTCCTTTCTTTCAATGGTAGATTTCCCAAAGTTTTGAAAGGATGTAGTAACAGATATCGGGGCAGGAGTGCAATTGGGCAGATAGTTGCTGACAAAGGAAGTGGGGCATTCATATGCAGTTCAAACCTTTAGCAGGATGTCTCCTATGATAGGCACCATCTTGAGGGGATGGGAATATCGCTAGGAATTTCTTGACATAAGGCTGGTGGTCAAGAAAAGAAAGTTCAAACTATACATTTTCTTCAGCTGAGGAGACTGGCTATGGTTGCAGCAATGCTAGTTAGTAATGGAGGATCAACACGGATGAAATTAGATAAAACATGAGAACAAAGGTTTACGGGGCAATAATAGTTTTCCAGAGGCCAGAAATGATCAAGTCCCTTGTCATGTGGCATGAACCCTTAATAGACATAGCTTAGTTGATGCTTTCACCAAATTTTAAAATTTCACTGTCATAGAAGCTCATAGTTGAAAATGTGCAATTACATTGTAGACTTGGGAGAGATGGTGGATATTTTTGGCAGCTGAATAGGGTAATGAAATATTTTGGTGCCCAGAAAGGTAGGGAAGGATGAGTGTGTGTAGGGGCAGGATGGGTGGGCACTGGAGCTTCTGGTATTAAGAAAGGTGTATATTTCCTTCCCATTTTGGGCAGCAGTGATTCTGTTTAGAAGTAGAGTGCTTTGAATGCCCCACTTTCTTTGTCAGCAACTAGCTTCCCAGGTGTACTCCTGCCCTGATATCTGTTTACTACATCCAGCAGTAATGGGGGAACACATGAACTTAATTCTGCTAAAATGATCACAAGTGAAATGGTTAATATTGATATTTTACATTGTGTTCCAGAGTTCTCACTCCATTGAGATACTGTTTCAGGTCTGCATGCTCAAGTAGACTTCGCTTTATTAATTTATACTCAGTTCATGTTTGGAAGGATTTCTTTGATCTACACGGGCTTAACTTTTTTAAAATGAAAGGTTAGATTATTGACCTACTTTTTTTCCCTCTCTCCAGGTGTTTGATAACTATGCTGTAACAGTGATGATTGGTGGGGAGCCATATACCCTAGGCTTATTTGATACTGCAGGTGAGAACGTTAACTTTTCTGTATTTATACTAACTCTGTAACATTTAGGTATATTTTAGGTACTAGTTACACACAATCAGTTCCTTGTAGAAAAAACTATGCTAGTATGCAACAATCTATCTTGCCAGCCATCATGGCAGACTTATCACGGTTAATAACAACTTTCCAATTTTTTAAAGGTGACTTAGTATATATTTTTTTTAATTTTAGCTTGTGCCTACTTTATCTTATGATGGATAAAGAGTCTGATAGGCTTTTGTACTCTTTTCTGCCTTTTTAAATCTTAAAACACCTCTGAGATGTCAATTAATTCTTCTCTGGTTTTTCTGGTGGATCTCTGGGGGGCTTGCATAAACTAGGATAAAAGGTGTTTTTAATTAATATATTTTCAAAGTCCTATCTGCGTTAGAGTTCTAAAATGTTAGCTGTCACATTTAAAAAACAAAACTCATCTTGGTTCAGGTAAACCCTGAGATGACTGAAAGTTATTTGAACAAAAACCTTTATTAGACAGCTGGGAGTGTTGAATCTTGGACTGAGGGTTCTTTTCAAAATGTTAGCCATTGAAGTTAAATAAGAGTCATTAAAAGTTCTTAAAAATCCTGACTAAAATTCTTTCCTATTTGTTGCATAACTTTCATTCTCGAGTCTCTGTGGTACAGTAATTTTACTAGTTTTTCCAGTAGCCTGTTTTCTGGCCTAGATAGAACCTGAATTTATAAGGTCAAAAATTTGCTAGTGTTTAGGCATCAACCTGTCATGCTGCCTTTATCTGTCATAAAATCGGCTGGATACATGCCCGATGTTTGAATTATTGTTCATTAAACGTGATCTTTGAAGAAAGAAATTGGGTGTCTGCCCGTTTTTGCTGGAGCATAAAGGCTAGAAAGCTTTATATTTTAAAATGTGGGGTTTTTTTTTAACCTCAGTTTCTAGTGTATGGTCTACACTGAAATGCTCTAGGGTGACTGGAAAATAGGTGATATTATATATGAGAGTGACTAAAAATTCCATCTTCTTCTTGCTTAACTTTCAAACTGTTTAAAACTCTGGGGTTTGTTAGCCCCTATAATTCCTAAATAATTCTCGATCTGGAAAAAGGGGTCAACACGGAGGTGGCAAAATTTGCAGATGTTACAAAATTACTCAAGATAGTGAAGTCCAAATCAGACAGTGAAGAGTTACAAAGAGATCTCACTAAACTGGGTGATTGAATTTCATCTTCCATTTTGTTACCCAATGTTGTGGAGGCCAAAAGTATAACTGGGCTCAAAAAAGAATAGGTCCATCAATGGCTATTAGCCAAGATGGTCAAGGATGCAACCCTGTCCTCTGGGTGTCCCAAGCCTCTGATTGTCAGAAGCTGGGAGTGGACAACAGGGGATGGATCACTCAGTGACCTGTTTTGTTCGTTCCCTCTGAAGCACCTGGCATTGGACACTGTTGAAAGACAGGATACTGAGCTAGATGGGTCATTGGTCTGACCCAGTAGGGGCATTTTTATGTCATTATGTGGTGAATGAGCGTGAAGATACTTAATGCTGTCCAAAATTGTGCTTGTCCCAAAGAGATTCGTCTATCTAAGACAATGAGCAAATAGGAACAAAACACACAGAACCAGGGGAAAGCTGCCATATAACAAAGCCAGACTGACTCTCCCCAGTTCTGTTCTTTGTGAACCTACAATTTCAGTACAGAATGTAGTAGATATTGTTGATTAATCCTTAACTATGTATTACAAACAGTATAGATGGGAGCAATGAGAAGTAGTTCCAAAAATACACAATGATTCAGATTAAAATAGTGGGGACATTAATGACCTTTTCAGTTAAGTTACTGTATTACTAGAAACACTGAAGGAAAATGAGGACAGCTCTTATTTAGATCATAGAATCTCAGGGTTGGAAGGGACCTCAGGAGGTCATCTAGTCCAACCCCCTGCTCAAAGCAGGACCAAACCCAACTAAATCATCCCAGCCAGGGCTTTGTCAAGCCTGACCTTAAAAACCTCTAAGGAAGGAGATTCCACTACCTCCCTAGGTAACCCATTCCAGTTCTTCACCACCCTATTAGTGAAAAAGTTTTTCCTAATATCCAGCCTAAACCTCCCCCTCTGCAACTTGAGACCATTACTCCTTGTTCTGTCATCTTCTACCACTGAGAACAGTCTAGATCCATCCTCTTTGGAACCCCCTTTCAGGTAGTTGAAAGCAGCTATCAAATCCCCCCTCATTTTAGGGGGAAAAGTTTGATGCCATTAATGCTCTACAAATTGTAAAATATTTATAGCAAGTCTTTGACTGCATGTCATAAGGAGTTAATGAGAGAAACTGGAGCTGTTTACCAGCTCAACTCTAAGTTAGGTAAGTTGTACAGAAAATAGTTAATATCAAACAGCAGTCGTTATTTGTCCATGTTGCAAAACCCAGTATAACTGATGTCCTTGTTAAATCTCAGTAATTCAATATTGAATGGGCCTTGGAGACCACTTTTTTTTTGCCATGAGAGGCAGTTCCATATTAGAACTGATTTGCTGAGGATGCATTCATAGTTGCAGCACAGACAAGCAGCAATCTAGAGATAAACAGGTGATGTTGCATTCTAAATCTGTGAATCCAGTACCTTTCCACATTTAACTGTTTCTTAAAATCCTTCTTTAAATCTGCACAGCGCTTTCAAAAGACGAGCCTAGGAGCTTAAATTTTTAACTTTGGTAGACACTAAAATAATGATTTTAATAAAGGCACTGGATTTATGTGGTGGTACAGCCATCTGTAACCCATTAAACCCTCCTTTTTGTCCTATGATTTAAGGTGAGGTGGCCTGTTAACACCCTTTTAATGTTCTCTTAGTTTAGCATAGGTAGTTAGAACATATTCTGTCTGTTCAACTTTATATTTAGCTGTGAAACTCTGAGCACCTTTCCCAGTCCTGAGGAAGAGCTCTGTGTAGCCTGGAAACTTGTCTCTCTCACCCAGAGAAGTTGGTCCATTAAAAGATCTTCCCTCACCCACCTTGTCTTTCTAAAAAGAAAAAGCAGAGATGTTGATCACATAGGATTAAGTACCAAACTACTGAGTTGGGCAAAATCTAACTGTGCCCTGCAGAGAGGGAGGAACCATCTCATAGCCTTGAAGAAGAGCCTTGTGGCATCCCTTTAGATCACATAATCATCCAGGGCCCTCCTTGAGTCCTCTTAAGGCATTTAAGGTGGTGCTGTCATAGGATTTGGATCCTTCATAATCCTAACTACTCCCCCTTAAATCTGTAGTTTCTGTAACAGCGCTATTATCAAATAGTCTCCATCTCTGCTTCGCTTTTATCTTTAATTGATAAGGCCTTTATTCTGTGATCTGCATCTGATATTGTAACACTTTCTCACCACTCTGACTTCATTTTTTGTATCATTTCTGTAACTTTATTTTTTGCTTAGGCTTTTTACATGGGAGCAATGTGCATTGGTGGCACAAGGCTTTTTAACGAACAAAGATGGCTTCCTGCATGCTGTTATCAAATTTTAAGCACCTCTTGTGTGTGGACTCTGTTGTAGCTAGAATTTGCAGAACTGTACAATCAAGAGTAAAGTATTCTAGAGTTTGAAATACTTACGATTTGAAACTTAGTTATATATGGGGATTCTCTGATGCTTTTTTGTAAATATTGTGTTTGCATCACTCCAAGGGCAAAGTTAAGGTAGTTTTGATGAGTTATTTCCTTTTGAGTGTGGTGGTGTGCTGTGTTGAACTGGGTGTGAAGACTCTGCTTTCTATAAATTATTGGTTTTGGTTGCCACATAACATATTTGACATAACTAGATTTCTGCCCTGTTATGTGGTAGTGGGCGGTGGTATTCTCTAATGCGTAAGGTTAAGCAAAATGTCTTTTTTATTGGAATACAAATTGGATGTGCAACTCTTCACCAATACATCCTACAAACATTTTGTAATCTGACTAAAAAAGAATCCTTCTCTAGGAGAGACTTCTGAAGGCTCCCCTTCTAATGCTGCTGTTTTTTCTTTTTTCTAGGACAGGAAGATTATGACAGATTACGACCCCTCAGCTATCCACAGACAGATGTGTTTCTGGTTTGTTTTTCAGTGGTCTCTCCCTCTTCGTTTGAAAATGTGAAAGAAAAGGTTTGTCAGATATCTTTCTACCCAAAACTGGAGCTGTAGCAATGCTTTAGGCAATGTCATTTGAATTGCCTCAGGAGCTTGAATAGTAACAAAACGTTCTTTGTCCCCTTTAGTGGGTACCTGAAATTACTCACCATTGTCCAAAAACCCCTTTTCTGCTTGTTGGGACCCAAATTGATCTCAGAGATGACCCCTCAACAATTGAGAAGCTTGCCAAGAACAAGCAGAAGCCCATAACTCCAGAGACTGCTGAAAAACTGGCCCGGGACCTGAAGGCTGTCAAATATGTAGAGTGTTCTGCACTTACACAGGTGAGAATCATCCACTAAACATCTTTCCTGGTTGTGTTCACTACTCATTTTTTTTCTCCTTCACAGCTGTGGAGTACAGCTAAATAGGGCATGTTAAAAGGTGAGAGTGCTCTTTCTGCTGGTATGGATGCAAAATGGCTGAGCAGAAAGGAAGTTTCTGAGGAATGAGGGATTAGAAATGGCACGAAGAAAATCCTAGCATGGAGCACAGTCTAACTAGAGGGGGATGGGGATTGTGTAGTTAGAGGAGGGATCTCATGCCTGGGTTTGTTCTGTGTTGGAGGAACTGCAGTGTAGTGTTAATTATTTAAAGAGTACATTTAAAGAGGAAGCTGTGATCTGGATGGTCTGTGGGTTAGGACACAGGATGAAGTTTATCACTGGGGAAAGCAGAGACTTTGCCAAGGTCAGTTTTTTATTCCCTTTAAAGAAAGTTAAATTACCCTTCCCCCCTTCCCCCATCTAATAACCTTATAGCAGTCTTGACAGTCTCTTTCCCTTCCTGTACAGCCTATGGTGAGCTGCATTTCTTATGTCTGCTTCCCACCAGAAGCCTAATGTGACTCGGACTAACCATGAAATGGCAACTCTAAGACATTACCCCATCCACAGAAATGGAGATAAACAGTGGCAGCTATTTATAAAAAAAATAAACTCCAACATGTTTAACTTTAAAGCCAGTGGTGATTTAAGGCCAACAAAATTGGAAATCCTGTGGCGGTCCTAGAGAGTAATCAGCTTCTTTAGATAATTACACAGACCCTAGTAATTTAAAATCCTGGCATACCTGCTCTTAATCACATAATTATGTTAAAATAATACTAATCTGACGTGAATCCACAGATAGTTGAAAACTGAGAGTTGGCTTCATATGTCCCTACATGCATGGGGAACTGTAGAGAGATATGAGATACAAAATGGCATGCTTTTCTCAATTCCATGTATTGTCTTGGCCCAGTATCTGGAGTATGAAGCCTTACCTCAGTTTCCTGTATTCTGTAAATCTTGCCTTAACCCCAATTTGTTGTTCATAGATTCCAAGGTCAGAAGGGAACATTATGATCATCTAATCCGACCTTCTGTATAACGCAAGTCATAAACACCCCCAAAATAGTTCCTAGAGCAGATCTTTGAGGAAAACAACCAACCTTTATTTAAAAATTCAGTGATGGAGAATCCACCTTGATTCTTTGTAAATTGTTCCAATGTTTTTAATTACCCTCATTGGAAAAAAATTATGCCTTAATTGTCTAGCTTCAACTTCCGCCCTTTGGATCATGTTATACCTTTTTCTGCTAGATTGAAGAGCCCGTTATTAAACATTTGTTCCCTATGTAGGTGCTTACAGACTATAAGCAAGACACCTCTTAACCTTCTCTTTGTTTAAACTAAGTAGATAGACTCAGAGCTCAATCACTGTCAGGCATGTTTTCTAATCCTTTAATCATTTTCATGGCACTTGTCTGAACTCTCTCTCCAATTTATCAACATCCTCCTTGAATTATAGGCACCAAAACTGGGCACTGTATTCCAGCAGCAGTTGCTCCAGTGCCAAATACAGAGGTAAAATAATCTCTGTGCTCCTACTCAAGATTCCCCAATTTATGCATCTGAGGATCATGTTAGCTCTTGGCCACAGTGTCACATTGTCAGTTCCGTGTTCAGCTGATTATTCACCACAAGCCCCAGAGTCACTGTTTCCCAGGAAGATTTAAAGCAAGGTTTTCTGCTTGCTGATTTTAAATTGATTTAAATCTGTGATTTGAATAATTCCATCCTGTTTACAACTGTCCACATGCTGTTAACCAGGTTCTAGTGCATTCTCGCTGAACAATGTGTCCAGGGACTTCTTGTTACCCATGGCAATGAAATTAGAGGCGACTCCCTTGGTAATCCATGTCATGGACTTCAATTCTTTTACTTACATTTTGCAGGCTTTGAGCAAATGCAAGATAAAATCATTTTGTTTTAAATTACATGCAGCACTGACAGTTGTTGGAGTAAGAACTCAGTCAGTCAGTATCAGAAATTCAACATCCATCAATTCTGTTACTTCCAGATATTAAAATAGAAACTACATACTCAAAATTTTGCAGAAGGAGAAATTTCCATATTTCCTGGGGCTCTTTCTTGCTTTCCATGTATTCTAGAAATGGTAGTTCAATTTGTAAGTAACTAATTCTGTCTCAGACCATCTGGAAGCTTTTTTCCTCAGGGGCTCCGTCCTCTTCCAAAATTCTACTAATGCACATCTTGATGCTCTCCGAAAATGAGAGCAAACAGGTCTTTACTTGGGAGACCCAAATGCATGCACAGTGGATCCATTGGTAATCTTACTGCTATCCAATATGAGTCTTTTAAAATTTGTGACCAGTATGAAGCAGTGATGGCTAATCATAGAATCACAGAATATCAGGGTTGGAAGGGACCTCAGGAGGTCATCTAGTCCAACCCCCTGCTCAAAGCAGGACCAATCCCCAACTAAATCATCCCAGCCAGGGCTTTGTCAAGCCTGACCGTAAACCTCTAAGGAAGGAGATTCTACCACCTCCCTAGGTAACCCATTCCAGTGCTTCACCACCCGCCTAGTGAAAAAGTTTTTCCTAATAGCCAACCTAAACCTCCCCCACTGCAAGTTGAGACTATTACTCCTTTTCTGTCATCTGATCCCACTGTGAACAGTCTAGATCCATAGAGCACTGGCCTGGAAGATCTGAGTTCTGTTCCTGGCTCTGTCAGTGGCCTGCTGGGTGGCAGTGGGCAAACCTTTTCCCCCACCCCCACCCATCATTAAAATAAGGATAATGTGATTGACCTCTTGTAAAGCACTTTGAGATCCACGGATGAGAAGCGCTATATAAGAGCGAGATGGTGGTATTGTGTTGTGACATTCCCATTAATGGATAAAGATGCCTTTCATGCCTCACCTCATGTCCATGGATTGCTGCTCTTCTATCTACCTACTCCTTTAATATTAAATAGACTAATTAGTGTTTTTTCCCCAGGGCTTTGGGAAAAGGGGATGGATACATATCTCTTAAATGTAACTACTCCCCTGTGTTCTAATACCTTGTTCACCAAAATTACTGTTGGTGGTTAGCTGGAGTAAACAAACTGTTTGCTTATAGTCTTTTGTATGACCCAAATACACTTTTGTTATGCATCTCTAAACTTGCCCAAGAATTCTTAATGGAATAAATTGCAGATTCACCATTTTTCTTCTCTTCTCCATCTTTTTAATTCCCTGTTCTTTTTAATTTGCCCAGCCCCATCTCTCTTCCCTATTCTTCTTAATTTGCTATTGTATCTTTATTTTTTGTTCTGTTTTTTCTTTAACTAAATCAGCCACAGCCACTGAACAAAAATTTACACACCGGAAGCCTGCAGAGGGAAACTAAAGTTCCTAGTTAGCTTCCACCTGCTGATCTATTGTATGTAAACTAAATGTAGAAGGATCCTGACTTTCCCTGAGTAGGATGAGTCTCTTTCCTTCCTTCAGAGGAAACTCATCAAATCAGGCATCAGGGAATGGACTAGAATTGTACAGTCCTTGTTGGTTTCCCTTTGCAATGGATTCTATATGTAAAGTGCTTCTCTGCTGCTGGCAGTGTCATGGCTAGTGACAGACGAATAATTGGGAAATCTGGTGGAGTTGCTTCCATGTGGCAGACAGAGACAATGCTTGATGGATGGGATTTAGTCTTTTGAGGGGGGAAAAACAAGTTTCAAGCTCTAATGTTTCTATCAAAATAATAGCGACTCATAGGCAGATAAGTTCTGGGACTTTGATGTGAAGATAAACATGCACCTATCCGGTCGGTACACAGCTTGTGTTGGCTGGATGAGTCTGTGTTGTTGTACAGCATTGGAGATTCAGTAGCAGAGTTTGACATATAGGAGGTACAGGGTCAATTCATGGGTGTTTCTCCTGATTTGAGAGGAAGGGTAATCTTGTGTTTAATACTGTTCCTAGTTCTGCTAATAGACTCCCTTTGGTAAACCAGTGCCTCAGTCTATCTGTAAAAAGTGTGTAATACATCCCTACGTCATAAGAGGGTTGTGAGCTGCTTGGATACTACAGTTCTATGTTGCTGAAAAACCTATAATTTTTTTTTAAAGCATGTCTTAAAGTAGGTGTTAGTGACTATGAAGAGGCAACTTAACCTGCTTTTGGTCTGTTATCTCCTCAATATATCACTTTTGCAGCCTAATCTTTAAACTGTCCTAGATGTATTGAGCACTGAAAGGCTCTATTTATTCTAGACCATGGAGAAGTTTAAATTTTTTTTTTTTTTTTTTCAAAATTGGTCTCCTTCCTTTCTCCCTTTTAAGTCAGACTTCAGCATTAACTGACCATTTTGACACATCCATATTCAGCCTGAGTCATGTTTTGAATAAGGATTTCAAGCACAACTCTTAATGGGCTACCTTTTTTCTCCATGTCAAGGACCCCTTGATTTGAAGTCTATTTTCAAAATAGTTCTGTATCTGCCCTGGTGACGTTAGTCATTTGCCTTTCAATTTTTCCCCCCTCCTCTGGTTGGTGCTTTTGAAAGATCCATAGAAACAAAAGGCGAAACACACTTCCTTTCTAGGAGAAATGAAAATGGATTTTACACAAAATGTTTGACATATTTATGAAATATAGAGAAGAAACTATCTTTTTCCAGTTATATTTCAGTTGTAACAATCTTAGGTGTTACCTGTAACAATAATAGGCTTAAACATTTTCAGCTAGAGGTGATTTTTTCCCCCCCCCAAAAGGCGACTTTCTCCTTTAATGGATTCTAAGGTCTTTCTCTGCTAGATTGAAGAGCCCATTATTACATATTTGTTCCCCGGGTAGGTACTTGCAGACAATCAAGTCACCCCTTAACCTTCTCTTTGCTAAGCTAACTAGATTGAGCTCCTTGAGTCTATCATAGTAAGGCATATTTTCTAATCCTTTAATTATTTTTGTGGCTCTTCTCTGCACCCTCTTGATCAATGTCTTTCTTGGACTGTGGGCACCAGAACTGGATAAAACATTCTATCAGCAGTCGCACCAATGGCAAAATAAAACAGAGATAAAATAACCTCTCTACTCCTACTCAAGATACCCCTGTTCATGCATCCAGGGTTGCATTAGCTCTTTTGGACACAGTCAGACTGGGAGCTTATGTTGGGCTGATTATCCACCACGACCTCCACATTTTTTTCAGAGTCACTGCTGCCCAAGATAGTCTCCTGTCCTGTGAGTATGGTCTGTATTCTTTTTTCTAGATGTATACACTTGCATTTTGCTTGTGCCCATTTTATGAAGTGATTCATATCACTCTGAATCAGTGATCAGTCCTCTTCATTATTAACTGCTTCTCCAGTTTTTGTGTCCTCTGCAAGCTCTAAAGCACAACTAGATATATTCCTGTAAACACATGTCTAAAAACATACACTAAAGCTTTTCCTAAAACCAGTATTCAAACCTGAGTGCTTTTCCCATTCAAATCAGTGGGGGAGAGACGCTTTTCATCTTGGGTGACTGAATTTCCTCCCTATGCACAGATGGTAATCTCTGAGGAATGAGTTTTACCTTTTTGTTTTCCTTTTTCTTACCTTGTAAACCTCTTTCTCTGAAATTCTGCAGGTCACACACATGACAGTAAAGCTAGGCAAGTCCAGTTAGTATAAACTGAGCAAGGTTTCTCTTCTGGTGCCCACGTTTAACTTTTTAGAATTGTATGGCAGTGAGAATATATTGCAGAATTCCTGTTTCCGTAGAGCTAATGCAGTGGTTCTCAATGGTGTAATGTGAAGGAGCCCATTTTAATGGGGTCACCAGGGCCAGCATTAGACTTGCTGGGGCCCAGGGCTGAAGCCCCCCACTCCTCCCATGGTGGTGGGGATTGGACTTGCCTTTCTCACCCCCGCAGTCATGTAGTAATTTCGTTGTCAGAAGGGGGTCGCAGTGCAATGAAGTTTGAGAACCGCTGAGCTGTAATGCATGCTTTGTGCTCAGTTGTAATCCTTGCAGACTTCTTAAAGCTTTTGACTGCTTGCTTGATGTTGGATTCCATAGTGTCAAAGAAACATTCCAATTCTAACACCATTTTTCTGTGTCTCTGTAACTTGAGTGGTTATAATACTTGCTTTAGTAACAGTATAGCTGACTAACTGGAATATACCATTTCTATAGTTGGCTCTCTAAATGTCAAAATAATAGCACTGATAAGGCATTGCCTTATGTTAAATTACTGAGCCCTTACATTGGAAGAGTGGTTTACCAGGCACAAGTCCTGCTTCCATCCCAGCGTGCACATGCCCGCAGTCTGTGTGTTGGAAATCTTCAGTTATTCGGGGCTGAATTCACATAGCAATCCAGTAATTTGAAGGTACCACTTAAAACTAACTGCTTCTGCAGTAAGTGGGGAACAGCAGCACAAGTTTGAAACGTCTCATACCTAAAATGATAACGTATCTAATATGGATAGGAAAGATATGTATGTAACTGACCTTCCATCACAGCCACATGGGACAAGCTACTTTTGTATCACATTTGTTTGTGTATCAAACTCATTGGAAATGTTCAGTCTAATAGTTCAGATAGGTGGCAGCGAAGATTCTGTTAAGATTCTAGTATTCTCGCTAACCTCTGCTATGTTTGTCCTTATGGGTGTATGTGTTTCATCCAGTTGTTGGCTTTCTGAACACGGCTGTCTTGTTAGTTTGATCTTCTGTTCATCTAAATGGTGAATTATTTTCTCCAGGATCTACTTTGTTACAACAAAGTAAATCTGCTTGCTGCTTCTGTGAATTCAGCCCAACTTATCCTGAATGCTCTTTATCTGCTTGTTTTTTCTCTAATCCTCTAACCTGGCTGCTGTTTTTTCTCCTCCCCTCTGTCTTGTAGAGAGGTCTGAAGAATGTGTTTGATGAGGCTATCCTAGCTGCCCTCGAGCCTCCGGAAACTCAGCCCAAAAGGAAGTGCTGTATATTCTAAACTGTTTTCTCCTTCCCCTCTTGCTGCTGCTTCTTCTGTCCCACTACTGTAGAAACTTGATTAAAAATGAATAAAACTATCCTGATTGAAAGCTTCCGTGTCTCTGCTTAACATCTTAGAGCAACCTCTGTATTAGCTTTTGTACTGAAAACAACATATAGAGTTCCTTAGTAAAACATTTGTCACTGTGGAACATGAACTGGACTCCTTTAACTCTCTGCTGCTTGGGTTGCCAGATGTGGATAGCTTTACAATTTAGGTTATTGGGGAAAGGGCTTGGGTGTGTCATGTAAAAACAGAAGGACGACAAAAAACCCCTAATCAAGAAGGAATAAAGACATGTTTTATCTTCCTGAGCTCCAACTGGAAAAAAATGCACACTTCATTTTCTACTTGAGTCTATTGTTAACTGTATTTGCATGATAAACATACATGAAAGTGACCTGCAAGTAATGGTGTAATGTGAAGGATTTTCTGGTTCTCCTTTGTGCAGTGAGACTTTCTGTTGCTATTGCTTTGGCTGTCTGTGCTGTAGTGGAGTATTTGTCAGTCCTCGGGGGAAGGAAATATCAATGTATCTGCTACTGCTTTACAAAGATGTTAAATTCTTGCTTTCACTAACACCAGTAGACCGCTTCATTTTAATAACTGATTCTTAAAGCTTGTTAATGTAACATGTAAAGTTTGCCTTTTAATTTCATGCTTCTGATTTTTGTCTTAAGGGGAAAAACTTCAATTGTAGTTACCTTAAATTTTGAAATTAAAAAGTGCAGTTGTTTGTATAAATGACTGATGAAGCTTTATTTCTGTTTGCATTCACTGGCTTCAATTTAACATTTATACAATGTTATAGTACCCATTTTGTAATTCTCCCATTTGAATTCTAGTATGGATACCATGCACAGCTTCTGAATTCTATCTATTTAGCACAGCTGCTGCTAAACATTTGGTGCGGGGAACAGAAGCTTGATTGAAATATACCAGACTGCGATCCATCTTTGCATGCTTGCCTCCTGTATAACACAGGTGTCATTGCAACATGTTCTGGAATCATTACTGTTCTGTATTCCAGATTCAGCTGTTTCATCTGAATGCAGTACTTTCTGCTTTGTCATTAGCATGTGAAATTCGTTACCAGCAAACTAATCATAAAACTGCCATTGATTGAGGCAGTTACTTCTGTATTTGCTTTGCTTCTTATGAAATACACTGGTCTGCAGAAAATGGTTTCAAAGGACTACTGTACTATTCTGAATATCAGATACTCTTCTAAAGAACTGCTCAGTACAGCAACACAATTTGGACAAAGCAAAATGACTTTCTGGAAATTGTAGATCTCAATGCTTTATTCACCATTATTGGGGTTTAATTCTGCCTTGGTTTTATTTGTTTTTTATAACAACCCAGAAAATGAGACCGCCCCTTTCTCTCTTTGCCCCTTTTCAGAAAGGCCTAAAGAATGTATTTGACGAGGCGATATTGGCTGCCCTGGAGCCTCCGGAGCCGAAGAAGAGTCGCAGGTGTGTGCTGCTATGAGCGTCCCTCCACAGCCCCTCTGCAAAGCTGATGTTTGATGTCATACTAAAAGCAATGTTTAAATCAAACTAAAGATACAAATTTTAAAATTTGTTTTTGCAATAATGACAAATGCCCTGCACTCCCATCTCCCCCACACTCTCCCTGTGTGAGTTGAGAATGTTAGTGTTCATTCCCAGTGCCCTTCCCAATTCAGTTACAGACTAGTTAATTTTGAGTAATTACGTATTATCAGAAAATACTGATCAGTACTAGTTTTTTATTTTGTTTACTGTTTCTAATTTTTGTTTAAAATCCAGGCATGCTTGTGATGACTTTCTCTGTAACAGACTAATTCTGGGCTGTGTTACTGAAATCTTGTCTCAAGCTGGCAAGACTCTGATTCATTGATCTTCTGGGGCTATATTGTGTAATCAGCAGGCAGCCTGGGTATGAGCATGTTTGTGACTCAGTTTTGAGGACTGAAACTAAGATGTCCCCAGCTGGTGCTCCTTCTCTAAAAGTTGCCTTGTTATCTCTCTCCCTCACTTTTCTCTGAGCAGGTCAGAAATTCCTACCCTGTCCTTTTAAGTTATGAAACCTTTGAAACGGGAGGTGAATTGTTCCTTTCTCTGTGGATGCACCATCAACTTGTATTTAAGAAAATTAGTTTATTATTGGCAGTGGAGGTGAGGAATGGGTCACTTTTTTTTCCCTCACACGACATTACAGGCTTTAATCAAATGTGAAGAAATAACTGCACATTTTTAAGCACACCCAACTTACAGTTGGTTTTTAACAAGGAAAAACAAACGCCCAAAACCCACATACTCCTCTCAATCACTGAATTGCTTGGTACGGGCAGGCTTACAAATTACCAGTGTGGTGTTGCTAGGACACTTCTAAAGAGCCTGGGATGTATTAAGGTGAGTTGGGGAAGTGGTGCTGGTGGGTGCATATCCTACAGAACAGTTCAGCATCCTTTTAGGAGGAGTGGAAAAATAGACCTGCTTCAGTAGGAAAGAACTGCAGGGGAGGGATGTCTAGTGTTTGGTGTGGCACCATATGGACCAGTTAAGGGAATCCCCTTTATCTGCATTGTGCATGTTAGTAACCCTAAAGCCTGTAAGATGGGTTCCAGTCTAATAAGGATCATGTATGAGATCTTTAGACTCCAGTGTTAATAGGGATTTTACCAAAACTATATTTTGGCTTGCAGATTCAAATTTTTTTAGTACATGGGGAATTCTTTCAGTCTTCCCAAATTCCTAATTCTTGTAGACTCATTAATGTTGAACCAATGCTTTTTCATGTCTAAGTTCTTTGTATATGCATTCTTTTCAGATGTATTAAACATAAAATATCTTCACAAGCCCGCCTAAGGGTAATTTTTCCCCCTGACTCTCATTATGGTTCTTTTAAGGACTTGCAAACACAGCTAACTTTTCTCCCTTGAGCCCTGCTCTCCAGTTGTGAGTAGCTTTCATTCCATTCTTCACACCTAGTTCCAAATATTTATCCCTCCCATGCTCTCCTCCCTCATTAATGGTCTCATATTGTAATGCTCACAAAGTAATTCTTCCACATCAGAAAATTACTGCCATAGCATCAGGGTCTGTAAAGAGATGCATGCTGTTCTCTTAAACTTAGGTCTGTTGAGATTTTACCATTTAATATTTAACATGTTCCAAAATCTTTCGTAAATGAAAAGATGACCTCTTCAGATTACTTTTTCTGGAGTGAGATGCGATGCTATTACAGAAACTCCATGTTGCTTTCTGCTTGTGCATAGATCTCAGGAAACCAAATATTGTGATGTTCCTCTCTCCAAACGTATATTTTGGTTTTGTTAGCAATTTCTCTCAGCTATGGAGATCAATGAAGTCTTGCAGTGTGGAAGCATTATTTTGTATTAATGATTAAAACACGTTCCAAAGAGCTTTGTTGAAGATTACTTTTGTTTGAAGAAGTTGAATAGAATTGTACAACAACCTACGTAACCAAACTTAAAACCCAGGTGGCTTCCAACTTTTAAGCTTTGCTGTTGGTGCCGCCACTCAGGACTGCTTTTGTGGAGTTCAACTTCTCTGATTGCGTAGGAAGGCTTTGCTTCAAGGTAAGTTTGTCAATGCTGTTGAAATACTGGCTTTGACATCCAGCAAAGGTTGGAGGCTGCAGGCTTCTGACAGCCTATGGCAGGGACAAACAGGGACTTGTATTTCCCATGCTGTTCCTCAGACCCCCAAAGCTGACCATGCTCCTGCAGAACATGCCAGTTTCACTGTTGAATTTAGATCACAGAGCTTGCTTAGTTAAAGGCGGGCACTAAAGCAGCAGTGCCCAAACTTTTCCTGTTGTGCTCCTCTCCCCCCCCTTACCAGTAATGGAATCTGTCTGCACAGCCAAGGCTTCTTCATCAGAGGAGCTTCAGCTGAAGGCAGAGCTGGGGGGGGGGGGCAGAACTGGGGACAGGGGAGGAACTGGGGCTAAGAGGTGGGACTGGGCTGGGGACAGAGTGCAGCTGTGGCTGGGGACAGAGCAGGCCTGGGTGGCACTCCTTCCCTGCCCTGTGGGTGTTGGCTTGTGCCCTGCCGGATGCTCACCAAATGTTCCTCTGCACCCCCCTGGGGAGTGTGCCCCCCAGTTTGGGGACCACTGCACTAAAGTGACATACTGAAACAAAGCCTGAAATGGAGGAGACACATCAATTTCCATTGTTCTTCCTGAAGTAGCTGTTTTACTCTATAAAGCTGTTGCTCTGGCTCATAAAGCATCTCATTTTTTCACCTGTGTACATCCTCATGGAGGAGCTGTGTATGCAGCTAGTTGGCTGGTCAGTCTCATTCAAGACCAGTAATGTCTCATCATGTACCTCCTCCCTCTCAAAAAGGGATATGCCAGTCTTCTACCCAACCCCAGCAACTTAGCTAGGAAGAAAGGTCTGCAGTCAGAATTGGCTGAGTGCCTAACCTCTCTGGACGAGAATGCTTTTGATTCATGGAGAAACTTGTGGGTTTTCAGTGGACTGTCTTGACTTAGTTGCTGGTAGGATGAATTATCTAAATTGCAAAACTAGCTTACAAACCTTGTGCAGAGGGCCTTTTTCCCCCTCCTGCTCCCCCCAGTAGCTGTAGCAACATCTCCTAATATGTACCTCTAAGCATGTTCCTGTTTTAGAAGGGGATGAGATCCTGGATAATGAAAACAGCTTAATCTGTGGCTTTGATAACATAGCTACTACCTCTTTCTATTACTTAGCTGCAGTGGTGTGCTGCCCTTGCCTTGTCACCCAGTTGTGCTACAGGTGCTTCTCTTAGCTTGGCACTACACTAAAAGGATGCGTGGACCATCTTCCCTTCCTCTGCTAGAGGAAGGAAAACAATTGTTTTGCTTAAATGTAATCAGTTTTCTGTTTTGGAACCCATCTGTCCTAAAAATCTACAAGGCTACTGCTAGCAGCTGGCTCCCACACCCAAGAAGTCTTTATACAAGTTGAATGTAGTATGGTAATCTGTGGACTCTGTTTGTCAGGCTCAGAGTGGTAGGAGGTGAGCTTAATAGAAGCATGTTTACTACAGCGTGTTGCCTCCTTTGCTTATCCTTTAAATAGGAGAACAAATGGCTAGATCCCCAGCCCCTCCCTCTCTGACAACAAATATCCCCCTGTATGAGTGGTTTGTCATTAGGAAAGCGGAAGGAGAATAATTTTGTGGGAGCACTTTATTAAAACACTACCAGCACTCTAATGTTCAAGACATTAGTACAGACTACTGGCTTGATCTCAATGGCCTTGAATTTTCCTGCTGGTGTCCTGGTCACAGGTTGTACCTGTATCAGTGCTTCCAGAAGCTGTGACTTTAGGCTGATTCTTGTATTATCTGTCCATTCAGAAAAGAGAGTGCACTCAGAGGTTGGAAAGTATGCTCAGAAGAGGTGGATTAGAGCATCCCCAAGAACTTTAGTCTGCCTAACAACATAGTTAAGAGCAGAGTCCTGGTTTCATATAAAGTAGTTGCCTGTTTCAAAGAGGCTATATGGTAAAGTTAACGTACTCTAATTCAGTAGTAATATCAGATGGGTAGTGGCTGGAGCTTAGGTGTGGAAAGAAATTCTGTTCCCTGCCCCACTTCCAATGTTTCTTAGCAGAAAGATCCTGCCAGTGAACAGCTGATATTTCAACACTGTAATAAAAGGCAAGGTAAGTGAGGTAACGTTCTTTTATTCGACCAACTTTAGTTACTAGAAAATCTGATTTCCTTCTCCAGACCTGAAGGAGGGCTCTATGTAGCTCAAAAGCTTTTACCTTCCACTACCAGAAGTTGTTCCAATTAATATTGTTCCCTCACCTATCTTGTCTTTCTCATGTTCTGGGACCAGCATGGCTATACCAATACTGCAGATGATATAATATAACTTTTTAATTATTACTCCAGTGCTGTGAACAGTTCCCACTTCTCAAAAGTTTTTTTTGTGTCTAGGTCAACACTAAAAATCTGGTGCCAGTACTAGTTCAGCTTTCCCCACTTAAGCAATATCAGGTGCTCAAATGTAGATGGGCCTCTGATCGTTTTTATACATGTCAACTAGACCTGCTCTGAGCAAGGTTACATCAGTGTTAGCCAGGTAGCCTGCCTGCATGTCCCCATAGCACTAATAGCAGAGCTGAACTGCTGTGAGAAATGGTGGAAAATTTTTGGAAACTTCTGTGGGTGGAAAGGTCTCTAGCAGGCAATTTTTGGTAGTTGCAGTGGAAAATCTTTGCATCAGGGCTAGAAGCAGAATTTTTGGTTTAATGAAAGCTCTGATTTTGCAAAAATAGATATGGTACCAGAGAAGTGTCATGCTGCACATCCCTCAGCCTGGTGCTCCGCAGTAATGGGAGTTGTAATCCTCTTTTAAAGAGGAGGGTGAGGCCAAGCAACAGAAAGAAGTGCTTGATGGGCCATATATCTTCTAACTAGTAAAACCAAGCCACTTAGGGAAGAAATTCCCTAGCAGGTTTACTTGTACTAACTTCATCCTTGTGGTAGAATAGCACGTATCCAAAGCTTTTTATTCTGAAAATAGTACATTTAAGTCCTAGGGAGCAATGTGCTAACTTTTTTTGGTAGCAGGTACCCAGAGCAATGCTTATACTATCTTCCTGCTGTTAATAAGCAGCCTACCAGAGAAATCATTTATAGAGATTTTTCCCTACAGCTTTACAAGGCTGTGTCCCAACTAACTCTGGGTCTGGAACACAGCTGTAGTTCAAGTGGAAAAATTTTGTTAGTGGCTAGGCTGTGGAATTACTCTCTAAACCTAAGCTACTTCTAATCCTTGCCTAGTTATAGGGAGTTGGCTCCAAATTCACCATACCTTCCAGCTTTGTGTCTTGGTCATTTTTTGCAAAGATGTATTGGTAAGAGGTGAGGATCAGAGGTGAAAGTAAGCTGGTACGGTGTATTGGCAAGAGGCAGTACGCCATGCTTGACCAGACCGGCTGGTGATTTAAAAGGGCCCGGGGCTCCCTGCAGCAGCCGGAGCCCTGGGGTCTTTAAAGCGCTGCCCGAGCCCCGCTGCTGGAGCCCTGAGGTAGCAGCGGCAGGGCTCCCATGGTGATTTAAAGGGCCCTGAACTCCACTGTGGTAGCAGTGGGAGCCCTGGGGCTCCCAGCCGCCTCTGCAGCTGTGAGCTCCAGGGGTGATTTAAAGGCTCTGGGGCTCCCACCTGCAGCCGTAGCCCTGGGGCCTTTAAATCTTGATTTTTTTTAAAGGGCCCAGGGAATTTAAAGGCCCTGCCTCTTCCAGTTGAAGCCACGACTCTTCTGGTTGAGGCCACACACCCTGCTCAGGACTCTGGAGTACCGGTAAGTCCATTAAGTTACTTTCACCCCTGGTAAGGATGCAACAGGGCCCTGTGTAGATGCAACAGTGGGCTAGAGCAGGGCTTGTAAGACAGTTTTGGCATCATAGTATGGCACATTTGAGTGCTTTCTGAATCTGTTGTGAATTAGCTAGAGAGAGCCACCTGGTGCAATCTATCTGCCCTGATGGTCAAAGCCTTCAGTGCAGTTGGCCCTAGCACTCTGATGGCTGTATTCCACTGTAACAGTGAAACCTGTGACCAGTGCAGGGGAGGCTTATGAGTGCTGGAGCCAGAATTTTCACTGGAGCTGGACCTAGACTGTGACCTGGACCGAGACACTGCTACCTCAGGCCTCACCCTACTCAGAACTTAGCTCTTCCACTTAATATTCCCATTATTTTTTTTTTTTTTTTTTTTTTTTTTTTAGAAAGAAGGGGGCAGGAAACTACTTCCTATTTCTCCTACAGTCTGGAAATAAGGGGAGAGATGCACTTTCTGTTTTTTAAATGCACAAGGAGCTGACAGATATTATGGTGATTAGGAGAATAGATCTATCTATGTAGGTAGGTTTTGCACCAGTCATCTTCATGGTTCCATGCTATATCCCTAGCATATCCAGGAGTGGAATCCAACTAAAGCAAGTTGGCAATTTTACTTGTCTCGGCAGTAACATCTCCAATGATGAATCTCTTGAAAAAGAGATCACGAACAGGATACAGAAAGTGTCTCGGTCATTAGGAAAGCTACGTGGCAAAGTCCTGAAATCCCACAACAAAACCCTCTCAAAACCAAAAGTTTATCATGCTTTTATGCTCACATCTTTCCTCTTCGGCTGTGCGACCTGGACACCATACAAATGGCATATCAAACAGCTAGAGGCCTCCCATAACCGCACTCTGCGTGCCATTATGGGGATCTGCTGGCAGGACAAAATTACGAACCTGGAGGTTCTCTGAAGGTCAAATGCTATAAGCATCGAGGCCATGCTGATAAAAGCCCAATTACGCTGGGTTGGACACATCATTAGGATGCCTGAACATTGACTCCCCAGAAAAATGTTCTATGGAGAATTGGCACAAGGACATCGGAATCTAGGCCACCCCAGAAAACGCTACAAGGACAGCATCAAGAACAGCACACACTTTGGTGCAATAAAATCGGATGATCTCAAGAAGGCTGCATCAAATGGATCAGCCTGACAACACCCAGCACTCAGAGCTTTCCAAACCTTTGAAGAGTACAGAAATAATCGCTTGTTAGCTGCAAGGGAAAGAAAAGCATCATACTACTGCTATAGCTATCAAGACTCTTACCAATGACTTTGTCTGCCTCATCTGCTCATGAGCCTGCACGTCACGCTTTGGACTTCAGAGTCACTCCAGAATCCACAAAAAGAGAGCATGAAAATGTCATCGTCAAACCGATGGCCTACACATCATAATCAGGTAGATACAGTTGTTGACTCACTTGTGGTGTTTCTAACCGTTTTAAAGCAAATATGGCACAGGGGAAACTGCAGTCCAAACTTCAAATGTAGCTTGTGTCATTAGGAGAGATAATCTTAAAGAGCAGAAAAGAGAGAGATGCCATGGAAGTTGCTTCTCCCCCATATTTACACTAATGTGGCAAGTGTAGTGTGTGAAATTCTCTGGTCTTCATTAGGCAGGAGCCCTGAATTGATCACTGTGGCGCTTTGTGGCAATACACTCTGAATCTATTGATGTACTACATGTGCTGCTTATTTGCTACTTTTAATTTGGGATGTTAAAAGAAACAACCGTTGAATACTTCTCCAAGGGCACCTGGTTCCCTTATACCAGTGCAGTACACCCTTTCCAGCACAAGGGCCAAACATATGATGGAAAAATTTCAAGGGGCCACAATATCCTGGGGCAGGTTCTCAGTCTAGTTCTGCTCAGTCAGTGCAAGGGAAGCAGAAATCACATGGAATCCCCGTTGGGGATTCCCTAGTATGTCCACAGCGGACCCAGTTACCCCATCTGTTTTCTTCTTCAGCTCTTGCTTCAGGGGGCATTGGGAGTGGTGGCAAATGGTCCCTACAAGCTGCTCTATCCTGAGCTGGGGCAGAGAATTAGGGACCACAGCTTTGGTTCCTCAAGTAGCGTCCCTGTGGGTGCTCAACTTCAGGTGCACACGTGCTCTAGATGCCTTTTGATTAGTGTTTTTTTGTTAGCAGTGCTGTTTTGCCTCTGCATGTACTCTACATACCCTTGTACACAGCACCAAGGCTATAGAGGGCTGTGCAGGCAAACCTGAGTCCATTCCTTCTCAACCACCTTGGCCTAAGACAGAACTGTAGCATGTCCGCTACCAGCATGCCTCCTCTTCCTAGAATCATTTCCTTTTTATCTGAATAGTAGTTTAGTTTTTAGTCTAGTTTAGGAGCACCTCTTTCTTTTCATATCCTCCCAAAGAGGCAACTCTCCTGGATGGGAGGAGAGAGGGTCAGCTCCCAGGGCTTCAAACGTTGCCTCGCTTGCCAGGAGGCTATGCTGGTTAGCAGTGGCCACTTCAAGTGTCTGCGCTGCCTTTAAAAATTGCACATCACACAAATCTATGGCTAGGAATAACCAAGAGATCAAACTGAGACATCTGATGGTGGAGTGCTCTCTTTGCCCTGTGGCAGAGCAAGATCAGGATTCCCCTCTACATCGGTCTCTGGGCAGATCTAGTGCTCCTTTGACCTCAGCCCATCACTCCCCCAAGAAGGGGAAGGCCTCAGAAACCTCTAACGGCCCCAGGAAAAGGGGGTCTGACTCACTTTGTAAGGAATCTGCTCCAAAGAGGCCTTGTCTCCTACTAAGTTAGCAGTCTTGGAATAATTGACTTCTAGATCCAGTACTGTGGAGGCTGCAGGTTCCTCCATTGCGGTCAGGGCTAGAAAACCAAGAAGGTTAAAGAGTAAATACTACTCCAAGCTAGCCTTGATACCAACCAGACACAACAGGAATGACAAGGAGAAACACTCATACAGACAAGATGTATCTTTCATCAGTATTTCCGACAGGCCTACTGGTGCTGTAATAATGTAAACATCTTACTCCAGCACCTTCATCAAAGCATTCTGAACCCTCAGTATTGTCAGCTTCCAGAGACAATTGCGTCAGTGCTGTCACCCCATTCGGTACTGCAGGGATTTTGATTCATTATGGACCTAGCCATAGTAGAGGAACTGCAGTCTCTGCTGATTCTGGGCACCAAGGTTTCCACGGTACCAAGACTAGTTCAGTTGCTGGACTCCCATTTATCACTGACACTTGATTCACCACTTTTTTTTCAGTTGGGACTCCTCCGTTGCTCTGAGGAAGAGGAGAATGAAGGGGACTTTCACTCTGTCCATTCAGCCTTGTCAATTTTTGTATACCGTTTTCCCCCACCTACTCATATAGGAACCCTTTCTTTGTGCACCATGGGGACAAGGAAGAGTCCAGAGCAAGACATCACAGCCCTTGGTGCCACCATTGCTCCTCTATGGACCCCTCCAGTGGTCAAACTGGGACCACAGGACTGCTTACCATCAGCAGTTTTCTCGGACTCCAAACCCAGCCCACCGGGATGAGACTCAATCTCTGCTACCTCAGACCATTCCCAAGCAGGGGGAGACATTTGAGGAACAGGTTAGCAGTAGATAGGGTAGATGAGGAGGCTATCTCATCCTCACCTGATGAAGCAGTGATGCTCACTCAGCCATCTATGGTTGCTGACTGTAAGTGATTCCAAGAGCTCATCAAGCACGTGGCAGACTCCCTGCAGATACTGCTCAAGGAGCCACAACATAAGTTATTGGATAGTCTCCAATCAGTTACATCATCTAGAGTTACCCTTCTGATTAACAAGGTGATCTTCAATCCTGACTGGATTGTTTGGCAGACCTCAGCACCAACACCACCAACTTGCAAGAGGTCTGATAAGCTATACTACATTTCCACCAGGGACTCTGAATTCTCATCTCTCTCCTAATTCCCTGCTGGTGGAGGTTAGTAAATGAATGGAAGAAGCAGCATCATGCCAAGGTAACCCCATATGACAAGGACCAGAAGCGTCTTGATCATTTTGGACAGAAGTCCTATTCATTAGCAGCCGTACAATTTTGGATCACTAATCAGGCACTTATGTCCAAATACAAATAAATGCACTGAACTTTGCATAGTTGATACAATTATCATCTTCCTCTGGAACAAAGAGCATTCCAAGCTTTCATTGTGGAAGGACAGTTATTAGTGTTGACATCCCTCCAAGCATCCCTAGATGCACAGACGCTGTGGCCTGTTCCATCTCTGTGGCACCAGTCACGGCTTCAGCAGTCCAGCTTCCCAAGGGAGGTCCAGAGTATGGTGGAGGACTTTCAATTTGAGAGGCTCAAGTTATTTGTAGAGAACATGGATGAGTCCCTCCATACTCTAAAATACTTGAGCTAAGCTGTGGTCACTAGGAATCTATACCCCTGCGAGCAAGAGGAGGTTTAGTAGATATCACACTGCCCAAAGATCCCATCCAATACATTTCTCTGGGTTCCAGAGGCTAGGCTAGCCGAGCCCTCTAGAAAAAAGCACAGGTTCCATAGGAAGAGAACCACAAAACCATCTGGTTCAAGCACTCAATTGGCTTTGTCTTCAAAGCATCCATTTTGATGAGCTGGTCTAAGGTTTGAAGCCTCTCCACTCTTTAACTTGCCAGCTCCAACAGTTTGCCCACCCTCTCCCATTTATAAGCCATTGTTCCCATTTCCAATGTGCATGGGAGCATATCGCCACAGACAAATGGGTTTTGGAGAGAGTTTCATTGGGCTATGCCACACACACACCCCCTACCTTTCCAGTCCCTCTTCAGGGACCCCTCTCTCTCGAGCTCCTACTAAGACAGGAGATAATCTCCCTCCTTTGATTAGGAACGATAGTCTGTCTCAGCTCTACACGGGGTTGGGGTTTCTACTTGATACTTCTTTGTACCAAAAAACCCACACCCAGAGCATGGAGACCAATTTTAGATAAGACTCCTAAACAAATGTGTGAAGTCCCAAAAATTCAGGATAGTGACTCTTAGCAGCTATAATTCCTTCATTGAATCCAGGGGATTGGTTTTCAGCTCTTGATCTCCAAGATGCATATTTCCATATCGCCATACACCCAGCCCTCAGAAGGTACTTGCACTTTGTGATAGGCTGGGATCACTACCAGTATTGTGTGCTTCTTTGTGGTTTTTCTTCAGCTCCAAGCTCCTGGTGGAAATGTAGTATAGCTTATCAGACCTCTTGCAAGTTGGTGGTGTTGGTGCTGAGGTCTGCCAAACAATCCAGTCTCAAAGGTTCTAGCAGTAGTGGCTGCTTATCTTTGTCGAGAGGCTCTTACGGTATTCCCATACCTTGATAAGCAGTTGTTCAAAGATCTGTCTTACAGGGAGGTACTGGCGACCACCGAGAGGGCACTAGCACTATTCCTGCAGTTAGGCTTCCAGCCTGATGTAGACCATACATTTCTGAGGGTTGTTTTTGGATTCGCTGACTGCCATGACCTATCTTCCCATGGACAGATAAGTAACCTTATCAAACTTCACCAAGACTGTTGAAGTGAACCCTCAAACCTCTGAGAGGCTCTGGCATATCCTAGGTCACATGGCAGCTTGTACTTTCATCACAGATCATGCAAGATTACGTCTTCTCTGCCTTCAGGCCTGGCTCAGGCCAGTCTACTCATCGAACAGACACTGCCTGGACAATTAAGTTTTTCTGTTCCACACCAGGGGAACCATTCCCTAGACCGATGGAAATACCACCATAGTGTGAGGGATGGCGTTCTTTCTTTGGCTAATGCTGATGGTTACCATAACGACGGCTGGATTGCTGCTTGGATGAGGGGCATGTTTGTGTTCATACAGTCCGGGGCAGTCAGTCACCTCAGGATGAAGGATCTGTATTAGGCATTTCCCTCAACACCTCTAATTCTAAAAGTGACTAACAGGATCAGGCAGGACAAGGACATCCAGATAGTCCCCATGTAGCCTAGACAAGCATAGAATCCTTACCTCTTTTGACTGTCTCTTCATCAAGCGATCAATCTTCTATGCTGTCATCTCTCTCAAGATGTCGACTGAATGCTTCACCCCAATATAGGGATTCTCCACCTCAATAGTTCGCTTCCTTTATGCTGGATTACCAGCTGCAATTAAAGAAAGCAGGCTTATCAATTAGCTTGATTTAAGGTTCACCTGGCTGCAGCATCGGCATCCATTCTCCAGTGGAGAGGTTCTTCGTATTCTCTCACCCCACAATTGCAATGTTTGTTAAAGGTACTTCCCTCAAGTAAAAGCCCCCACTCCAGTATGAGATCTCAGTCTAGTTCTCAGAGTTTTCACAGGGCCTCCTTTTGAACCTCTGACAAACCTGCTCTTTATTAAACCTGTTCATGAAAACTGCCTTTTTTAGTAGCCATTACATCGGCTCAAAGAGTTGGGGAAATAGGGGCCTTGATGGTGGATCCTTTCTTTACTGTTTTTTTTCTCTCCCCCCCCCCCCCCCCGGGATAAAGTTTCCCTACAACCACATCCCAAATTCCTTCCTAAGGTATCGTCTGAGTTTCATTTGTACCAGACCATACACTTACCATCTCCCCCCAACTCCCAACCACATAATTTGGGTCAAGAATCTTTCTACCATACATTAGATGTCAGAAGAGCTTTGACTTTCTATCTCAGTAGGACCAACCCATTCTGGAAGTCTGGACTATTTGTCTCCATTGCGGATGGGCTGTATTATCCGTTGCTATAAGATTGACAATATTCAACCTCCTGCTAGGGTTCTGGCCCACTCTGTACTAGATCAGTTTACATCTATGCCTTTCTTAAGGACATTCCAGTACCTGAAATCTGCAGGGTCTTCTCCCAATATGATGCTTTTCCCCCTCATGTCTCTAGATCTGACGCGGCACTGGGACGTGCAGTTCTGTCGGCTGTACCAGACAATGTTCTGATGCTCCCTCCTGGGGATACTGTTCAGCAGTAACAGTAGAGAAGAAACTGAGGGTCGTTTGCCTATGCAGCCTTGGTGCAGGGTCAAAGGGTGTGTAGGGTGCATGCACAGGCCAAATAGACCCTGCTTAAAAAAAAAAAATGCCCATCAAGGGCATATGCGTACCTCAAGTGGAGCACCCCTGGGGACACACCTCACAAAGAATTCCAGTTACTGCACAGGGTAACTGGAAGTTTGCTTATATTTTCCTTCTCAGCTCCCCCCTTACCCTAGGTGGCTGGGAGGATGGGGGCCATCCTGTGTTAGGGGGTTCCCTAGATTTAGTTGGAGCCCACTGAGCTCCAATTTGTCTCTTGGGCTACTGCAGCTGGGCAGGGAAGCAGGCACTGGAACAGCCAGAGGGCTGCTCTCCAATACAGGTGCCCAGTGGGGGTGCTACTGAGCACTGGGAAGAGGCAACAGCCGTGTGGGAGGCTCCCAGATTGTATTATCGGTGGCCCTGGGGCTGCAGGAAAGGAGCCACCTCCCCGGGGCTGATTCGGATACTTCCACTTAGAAGTTACAGGGCACAGCTCAGGGACGTGCTTTCACTTCAGAGTCAAATACACATTTGATCCTTAGTACTGTTGTGCTGAGGGTCACAACTGTTGTTTCCCCTGGCATGTTTTGGGCCCTCCTGCTTTGGGGTATTAGGAACTGTTCTCCTGGAATGAGGGTAGATAAAAGCCACCATGACCTGAGGTCAGTTACCCTACAGAAGAGTGGTATTTAGCTTCAGGCTTGAGCTGAGAACATATAAGCAAACTTCCTAGTGTCCCTTTGGGAAAGCACCCATCCTTACTCACCGCTTCCTCTGTGGTGCGCACTGTACTCTGCGGGGTGTGGCTTTTGTCAAAACGTGGGCAGAGTATTGTGTAGGAAAAACAAGCAAATTGACTGCTGACCATCCAGAAGAGAGCTGTGTGGTGCTATGCATCACTCCAGCACAGTGGAGAAGAGAGTGCATAAACTGCTGGGAATCTTTTGCGTCTTCTCTGGACTTGATAATAAATTGCACCACAATTGAGAACAGCGATGGAGGAATAGCTCATGTCTGCTCTTTCTGTACAAAGTGTGCTACCCAGCCCCGTCATCTCTTCAGATGGGAGGATTGGATGCAGGCCCTTCTCAAAAGCTGTGGTCCTGCCAGCCTCTCAAGCATCTTAATTATTGGTTTAAAGTGCCAGAGGAACCTCCAACTGCTCTTTGCTTTGTCATATTGCTCTGCTCTCCAGCTGCCTTTATTTTTGTAAAGGCCAAAATTTTAGGAAAGAGAATCTTTATTATTTTCAGTTTTTTAAAGCACTTCTCTCCTCTGGCTGTACCCGAGTAGAGTGCAACCTCTGCACTCTAGCTTTTTGGCCTTAGGAAGGGGCTTTGTTCTAGTCACTCACTGGTGCAAAGGCAGAACTCTCCCCTTGGTGATGGGAAGTGACATAGATGTTGTACCCTGCCTTGTGCAGGTAGACGCGATCCTGTCAAAAAGCCTTGTAAACCCATAAACAAAAACCCATCTACAAACCAATGACCATGCTGATCAATTAAAAAAATCCACTCTAAATAGAAAATACTAACAGCCAAATTGTTTCAAGAGACCCAACCCTCTCATAGGTACAGTATGGGGGTTGCTAGGCAGTCCATGCACTTCCACATCTTAATCCCCAACAGCTGCCTTTAAATCATCTATCTCAGTGTGGTTCTGTAGCACTCATTCATTTTCTCCATTTCTACTGCCATAGGCATTAGGATGCACAGACTATATCCCAGTGTATATACACACCCCGGGCTGAATTAAAGTTGCATGAGTAACCTGCCTTCTAGCATTTCCTAATGCTGCATGCTTGACCTTTCAACTTTAACATTCTTCTGATACTTTTAATTATCTTCTCATAATTCTTTTGTACGTAATGTACTATATGCATCTGCTACAGGACCTGCACCATTTGCATCCAAGCCACGTTAGGCGGTATGAACTTATTGCATGAGTGCAGTTTGTGCTGGTTCAGTCACACTGCTGCAAGTTGAAATGATGTAGGCACAAAAGTAACAGAGGCAAAATGGCAAGGGGAGAGGATGAGGGTCCTGCTTTCCTAGATTTGTTAGCTGCTCTTCCTCACACTCTCTCTTTACTGTTGTTCTGTTAATAAAGTGAGTGAGCTCTAGGTTTTATTTTTCTGAGGCCTGTTCTCTCTCCACCCACCCTTTTAATTTTGCCAGGACTTTCTTTGTTATATTCCTATTAATAGATCCCTACTGTTATATTCTATCGACCACCTGACCAAGACAGTGATAGTGACGATGGTACGCTAAGGGAGATTAGAGCGGCTATCAAAATAAAGAACTCGATAGTGGGGGATTTCAATTATCCCCATATTGACTGGGTACATGTCACCTCAGGACAAAATGCAGAGACAAAATGTCTTGATAGTTTAAATGACTGCTGCTTGGAGCAGCTGGTACAGGAACCTACAAGGGGAGAGGCAATTCTTGATTTAGTCCTGAGTGGAGCGCAGGATCTTGTCCAAGAGGTAACTATACAGGACCACTTGGAAATAGTGACCATAATATAATATTTAACATTCCTGGGTTGGGAAGAACACCTCAACAGCCCAATACTGTGGCATTTAATTTAAGAAAGGGGAACTACGCAAAAAAGAGGTGGCTAGTTTAACAGAAACTAAAAGGTACAGTGACTAGAGTGAAATCCCTGCTGCGTGGAGTGAAAAGCTGCATGGACGCTTTTCAAAGACACCATAATAGAGGCCCAACTTAAATGTATACCCTAAATTAAAAAAAAATAGTAAAAACTAAAAAAGAGCCACCTTGGCTTAACAACCATGTAAAAGAAGCAGTGAGAGATAAAAAGGCAGCTTTTAAAAAGTGGAAGTCAAATCCAAGTGAAGTAAATAGAAAGGAGCATAAACACTGCCAAATTAAGTGTAAAAATGTAATAAGAAAAGCCAAAAACTAGCTTGAAGAACAGCTAGGTAATAAAATGTTTAAGTACATCAGAAGCAGGAAGCCTGCTAAACAACCAGTGGGGCCCCTGAACGATCGCGATACAAAAGGAGCGCTTAAAGACGATGAAGTCATTGTGGAGAAACTAAATTAATTCTTTGCTTCAGTATTCACATCTGAAGATGTTAGGGAGATTCCCAAACTTGAGCTGTCATTTGTGGAATCTGAGGAGTTGTCACAGATTGAAGTGTTATTAGAGGAGGTTTGGGAATTAATTGATAAACTTAACAGTAACAAGTCACTGGGACCAGATGGCATTCACCTAAGAGTTCTGAAAGAACTCAAATGTGAAATTGTGGAACTATTAACTGTGGTTTGTAATCTGTCCTTTAAATGAGCTTCTGCACCCAATGACTGGAAGATAGCATAACACCAGTATTTTAAAAGGGCTGTAGAGGTGATCACGGCAATTATAGACCGGTAAGTCTAACATCAGTACCGGGCAAATTAGTTGAAACCATAGTAAAGAATAAAATTGTCAGACACCTAGAAGAACACAACTTTTTGGACAAAAGTCAACATGGTTTCTGTAAAGGGAAATCATGTCTTACTAATCTACTAGAGTTCTTTGAAGAGGTCAACAAACATGTGGACAAGGAGGATCCAGTGGACATAGTGTACTTAGATTTCCAGAAAGCCTTTGACAGGGTCCCCTACCAAAGGCTCTTACATAAATTAAGTTGTCATGGGGTAAGAGGGAAGATCCTTTCATGGATTAAGAACTGGTTAAAAGACCAGGAACAAAGGATAGGAATAAATGGTAAAATTTCAGAATGGAGAGGGGTAACTAGTGGTGTTCCCCAAGGGTCAGTCCTAGGACCAATCTTATTCAATTTATTCATAAATGATCTGGAGAAAGGGGTAAACAGTGAGGTGGCAAAGTTTGCAGATGATACTAAACTGCTCAAGATAGTTAAGACCAAAGCAGACTGGGAAGAACTTCAGAAAGATCTTACAAAACTAAGTGATTGGGCAACACAATGGCAAATGAAATGTAATGTGGATAAATGTAAAGTAATGCACATTGGAAAAAATAACCCCAACTATACATACAATATGATGGGGGCTAACTTAGCTACAGTGAGTCAGGAAAGAGATCTTGGAGTCATTGTGGATAGTTCTCTGAAGACGTCCACGCAGTATGCAGAGGCAGTCAAAAAAGCAAACAGGATGTTAGGAATCATTCAAAAAGGGATAGAGAATAAGATGGAGAGTATCTTACTGCCCTTATATAAATCCGTGGTCCATCCACATCTTGAATACTGTGTACAGATGTGGTCTCCTCATCTCAAAAAAGATATACTGGCATTAGAAAAAGTTCAGAAAAGGGCAACTGTGCAGGGTAGCATGATCATGGTCAGCTATATGTAGTAGAAGGGAATGTACTGTTTTGTAGACTCTCCGAACACTGCCATGGTTGGCTCTGGGCCTCCTCACTGTTTCCTCCACACACACCCCGTCCCATTCAGAATTTTGGAAGTTGAAAAATTGTGGCCAGCTCTAGCATTCGCAACTCGTAAGAGCCTCATGCCCAGGGACTGGCCCTTTCAATTCAATTAGACTTTTTGGGCATGACAAGCGTTACCAGTGTTGCTTAACTCTAAGAAAGAGACAAACCCCATAGCTATCTGTCAGATGCCCAGCCAGGCTAGGCACATCTGTGTTTGGGTTTGGGACCCATGTCCATTTAGCATTTTGGAGCCAGCAATACATAGTTTTAAAAGCACACTGAGCGGGGAAGCTGGCTACTGGATCAATACTGCCAGAAGCCCAGGAAGCCCTTGGCTACGTAGGACTCCTGTTTGGGTCAGCCTCTTCTCGATCGCCCACCTGTAGCTGCTTATATTATAGCCAGCTTGCCTCCTGAGGTATCTCATTTCTTCTAGGGGACCCTGCAGCATTGGCTAGCAGCATGTGGGAATAGTATCCTCAGGACTCTAGCCTCATTCAGCAAGTCTCCCATACTTCCCATTGACATGTGCAGAGTCAAATCCTACTTGGCTCATGCCCTTCCTTTTCCCACAGTCCCGGTCTGGCTGGGAATCCTGATTGCTGATTGAATGGTTGGGACTTTGATGTTACAGCTGTGTGGTAACACTGCAGGGTGAGACCTCAGTGCTCTGACACAAAGGTGGATCTGGATGCCCCTTCTGTTAATGGAAAGGGCAAAAAATTAACAGAAGAAAATCCCATTTAAAACAGAGCAGGGGGAGAAATGTTTTAAAGCGATTGAACAAAAAAACATAGGTTTTAGCGCGGTCACCTCCCTCTTCTCTCGCCCTCCCCCATTAAGGAACAGCCATGTCATGAAGCCCTGATGATTCAGTGGAAATGTAAAGTCTTTAATTACACCAGCGCACGGTCACCTCAAGGGCTTGAGTCGCACTTTGATTCCTGGGCAAGAAGGGCTATTCCAAGACAGAGGTGGAAAGGGGCTGTGAACAAGCCCCTCTCAGTTTGTTCTCAGAAAGATACAGAACAACAGAAAAAAAATCTGAATTTCAACAAGTCCCACGGACCAGCATCTCCCAGCCCTGGAGCCCCTGGGCCACGCTCCTGGGCGTAAGGGAGCCTCCCCTCTGTCCCAGCACTATTACCCAAGGCAGGTAGCTGGTTCCACTACCACAGTAGCCAAGCACCTCACAGTCTGGCAGACATTTACCTCCAGGACCTCTGTGGGTAGAGCAGTGCTGTGTCTCCATTTTACAGATGGGAAGCTGAGGCACAAAGGGGTTACATGGCTCAGCTGAGGTCACACAGCAAGTCACTGACCAAGCAGGACTTGAGCCCAGGTTTTACAAGTCCCAGAGGAGCACCTTCCCCTCATAACTGTGCTGAGCGGGCCAGGAACTCTCTCTCTCCCCCACCCCCATCCTCTCATACAACCTCTCTAAACTGCCAATGAAACACTGTCCTTTCTGGTCCCCACACGCCTAGGCCCATGTGAGGAGAGAAACCAACTGAGCGTCCCTGCCTCCCTTTGTGGCACATGTGGCTTATGGCTAGGATCTGGACAACAGCTACCTCCTAAGGGGAGGAATTCTGCAGCACATGCCTGCCCCGCACTCAGCAACCTCATGGTTGCTGGTGCAGCAGTTCCCATCCATGTACACTCAATGGGGCTGGGCCCAGAGCTGATCCCAGAAAGCACCAGCCTCTCCACCCTTCATCCTGGCTGCAGCTCAGCAGCTTGGGGCACACATCTGGCTCTGTGGGCTGCCCAGGTAACAACCAATCTGCTGAATGAACCCTCAGGACTGCTGTTACTGGGATGTTTAGTTATGTTGAGCCACTCCCCACCCCCCAGTGTGTCTAGGTACTTTCCAGAAACAAGCCAAGTCTGCTTCCTGCCCCAAGCAGCTTTCAGTCTCAATTTAGCCCCATTAGATCCTGTCTGCACTAGGAGCATAATGGGGACCAGGGGACCTGGTTACAATAGTTCCTGTGTGAGTCACCTAGACCCTAGAACTGGGTGAAGCACCATGTGCAAACCCCTTGTAACACGTGTGTGGCCATTGCCCGGCCAGTGTGGAACAGGGAGAAATATTTCACTTTACAGCAGAGAATACTACTGGGAAAGGGAGCTGAGCTGCTCAGGACTGAGTCAGCAGCAGCTGGTTCCACCTTGGCCTAGCAAGAGGGTGTGAAGAGCTGACAGTGCTCAGTGGTTTCCTTTCAACTCCTGCTGGGCGGCAGCTGTAGAGCCCAAGGAGAAGGGCAGGTTTCAACTCTGAAATGAATCATTCTGGCAGCCCCGGAGTTGATAAATGCATTTCAAGATGCCCTCTGGTGGTTTCACAAGAAATGACTGGGATTTCCAAAGAAGGGATTTTTTTCACCTGTATTATTGCTGTCATGTGTGCAATGGCATCCACAGTAAATCAGGCAGAAGAGTCTCTGAGCACTTCCCAAGCCCAGTAACGGGAACTGAGCAAGGGATCCAGCTTGGTGGGACAGGTGCAGACTCTCTTCCAGAAGCGCAGATGCCATGCTATGAATATATCCGCCGAGCATCCTAGCTGGCATGCTGGGGGTGGGTCGTGCTTGGAGGGTAACCTCACTCACATTGCTGTAGGGCATAGGAATGGCCAAACTGGTCACCTTCCCACTATGCTATCTGCATGAGGGGCCAGAACCAGATGCTTCATTCACCCCCTTAAGAGTAGGAGACAGTCTCTTTATCCAACATCCATTAGCACTCAAAACTCAGACCCAGTGGACCTGGGCTGCAGGCTGGCTGCTGAGCAGACCTCTCAGCTCCTGCAGCCCCAGCCCTGGCTAGTTAGACTCCCCAGCTGCCATTGTAGATGCAGACCTCACTGCCCTAGAAACATCTACAGATTGTTACTGATTGATAACCACAGGCTAAAGCTTATCCTAGGATAAACCTCCACATCTTGACTCTCCCCTGCCCCCTGCCAACATTGCCAGCTGGGTGTGGAGCTGTCTCCTGCACAGAGCTCATGGGCAGCAGCTCAGCAAGTAAGTGTCTCTGCTCCTTTCCTCTTGGTTTTCGCAGACTGCGCTGGCTACATGTAAGGAGCCACATGTAAAGACTCTGCACAATGTGAATGGGGCTTCCATGTGGGAATCTCTTCCCCACCCCTTCCCATCACGGCAGAGAGAAGGGTGGGTCTCCTGAACCTCTGAGTCCCCTTCTAACTGATGCACTTACTACCCAGCCAGCCAGTGGGAGAGAGAAGGTGCCCAAGATGCCAATAATGCACCTTCTTCCCCTGCAGGAGCGCAGCAGAAGACAATAGCATGGTCTCCTGTATCCTTGCACCTGCTGATCCTCCCAAGGCTCCCAGTAGGGAGACTCTCCTTGCATGCCTCCCTGCACTGCCAGTCCAGAACTGCTCTGCCACATGAACCTCTCCTGCCTGTCCCAATTGCAGAATGTGTCCCTCTCTTACATGGGGGGGGGTATAGGAAGAGATGCCACTCCCCATCGAGGGGGCGACCATGCACAGGCCTAATTACAGGAGAATGGGACTGACAATGGGCCTTTTACCAGTGCAGAGGCAGAGATACTAACTGTCCGCTTGAAGCTCTGCTGGGAGGAGCACTCTGCTCACTGAACAAGGGTAAATGAACTGGGGACTCAACACGCTCAAGCAGAACAGACAACATGCCCTGGCTGGCGCTGATGCAGAGGGGTCATTCTGCTCCTTGCACACCGTCAGCTAAGCTCTGGTCCAGTCATCAATGTGGGGAACCATGCAGCTGTCTCCTCCCTTCCCTCCTGTTCCCAAGACACATCCACCCCTTGAGATCCGACTCAACTGCAGACACCACCTATGGAGACCCTTGGCCCACAGCTCAGCCAGGAGGAGGATCTTCCTCAACAAAGCCCCATTTCAAGCCCATGTCCCAGGGTTTTCTGTCCTCCACTGATTCCACATTCCGTCCTGAGCTGTCATCCAGCTTAGGGCTGGAGGATCTGGCCTATGCTGGAGCTCCTCAAGGGAGCCTGTCCTACATAGGAGCAAAAGGAATAGGAAGTGTCCTGTGTTCTAACAGCATCTCCAAAGCCAAAGCAAGTGATGCTGCCTTCTCCCTGCCCTGGGGCTCTCGCTGGGTTCCAGAGCTGGACGGTGTATTTTTCTGTTTGCAGATGGGATGCCAGCAGAACCAAGTAAACCACAACTGCTTTATCAGCTGCCTCCAGGTGTGTCTGTTATTGCCAGACTGGTCTGCCACCTCCTCTCCACAGTGGGCTTTCCCCAGCAGTCTAGGCTTGGACAAGGGCTAGCACTGCCTGCCGGGAACTTGTTCTCCCTGCCTTCGCCTCCCATCTCCCCCTGTAAAATCAGGAGCCTGCTGGCCGGCTCTGCTGTTGGTGCTGGTCTCTGCTGCATTTCCCTTGGGGAAGAGATTTCCTCTCCAGCACCCCTCTCCACCCCTTGCCTTGCCCAGCCCCGCCAGTATCTGTAGGCCATGCTCCTGCTCTGTGCGCTGCAGGGGTTCCTGTCTCCTTGGGCAGCATGGACCCTACAGACTCTGGAGTCAGAACCGGTGTGCAGTGGGGGCCAGGTGCCCTGCTCTGCCCCCTTCTCCTGCCTCTCACACGGGTAATTAGGAACCTTTTGGATCCACTTTCACCCATTTAAAGAAAATGCCTCATGCACCTAGAAGCTCTTTTAGCTGCCCAAACTGCCAGTCCTGGGCACGCAGGCCTATGGATGTTCAAACTCATGGATGACTGGAGAGGTCCCAGAAGACTGGCGAAGGGCCCATCTTTCAAAAGGGAAAGGAGGAACCAGGGAACTACAGACCAGTCAGCCTGACGTCAGTACCTGGGAAGCTACTAGAGCAATGTCTCAAACATTCAGTTTACGAATACCTGGAGAATGAAGGGTGATCACTAGCAGCCAGCATGGATTGACCAAGAATAAATCCTGCCAAACCAGCTTGATTTCCTTCTTTGACAGGGTAACTAATTTGGCAGATGGAGGAATGTGATGGACTAAATATATCTGGACTTCAGCAAGGCTTTTGACACAGTCTCACATGACATTCTGATAAGTAAGCTGGAGAAATGCAGGCTCAGCAGAACTACCATTAAGTGGATACATAATTGGTTAAGCAATTGGAGGGAGGTCTCAAGTGGGGTTCCACAGGGATCTGTTCTGGGTCCAGTGTTGTTTAACATTTTTATTAATGACCCGGATGTACATATACAGAACACACTGATCAAGTGTGCAGATTACACAGAGTTAGAAGGGGTTGCCAATACTTTGGAGGATACAGCTAAAACTCAGAGGGATCTTGACAAATTGGAGAACTGAGCAATAGACCATAAAATGAAATTCAACGAAGACAAATGTACGGTGCTACACTTAGGGAAGAAAAACCAAATGGACGTATACACAATGGGGGATAACTGGCTTGGCAGCAGCGCTGCTGAGAAAGATCTGGGAGTTGTGGTGCATCACAACCTCAACATGAGTCAGCAATGTGATGCTGTTGCAAAAAAAGCAAATGCAATTTTAGGTTGCATTAACAGAGGCATAGCATGCAAGTCATGGGAGGTGATAGCACCGGATAGGCCTCAGCTGGAGTACTGTGTCCAATTTTGGTCACCAGTGCATAGAAAGGTTCTTCTTCGAGTGCTTGCTCATATCGATTCCAATTAGGTGTGCGTGTGCTGCGTGCATGTTCGTCGGAAGATTTTTACCCTAGCAACACTCGGTGGCTCGGCTGGGTCGCCCCCTAGAGTGGCGCCGCCATGGCGCCGGATATATACCCCTGCCGACCCAACGGCCCTTCAGTTCCTTCTTACCGCCCGTGTCGGTCGTTGGAACAGTGGAGCGCGGCTTAGCTGATCTCCACTTCCCTAGCTACTCGTAGTTCTTTCGCTAATTCTTCTGTATATAGTTAAAATTTATATAGTTGTAGTTAATTTACTCGTTCTATAATATAGTTAGTGTATATAGTTGAGAGGGGTTAGGGGATTAGCCCCTTCCCCGCACCTGGTACTGGGGCCCATGCCCGGTTCACCGGGCTTCAAACCGTGCTCGGCCTGCCACAAGCCGATGCCAACGGGAGATCCCCACGACTCCTGTCTTAAGTGCCTCGGAGAATCCCATCTCGCTGATAAGTGCGGGATCTGCAAGGCCTTCAAACCGAGGACGAAGAAGGAGCGGGACTTTCGTCTCAAACAGCTCCTGACGGAGGCAGCTCTTACTCCTCCGCCCTTGGCACCGAGCGCTGGACAGTCTGCACCAGGCAGAAGCGCTTCTTCGGCACCGGATCGCACTGGTACGGTTAAGCCCCCCTGGCACCAACTGTCGCCGGCACCGATATCTGCTCGCACCGTTCCCTCTCCCCGCAGGTTAAGAAACATAAGACTCCTGCTGCTTCCGTGCCACCTGCACCACAGCCGGAGCACCCGCCTAAGTTGGACCGCCCGGCACCGACACCTGCCGTGGCACCGAAAACTTCGGCACCGTCGATTCCGATCCCGCAAGGGCCATAGAGTCCGGTGCCCGAAAGCTCCCCGGCGCATACCGTGGTTGAGCTCACTATTCCCTCCATGCCGGAGACATTTTCCACGGCGAGGGAGCTGATCGCGATGACAGAGTCTGCGCTGCCTCAACCCCCGGCACCGCTGGTGAGGGTGATACAATCCATTGGCAAGCCTGCCCTGCTGAGGCCATCCTCTGTCGGCACCGCTGAGAGGCATAGATCACGATCGCAGTCCCACCGGCGCTCCCGGTCCCGTCGCCGATCCTGGTCCTGACACCGCTCGCAGTCCCGGCACCGCTCCCCATCTCGGTACCGGTTGCACTCGCGGCACCGATCAGCCGGCCTGGTACTTTCGGCACTGATCCAGCTCCCAGCACCGTTCCCGGCACCGCGACTCTCGCAGCCGCTCCAGACGTCGAGCCTCGAGATCCCGGTCGACCTCCCGGCACCGCTCCGGTCGCAGGTCCCGGTCTCGTTCCCGGTACCGGTATGGCTCCTGGTACCGATCTCCGGTGCCGCACAGAGAGAGATCGACTAGAGAGGGAGATCATTCCCAAGGCTTCTCTGCCCCTCCTTGGCCATCTCGACACACCTCTGTGTCGTCTCATGTGGACAGTGCTTCCTATGCACAGGACCGTGACTCAGATGTGCTCAGCCGAGTCTTCCAGGAGACCCAGACTCAAGAACAAGGACCTCATCAGTGGTCATTCTGGACACTTTGGGCATATCATCAAGCCCAAGGTGTGCCTCCAGTGCCATCTCGCTCCGTACCATCGGAACACCGGGTACCGGAGGCGACTGTCAGCCGCCCCCCTGCTGCGGGTATGGAGGAAGCTCCCATTCAACCACCAGACTCTCAGATTCCACCAGAGCCTGATGTCGCCCAAGAACAGGAGCCCATGCAGGACCCTCTTGTCCCTGGCCTTTCCTCTTCCTCCTCTCCGGATGAGGCGGTGGCGGGGACATCCTCCTCAGGCCCTCCTCCAATTGACCTGAGGGCGCATCAGGACCTCCTGAGACACGTGGCCCTGAATATGAATCTTCAGGTGGAGGAGGTCCCGGAGGTAGAGGACCCTGTGGTGGATATTCTGTCAGCTGACGCCCCCACAAGAGTAGCCTTACCATTTATCTGCACGATCCAGGCTAACGCTGATACCATCTGGCAGTCTCCAGCCTCTATTCCGCCCACGGCCAGGGGAGTTGAGCGGAAGTACATGGTACCCTCTAAGGGGTACGAGTACTTGTACGTGCACCCTCCTCCCTGCTCCCTCGTCGTGCAATCAGTCAACGAGAGGGAGCGCCATGGCCTGCAAGCTGCTGCTCCAAAATCAAAGGAGGTTAGGCGCATGGACTTATTGGGCCGCAAGGTATACTCTGCGGGGGCCCTCCAACTCAGGGTGGCAAACCAGCAAGCCCTGCTTAGCCGCTACAACTATAACACCTGGGCGGCGGTGGGGAAATTCACAGAGTTAGTTCCCCAAGACTCCCGCCAAGAGTTTGCTGCCCTCTTGGAGGAAGGGAAGAAAGTGGCGAGAACTTCTCTTCAGGCCTCCCTGGACGCAGCTGACTCCGGAGCCAGGACTCTGGCTTCAGGAGTCGCCATGAGACGCATCATGGCTTCAGGTGTCAGGCCTCCCACCTGAATTACAACACACCATACAGGACTTGCCCTTTGACGGTCAAGGCCTATTTTTGGAAAAGACTGACCCTAGGCTGCAAAGCCTAAAGGACAACAGGGTCATCATGCGCTCGTTCGGGATGCACACACTGGTGACTCAGTGCAGGTCTTTCCGTCCCCAGCCTCACCGCCCTTACCCCCCGCCTAGGCCGAGACAGGACTTCGGCAGAAGGCGCGGATGAGGCAACCGCAGACGGCAGTCTGGACCCCAAGGAGGTCAAAATCAAGGTCCCTCCAAACCACCCGCGGGACCAAAACCAAACTTTCGAAGGCACGCCCGAGGAGGGCGTACCAGTTGCTTCCCAGGATCCTTTCCCTCCCTTTTACAACCGCCTCTCCTTTTTCCTCCCTGCGTGGACCCAACTAACTTTGGATCGTTGGGTCCTACACACGGTAGAATTTGGGTACTACCTCCAGTTTATTTCATCCCCCCCCCCACCCTCCATCCTTGTCCCTCTTCAGGGACCCCTCTCACGAGCAATTCCTCTTGCAAGAGGTGCGAACGCTCCTCACTATGGGAGCTATAGAGGAGGTACCAAAGGACTCGAGGGGCAAGGGGTTCTATTCCCGCTATTTCCTAATCCCCAAGGCGAAGGGAGGTCTCAGACCTATCCTAGACCTGAGAGGACTCAACAAGTTCATGATAAAGTTGAATTTCCGCATGGTATCCCTGGGGACCATCATCCCGTCCTTGGATCCCGGAGACTGGTATGCCGCCCTCGATATGAAGGACGCATATTTTCACATTGCCATTTACCCTCCACACAGACGGTACCTCCGGTTTGTGGCCAACCGTCAACATTTCCAGTTTATGGTCCTTCCCTTTGGCCTCTCTACAGCCCCAAGAATGTTCACAAAGTGCATGGCTGTAGTCGCTGCCTCCCTCCGTCGCCGTCGGATACACGTCTTTCCATATCTCGATGATTGGCTCATTCGAGGGACCTCCGAGAACCAAGTCACCCGTTGTGTGGGCATCGTCAAGGACCTATTCAAGTGTTTAGGCTTGATGATCGATATAGAGAAATCCACTCTGGTTCCCACACAGAGAATAGAATTCATTGGGGCCATCCTGGACTCCAATCTCGCCAGGGCCAGCTTACCACAGCCTCGGTTTCAGGCAATGGTATCAATTATACAAGGCCTGCAAAACTTCCCGACAACTTCCGCTCGCACATGTCTCAGCCTACTAGGTCACATGGCAGCATGCATGTTCGTGACCAAACACTCCAGACTGCGGCTCCGTCCCCTTCAAACTTGGCTATCCTCGGTATACCACCCGGGCAGAGACAGTCTGGACACAATCGTCACGATCCCCCTGAGCATCCTAGGCTCTCTAGGCTGGTGGTTGACGCCCTCCCTGGTATGTGCAGGGATGCCATTCCATCCGCTTCAGCCGTCAATGACCCTGACAACGGACGCGTCATCTCTAGGCTGGGGTGCCCACCTCAGGCATCTCCACACTCAAGGCCTTTGGTCAGCTCAGGAGCTGGGCTTGCACATCAATGTGCGGGAGCTGAGAGCAGTCCGCCTCGCATGCCAGGTGTTTCAAGAGCATTTACAAGGCCGTTGTGTCTCAGGGTACGTCTACACTACGGGATTATTCCGAATTTACATAAACCGGTTTAGCAAAACAGATTGTATAAAATCGAGGGCGCGCGGCCACACTAAACACGTTAAATCGGTGGTGTGCGTCCACGGTCTGAGGCTAGCGTCGATTTCTGGAGCGTTGCACTGAGGGTAGCTATTCCGTAGCTACCCCATAGTTCCCGCAGTCTCCCCCGCCCCTTGGAATTCTGGGTTGAGTTCCCAGTGCCTGATGGGGCAAAAATCATTGTAGCGGGTGATTCTGGGTACAGCCTCACCCCTCCCTCCCTGAAAGCAGCAGACAACCGTTTCGCGCCTTTTTTGCTTTGTGAACTGTGCAGACGCCATAACACAGCAAGCATGGACCCTGCTCAGCTCAATACTGCAATCGTGGATGTTTTAAACACCTCGCGCACCCTCGTGCAGTATATGGTGAACCAGGACCTTCAAACCGAGGCGAGGAGGAGGCGGATACGGCAGCGCGGCGATGACAGTGATGAGGACGTAGACACAGAATTCTCTCAAACCGCGGGCCCCTGCGCTTTGGAGATCCTGATGGTAATGGGGCAGATTCTATCCATTGAACGCCGATTTTGGGCCCGGGAAACAAGCACTGACTGGTGGGACCGCATTGTGTTGCAGGTGTGGGACGATTCCCAGTGGCTGCGAAACTTTCGCATGCGTAAGGGCACTTTCATGGAACTTTGTGACTTGCTTGCCCCTGCCCTGAAACGCCATAATACCAAGATGAGAGCAGCCCTCACAGTAGAGAAGCGAGTGGCGATAGCCCTGTGGAAGCTTGCAATGCCAGACAGCTACCGGTCAGTCGGGAATCAATTTGGAGTTGGAAAATCTACTGTGGGGGCTGCTGTGATGCAAGTAGCCAAAGCAATCACTAAGCTGCTGCTACGAAAGGTTGTGACTCTGGGAAACGTGCAGGCCATAGTGGATGGCTTTGCTGCACTGGGATTCCCTAACTGTGGGGGGGCAATAGATGGAACCCATATCCCTATCTTGACACCGGAGCACCAGGGCACCCAGTACGTAAACCGGAAGGGGTACTTTTCAGTGGTGCTGCAAGCACTGGTGGATCACAAGGGACGTTTCACCAACATTCACGTGGGATGGCCAGGGAGGGTTCATGATGCTCGCGTATTCAGAAGCACTACTCTGTTTAAACGTCTGCAGCAAGGGAATTACTTCCCAGACCAGAAAATAACAGTTGGGGATGTTGAAATGCCTGTCGTTATCCTGGGGGACCCAGCCTACCCCTTGATGCCATGGCTCATGAAGCCATACACAGGCAGCCTGGACAGTGGTCAGGATCTGTTCAATTACAGGCTGAGCAAGTGCAGAATGGTGGTGGAATGTGCATTTGGCCATTTAAAGGCGCGCTGGCGCACATTACTGACTCGCTCAGACCTCAGCCAAACCAATGTCCCCATTGTTATTGCTGCTTGCTGTGTGCTCCACAATCTCTGTGAGAGTAAGGGGGAGACCTTTATGGCGGGGTGGGAGGCTGAGGCAAATCACCTGGCCGCTGATTACGCGCAGCCAGACACCAGGGAGATTAGAAGAGCACACCAGGAAGCGGTGCGCATCAGAGAAGCTTTGAAAACGAGCTTCATCAATGGCCAGGGTACAGTGTGACTGCTGTGTTTGTTGATGAACACCCACCCCCCTTGATTGACTCATTCCCTGTAAGCAACTCACCCTCCCCCTTCGAGTACAGCTTACTTATGCAAATAAAGTCACTATAGTTTAAAAATCATGAATTCTTTATTAATTCATTATAAAAAGAGGAAGAGAAGTAAGGGTATGGTTTGGGAGGAGGATAGGAGGGATGGAGAAGGCCACTAAAAAATTTTCACATTAATGACAGCCTTTTGGTTGGGCTGTCCACGGGGGTGGAGTGGGAGGGTGCACGGAGCCTCCCCCCACACGTTCTTACACGTCTGGGTGAGGAGGATGTGGAACATGGTGAGGGGTGAGGGTGGTTATACAGGGGCTGCAGCGGCACTCTGTGATCCTGCTGCCATTCCTGAAGTTCCACCAGACGCCGGAGCATGTCAGTTTGATCACGCAGCAGCCCCAGAGTTGCATCCTGCCACCGCTGATCTTCCTGCCGCCACCTCTGATTTTCCTGCCGATCTTCCTGCCGCCACCTCTCATCTTGGGTGTCCCTCCTGTCCTCACGTGTACTGGCATCTTTCCTGTATTTTGATACCACCTCCTTCCACTCATTCAGATGAGCTCTTTCCTTGCGTGTAACTTCCATAATATCCGAGAACATTTCATCTCGCGTCTTCTTTTTCCTCCGCCTTATCTGGGCTAGCCTTTGGGATGGAGTAGGTAGGCTTGAAAAATTTGCAGCTGCATGAGGGAGATAAGTATTTAAAAAGATACATTTTATAGAACAATGGTTATACTCTTTCACAGTGAACAGCACTATTCACCTTACATAGCACATGTGATTTCCCTACAAGGTCGCATTTTTCATCTTAATACTGAGTGCCTGCAGCTCTGGGGTTACAGATCTCACAGACACAGGTCCGGGCATCAGAATTCAGCTTGCATGCGGCCATGGTAAGCCACTGTCTTTCGGCTTCTGCAGTGATTTACCCCTCCCCCCAACACATGGCTAATACCATGCTAGCTCCCTGGTAATCACCACCCTTCCCTCCCCCCCACTGCGTGGCTGGTAGCTGGGAAGATCCTCGCTGACCAAACGCGAAAAAGATCATCGGCATTTCACTCCTCCCCTCCCCCCGCTTGGCTACGTGCAGGAAAGGATTTTTTTTTAAGCTGCTGCAGTCCACGAACCCAGTAGGAAAATGGCCATCCCCCTTACTTAAATTCCTGATTTTCAACCAGGTTACGCTGAACGATATCACTTTTGCTGAGGATAACACAGCGAGATAAAGAACGGATGCTGCTTGAATGCCAGCAATCACGGGGACCATACGCAGCTATGCTTTGCCATGCAATGATACCTGATTACTTGCTACATGCATGGCGTGGTGAAGTGTCCTACCATGGTGGACGGAACAAGGCTGCCTTGCCCAGAAACCTTCTGCAAAGGCTTCTGGAGTACCTCCAGGAGCGCTTCATCAAGATGTCCCTGGAGGATTTACGCTCAATCCCCAGACATATTAACAAACTTTTCTAAGTAACTATACTGTCTGCGAATGCATCCCAAGTCCTCAGGGCAAATCAATCATTAAAAAACGCTTGCTTAAAAAACAATGTTTGATATTTGCAAAGGTACACTCACCAGAGGTCCCTTCCATGGCTTCATTGTCTGGGGTACTGGCTTGGGAGGGTAATTCCGTCAGGGTGAGAAAAAGCTCCTGGCTGTTGGGGCTCACGGAGTGCTGTGTGCTCTCTGCTAGCTCGTCCTCCTCTTCTTCATCGTCATCTTCCCCGTCCGCATAATCCTCAGCCATGGCAGAGATTACAACCCCCACCTCAGAATCCACGGACAGGGGTGGGGTACTTGTGGCGCAGCCCCCTAAAATTGCATGCAGCTCAGCATAGAAGTGGCATGTTTTTGGCCCTGCCCCGGACCTTCCGTTTGCTTCTTTGGTTTTCTGGTAGGCTTGTCTGAGCTCCTTAACTTTCACTCTGCACTGCAGTGAGTCCCTGCTGTGGCCTTTATCCGTCATAGACCTTGAAATTCTTTCAAATACTTTTTCATTTTGTCTTTTGGAACGCAGTTCTGTTAGCACTGAATCCTCTCCCCATATAGCGATCAGATCCAGTACCTCCCATGCAGTCCATGCTGGGGCTCTTTTTCAATTCTCAGGAGACTGCATTGTTACCTGTGCAGATGAGCTGTGCGTGGTCACCTGTGCTGATGAGCTCTCCATGCTGGGGAAGCAGGAAATGAATTTCAAAAGTTCGCGGGGCTTTTCCTGTTTATCTGGCCAGTGCATCAGAGTTCAGAATGCTGTCCAGAGCGGTCACAGTGGTGCACTGTGGGATACCGCCCGGAGGCCAATACCGTCGATTTGCGGCCACACTAACCCTATTCCGATATGTTAATCCCGATAAGTTCAGAATGCTGTCCAGAGCGGTCACAGTGGTGCACTGTGGGATACCGCCCGGAGGCCAATACCGTCGATTTGCGGCCACACTAACCCTATTCCGATATGTTAATCCCGATATTAGCGCTACTCCTCTCGTCGGGGAGGAGTACAGAAACCGATTTAAAGAGCCATTAAAATCGATATAAGGGGCCTCTTAGTGTGGACGGGTGTGGCGTTAAATCGGTTTAACGCTCCTAAAACCGGTTTAAACGCGTAGTGTAGACCAGGCCTCAGTGTTCATGGACAACACAACGGCCATGTTTTACATAAACAAACAGGGGAGCGCGTTCCTCCCCCCTTTGTCAGGAAGCTATCCAGCTCTGGGACTTCTGCATAGCCCACTCGATAGACCTGGTGGCGTCTTTTCTCCCGGGGGTTCGGAACACTCTGGCAGATCACCTCAGCAGATCCTTCCTGTCTCACGAGTGGTCGATTCTTCCGGATGTTATCCATTCTGTTTTCCAGAAGTGGGGCTTTCCCCACATAGACCTCTTTGCCTCCCGCGAGAACAGGAAATGCCAGACGTTCTGCTCCTTCCAAGGTCTCTCCCCGGGCTCGATCTCAGATGCATTTTTGCTGCCATGGACAACCCATCTGCTTTACGCCTTCCCACCGTTCCCGCTGGTTCACAGGGTCCTGCTCAAGCTCCGCAGGGACAGAGCCCACCTGATCATGATCGCTCCAGAGTGGCCGAGGCAGCACTGGTACACCATGTTGCTCGACCTGTCGATAGCCAACCCAATCCCCCTACCTCTTTACCTGGACCTTATAACTCAGGACCATGGCAGACTTCACCACCCAGACCTGCAGTCTCTTCACCTCACAGCATGGTTGCTGCGTGATTAAGCCAGTCTGAGTTACGCCTCGGTGCAACAAGTGCTCCTGGGTAGTAGGAAACCTTCCACTAGGTTAACATATCTGGCTAAGTGGAAGCGTTTCTCCTGCTGGTGCGACCAACATGATGTTATTCCCACCGAGGTATCAGTCCCTACAATCTTGGACTACCTCTGGTCCCTCAAACAGCAGGGCCTAGCGGTATCATCATTGAGGGTACACTTGGCGGCCATCTCTACCTTCCACCCAGGGGAGAGTGGACGCTCCGTATTCTCTCACCCTATGGTTTCTAGGTTCCTCAAGGGCTTGGAGCGTTTATACCCCCAAGTACGCCGCCCCGCCCCAACTTGGGACCTCAACCTAGTTCTAACTAAACTTATGACTGCCCCCTTCGAGCCGCTAGCGACCTGCTCACTGCTGTACCTGTCCTGGAAGACAGCTTTCCTCGTAGCCATTACATTGGCGAGACGAGTTTCTGAGCTTCGGGCTCTCACGGTGGACCCACCATATACCGTGTTTCACAAGGACAAGGTACAGCTGCGACCACATCCGGCCTTCCTACCTAAAGTGGTATCGGCCTTTCATATCAACCAGGATATCTTCCTTCCGGTCTTCTTCCCGAAGCCACACTCATCACACTAGGAGCAACAACTGAACTCCCTAGACGTCCGTAGGGCGCTCGCATTTTATATCGAGCGAACAAAGCCCTTTCGTAAAACACCCCAACTCTTCGTTGCGGTGGCAGACCAAATGAAGGGCCTACCTGTCTCCTCCCAGAGGATTTCATCTTGGGTGACATCGTGCATCCGCACCTGCTATGACATGGCTCATGTTCCGATGAGCCACCTTACCGCACATTCCACCAGGGCTCAGGCTTCATCTGCCGCCTTCCTGGCTCATGTACCCATCCAGGAGATATGTCGGGCAGCTACCTGGTCCTCGGTCCACACCTTTGCCTCACATTATGCATTGGTTCAACAGTCTAGAGATGATGCAGCATTTGGCTCAGCTGTTTTGCATTCTGCAACATCTCACTCCGACCCCACCGCCTAGGTAAGGCTTGGGAATCACCTAATTGGAATCGATATGAGCAAGCACTCGAAGAAGAAAAGACGGTTACTCACCTTTGTAACTGTTGTTCTTCGAGATGTGTTGCTCATATCCATTCCAAACCCGCCCTCCTTCCCCTCTGTCGGAGTAGCCGGCAAGAAGGAACTGAAGGGCCGTTGGGTTGGCAGGGGTATATATCCGGCGCCATGGCGGCGCCACTCTAGGGGGCGACCCAGCCGACCCACCGAGTGTTGCTAGGGTAAAAATCTTCCGATGAACGTGCACGCAGCGCGTGCACACCTCATTGGAATGGATATGAGCAACACATCTCGAAGAACAACAGTTACAAAGGTGAGTAACCATCTTCTGTGTAGAAACTGGAAAGGATCCAGAGGTGAGCGACAGAGATGATCAAAAGGATGGAATGTAAGCCATATGAGCCAAGACTGAAGGAACTGGGTTTGTTTAATTTGGAAAAGAAGAGATTGAGGGACATGATAGTGGTCTTCAAATACTTGAAAGGCTGCCATAAAAAAGATGGAGAAAAATTGTTCTCTCTTGCCACAGAGGCAGGACAAGAGGTAATGGGTGCTAACTACAGCATACAGATTTAGATTAAATCTCAGTGTTAGGGCCTTATTCCTTCACCCGCTCACTTCCCTGGGCCTTCTTGCATGAACAGAGAGCAGCAATACCCGAAGTCCGAAGGTGCAAACAATTCGATGTTTATTGGGATGAACTTCCAGCAAGCAATGATTCCAGTTTCCTTCCTCAGTGTCCCCCTTCCCAGCTCTGATGCCACAGAGCCTTGCCTGTGTCCCTGTCCTTGTTCCCATCCCCTGTTCCCATTTCCCTCCCTTAGCAAAACATGATCCCAATTCCCCCACCTCCAGTCCCTGTTCCCATTCCCCCCCTTACTTCCTGATTGACTGCAGACTATATAGTAAAACTTGAGTTCTGTTTAGCTATACCTTAGCCAATCATTTTACGAGAGGGGGAGCCGTGTTAGTCTGGATCTGTAAAAGCAGCAAAGAGTCCTGTGGCACCTTACAGACTAACAGACGTTTTGGAGCATGAGCTTTCGTGGGTGAATACCCACTTCGTCAGATGCATCCCATGAAAGCTCATGCTCCAAAACGTCTGTTAGTCTGTAAGGTAAGACTAACGTCTGTTAGTCTGTAAGAGCCACAGGACTCTTTGCTGCTTTTACAATTATTTTACTGAAATTTAACTAGCCAATCCTAACATAGTGTAACATGATTATCTAACCAATTATATCCCACCACCTTCATTGGTTTACACCCAACAAAATTAATTATACAGCAGACAGAAACAATCACAGAACCAGACAGAGATTATACAGACAAACTATAGGGAAGTGGAGACTACAGTGATAGAACAATTCAGAAATGAGGATTTCACATCCCAGCTATTGATAGGTGAGTTCTTGCCAGACAGGATGCTATCAAACTAAGTTTCCTTTTACATCTTCTAGGCTCTTCCCTTTCTCTGGAGGTGATAGATCGGATCACCTTTCTAACAGCCCAGTAGCACCTTATTTCAGTGTGACTGGTTTGGGATGTGAGGATGTGACCATACACTTCCCAGCTTATGGCTGCCCCTGCTGCTTAGCTGAAGGCCTCAGCCTAAGAACAGGGCCTCAGACTGTCACAGTGAGAAAAGACCCTTACACCGGCAGATGGTGATTTTGATTCTTTCTTTTATACCTCTATAACTAGCTAAGTGATAAGAATACACCTACATTCTTAAAGTATAGGCCTTTGCACACAGGCCTGAATATCTATATCCTAACACTCAGGAAAATCTTTCTAAACTGTAAGAACAGGCGGCCAATGGAACAGACTCCTCGGGAGATCGTGGAAGCTCCTTCACTGGAGGTTTTCAAATGGAGGCTGGATAGTCACCTGCCTTGGATGGTTTAGAACCACAAATCCTGCATCTGGGCAGGGGGTTAGAGTAGATGGCCCTTGTGGTCCCTTCCAACTTTAGGGGTCTATGATTTCTCCTGGCTGCAGCGTGCATGAGTGATGAGATCGTCCTCAACTCATGCCAGTAAAAGCTGTGTACCACACCACAGCGTCACATATTCCACATGGATACAGTGTGTGAGCGTGTGTGTGTATGAGTGTGGTGAGACCAGAGGTTCAGCGCCATGTGAGGGGGATGTGTGAACTGACAACCACTAAGCGAAGGATTTGACTCACAAAGAGGCTGCAGCGCCTTCACTTTCTCACAGTGTCTGATTCAGTTGCTTGTTTCTGACACTGGTGAGGAATCACCTCAGGGGGATTGTTGCTAGTTTAACAAACCTAGGTGTGACCAGTGCTCAAATTACAGGGCACTCGGGGGGCTGGACCCCCTTACTCCTTTTAGGGGCTATTCAGGCCCCCCTACTTTTCCCTCTTCAAACCCTCAAGGCCTTGCCTAATTCCCACCCGGGGCCAAGCAGCAAGAGAGAGACAGCCTGGCTCCAATCACCCCGGAGAGAGCCTGCCCCAACCGGAAAGCAGCTCCCTTCGCTCCATACATTCCTGCCTTTATTGCTGTCTAATGCCAACACAAGCAGCAAAACAACTTGGCACCAGTCCTCCCCCGGGTAAGTGGTGTTTTAAAAAGACAGAGGCTCAGGGTTGGGCTGCCAGAGCTGAGGGGAGGAAAAGGAGGGGCAGGAGAAGGGCTGGCAGAGAAGGAGGGGGCGGTAGGTGGAAAGAGGAGGGATGAATGCAGCTGGTGGTGCACGTGGCTGGGGAACAGAAGAGACTCGGAAGATGCACTGAAATAAATAAAAACAACACAAGTTTGGCGCTATCCTGACACTGTTCAGCTCGGAGATCCCTGCCCTGCATGAGGGGCACCACCCCAGGAGCCATGTGTGCAGCTCAGGTACAAGACTGAAGAAAGATCAGGTGAGGCCACGCAGCCTGAGGGAGTGGGGAGCTGCTGTGCGGGCAGGACAGCAGTTCCTGTGAACTTTTTCTTGGCTCCGTTCCCTGCCCCGGAAGGTCAGAGGAGAGTTGTTGGAGTGACCCACTGGCCTCCTCTTCCCTGTCACAGCCACGGGAAGGTGCATTTCCACTAGCACTCATTTGGATTTATCAGTGATAAACGGTGCTGGCTCTACAGCCCTGGAGACACAAGTCTGATCCGCAGGCAGTGACAGCCCAGGCAGCAGCCCAGCTCTGCGGGTGAGAGGAGTGGTCAGTGTTCATGGCACATGTGAGCTGCTGAGAGTGCCAATTAGAGGGGCTGACTCATGATTTTTGATCTCTTGAGGTTGGCAGTAGTGAGCCATCCAGAACCACAGCAGGAGCAGTCGCCCAACAGAGAGCCAGAGCCAGTGGGCGCAGCCAGGTGGCAGCAGGGAGCGGGTAGGGAGATCCTTGCTGGACCAGCTGAGCTGCAGGCCAGCCTGTGTCCCCCCAGGCTGGGATTGCAGAGCAGAGGAGCCTGGCTGGGCAGGCATGGTGCTGAGCCAGCTGCAGAGAGGTAACAGAGCTTGGTCTCCTGCACAGCAGCATCAGACCCTGATCCTCCTCCTGTTTCCTCCCCCATGAAGGCAGTTGAGGAACAGGGAGGCACAGTGTCAGGGGAAGACAGGCCTGGAGTGGGAAGAGATGGGGAAGGAGAAATAGACGTGTTTGGGCAGCAGGATGCTTTGAGCCTTATGCACCATGGGGATGTCAGAAGGAACTTGCACTGCTGGGGGAGCACAGTGGTATGTACGGGGGTGGCAAAGCTCTTTGGCGTCACTGTCACGTCTGCCTGATGCATCCAAGGACAGATGCACTGAGCGTCGCTGGGCACTTCCTTCCAAGAACACACAGAGCCGGCTGGGTTTTTTAAATAGCAATTTCCTTATAATGAATCACAAGGACAGTGACACCTGTCTCGGGGGCGGTTCTGAAGGGGCTGGCAATGATTAGGTGCTTCCTGGAGGTGGTTTCATAATGGAATTGGACCAGGACTGTATTTATTTTGTTCAAGGATACTTTGGGTCTTAAGATAGGAGGTTCCTTAGCAACATGTTTGTCTTTCACAGGTATGGCAGTATGAACAGCTGTGGCTGTATTTGCTGCACACGTAATGATTTCAACTGACACACACAGGGAACTTGTCTACACAGTGAGGATTTAGCCTTTCTCTGCTGTAATCAGCACCACGCCGCTGATGTCAATGGAGCCACCATGAAGAGCTGGCTCGGAGAGTAAGAACAGGATATTTTTGTAATTGAACAACTCTTTGTCTAGCAGCTTTCTGTGTGGTAATCAGCTGGTGGGAAAGTGAATGGGAAATGCACACTGTACACACACGTTCCTACAGAGTCACAGGGCAAGATGGACAATGGTTCCGGGAGTTTTAGAAGGAGAAAAGAAATCCCTTCAGAGGGCTGGGAGGCTATAACGGAACCATTGTGAAACAGCTGCCAGGAGAATGCCAACAGAAAATGTGGATTAGCTATTTTCACAATGTAGACACAGGAAGCACAAGGAAAAGCTGGAGGGAAGGCAGGCGAGTAACGAGCCACCTCCATTTCTTCTGGAAGTGTCCCAAACTGAGGGGCGGATTTGCTGATGTCTCAGCATTGCTGCAAGAATCCCCCAGTCCTTGTTCTGCAGTCAGGGGAATGCCCGCATTTTAATGAAATGATACCTGCTAGGACAGCTGCAATGGCTGCCGATAGGAGCATTTCACTGCTAGGGCTGCAAGGCCACAGTGCACGTCACAAGGGTAACAGGCTTAAGAGACATAAAGACTTAGGGACAGCGATGCAAGGTGCTCGATTCGAGCTGTCCCTGGCCAGTGGAGTGTTCCCCTGGCAGGGGGATGGATTCAGCTGGCAGAAAGTCGGGTATTGTGCCAAGTGTATGGAGCATGTTGAGGGAAAGAGGGCAGAGTGGGGTGGGCCACAGCACTGCTCCACACCGGTTCTCTGATAAGAACAGCCACACTGGCTCAGACCAATGGGCCATCTAGCCCAGTAGCCTGTCCGCAACAGTGGCCAGTACCAGGGCTGCTTCTCTGAAGTGTCCCTGTGGGCACCCCACTTCAGGTGCATGTGTGCCCCACTCACCTCTGAGCAGAGATTTTCCTTAGCAATGTCTGTTCAGACCACGCATGCTCCCTGCACACCCTCGTGCCCTGCACTGGGGCGAGATGGGGCTGTGTGGGCAAACTGCTCAGTGGACAGAACAGAGCAATTCTGGAGAGATCCACCCCGTCGTCCCCTCCCACCTTCTGGCAGTTGGAGGCTTAGGGTTGCCCCGAGCATGGAGTTAGATCCCTGAGCATCTTGGGTAATAGCCATTGATGGTCCTACCCTCCAGGAACTTCTTCAGTTTTTTTTTAACCCAGTTATCACAACATCCCATGGCAATGAATTCCACAGGCTAATCATGCATTGTGTAGCACTTGCTGGCATAGGCAAGAACAGGACATGTTAGTGCTGAGGCCAGCTGCATTGCAGCTTGAGAATCAAGGAGCTGTAACCAACCCTGCTCCATTCCCTGCTGCCTGGCACAGGAGAGATTCTAGCTTGTGCTGTTTCTGTCAGGTTCCCACTGAGCTGAGGAGTAATGGTGCAAGTGGGATGGACTAAATAAAAGTAAATTATTGCTAAAACTTTTCGAATAGCATGGAAACTCACTGCACACCAGCAGTGCCTCAGTTCGGCATGGTTCCCTGCTCGTATGCAGATAGCTGATGTCTCGTTCTTACTGACCATGTAAGAAAATGATCCAAACTGGCAACAATTCTGTTTACCATAAATTAAAAACCCAAGTAAGTGAAATAGGATTCTGTTCCTGTGAGTATGTAACAGCTGGCCCAGGGAGTAGGCCGGGAGCCTGACGTTGATTGATTTTTAAAGCCCTGTTCAAATAAACTTTGAAAGGTTTTGCACAATTTATTTTCCGTTATTATTTCATAAATTCTGATCACCATGATTTGGTATGTGGTCAAATAACAGAGACAGTGATTTGTCTCACACACACAGCAGATTGGCAACATGCAGGGATGGACTTGGCTATAAGGAACTATCTGGAATTTATCATTTCTGGTTGGCACATCTGCTAGTTAACACCCATGTCACTTGTCTTGCCACAGAGTTGTTTCAAAACTTGCTATACAGTCCCCTCTGGTGAATTTATGTCACTTTTCCATGGGCTCATTGCTCAAGTCCAGATCCTGCATCTGTTACAGCAGATGCCTCATCTCCCTTCCTGTGAGACTGTAGTTCCTGACAGTGAGATTCAAAGCTCAGTGAGCCTTGTACCCAAGACTTGGGTCGTTTTGTTAAGACTGATAACATCTGATGACAGTCCGGCAGCAAGTCTGCTACTTACATTGAAACCTTTCTGCTGACCAGCAGGGGGCACAGGCCACCTTCCTTCTGCCAGTCTGGGCTTGTTCTCCAGAGTAGTTCCTTGGTGTCTGGGCTGAAAAGAAGCAGCACCTCCCAAGCCAACTGGGGACATGGGACAGGTGTCCTAGGCTGCAGGGGCCTAGTGTGCCAATGGCAGGGAGGTGAAGCCTGTCTACCCGGGAGAGGTGCTTGGATCCTGTGGTAAGCGGTTTACTGCAGTTTAGCAGAAGGTGCCTAGGAGCAGGTTTGTGCTGCACTGAAACGAGCTTCTCAAACGGGAATCAGAGCATCTGGGGGCAGGGCCCAGGGATGGGGAGTTTGCACTTGTCTGTGTGGACAAGCCCCTGCCTCACCTTGAGGAGCTCAGGCCCAAGCCAGAAATGACCCATCCACATCTGCAAGAGCCACTAACCTCATGGGGGAGGGGCTTGCTCGCTTCCTTCATTCCTTTCTCTCTCTCTTTCCTTCTCCACCACTAGAAGTAGGGAGAAGAGCCATGGTGGCAGCGGCTGCTCCTGCACCCTAGTGTGGCTCACAGCCCTGCCAGCAGGGGGCAGCAGCTGCATTTCTGCTCCTTGCCCCTGCAGGGAGACAGGCAAAGAGCCAGCAGAGAGCAGGAACAGTGCTGTGCATAGCTTGCTGGGGTAATGGGGGGCTGGGGCTGGGATGCTGCATCCTGCAGGGGCACCCACAAGGCCTGTGCATCCCTGCAAACGTCTGGGCGTAGTGGTGCCCTTTACGTAAATTGGAGAAAAAAAAAGATAAATTAGCATAAAATTGGGGAAAAAAACCCAACAACAACAAAAACCTGTATTAAGTCACTTCCAGCTCCTTTCTGGGGCCAGGTGTTGGCCATTCCCAGAGCCCTTATTAGGTCCATGAAAATGTGCTCAACCAAAATCCATTCAGGGAAAATCCTTAATCCAAACATGTCACAGCTTCCAAAGCAGGTCTGAAGGAGCGGCAGGGTGGGCAATGGGAGGCTGGCAGTGACACAGGGCAGAGACTGGGCTGTAACCACTGAAATTCCATGCTTTTAAGCTGGGTTTGTTTTAAATGGCATTTTATCTTTGGATTTGCAGGCTTCCCAAAGGCTAGTAGTTGTTACTGGTATTTTTTATGTCTTAAACTGCAACATTGTTATAAGGCGTTTTCCCCCAAAAAAGATTAGTGTTATGTTTATTCAACCTTAACTGCAGCTGAACAAACTTATTTTTCTGGGAATTATTATTATTAGGGTGAAAATTAAAACAGTTTACTTGTTATTGCAATTATGTGATCTAATTTATTTTTCTTTCTCCTCTTTTGACATTCTTTGTTTTACAATTCTAGAGCTGCTCTAACGAGCTAACAATAAGCAATAGCTCAGCAACGCTTTGCATGGGCAGAAGTTGCCAGAGAACACACCCAAATTATAATGAATTTACAGCGCAGCCAAGTGTGCTGGGCACGATTCTGGAATAAAGGCCCTGCCCAGCACAGCTTACGATCGAATCAGACAAACAAACCTACCAAAATATTTTTTATAAGCATAATACTGTAGCCTGATTTGGGGTGGGTTAATAGGGACAGTGGAATTTATCCACTTAATTTAGTTTTATTTAATAATTAATTTTCTAATTAATAATATTAATAATAATTAATAGATATTAATAATATGGGTATGGCTCACCAATATGTGTGATCAGAAGATAAAGTTCGTCTTGAATCAGGCTTCACAGAATTTATACAAGGAGATTGGGGTATCTGACAGGAAATTACACTGAGACAAAATTAGTCAGTCAAGACCTTTTATTTAAAATCAATGAAACAAGAAGTAAATGCAAAATGTTAAAAGCAGTTTGAGATTACAAAGTTACAAATATCACAGTTCTTTAAGAGATATAAATCTATGATAATACACAGTTCTAAATGCACTCTGTAGCACTAGGGTGTTGTTCACACCTCTAATAGATATAGGAAGTGATGAAACTGGTTATGAGTTAAACCCTTTATAGACTAGATGTTTAAAGGTAAAGCAGAAATAAGAATTATTTCATACTTACAGCTGTGAAAGGACAGAACACTACGACTTATCAGTAGTTGACAGCTTTCGTAGGAGAGAGAGACATCGATGTAGGTTGAGACGATAAGGAAATAGATAGGTGTATCGCCTGCCTAATGGTGGATTGTCACCCTTTTTATAGGGAGAAATCATTCCTCCTATGCCCAAATTTGTCTTTCCCCCACGGAAAGGTGAGGGTACCTATTTTCATAGGCTGACCTTTTATGTGCGTATGGATGACAGATATGTACGCATCTGCGGTGTATATGTGTGAGATTTGTGGGCAGAAATTCCCCACTTTTCACCCTATCTAGGTGAAAGGTTAGCAGACATTCAAAAGGTCCCTAGACATTTTGCGTAGGTTTGTATTCTATTATTACTTTTCTGAGTAAGGGTCTTAAAGGTTGCTTTCAGCGTCACGCAGGAAATTGGCCAGGGTATCTGGCCTGGATGTTTCTAGGTGTCTTGCATTACAGCTTATTGTAAATAATTCTATTAATCTATGCAGCCTACACACTTTTATCAAAAAGACATTTTATACAGACCAACCGATTAATCCTCAGGGCTACAATACTTAATAATTAACATCTTCTGCAACACACAAGCCCCTAGGTGGTATCCTCCTTTTACAGACGGGGACACGAAGGCAGAGGAGAGACGGGGTTTGCCTAAGGCATCCCTGTTAAGGCTGAAGATCCAGAAACCTAGAATTTTTATGCAAATAATTTACTGTCCTTATCTGCACATTTGATGAAGATTAATTAGTAACCCTTGCAGCAGGTGCCAGCGGCAGCAGCAAGGGCCAGGGTCTGTTGGTCCTGTCCTACAGTAAATTAAACAACGGCCAGTTTCCCCCCACCCCTCCCACTCCCTCTTCGAGCTGCAATTCTACTTCTACTTCTGGCTCTGGGAGATTAAAATAAATCAGTCCTTCCAGGTCACCTGTGCAGGTGGTACTCCACTTCTCTCATCGCCAGCGCTCAGAGGCTTTGGGGACGTGGAACAAGAGGATCTTTTTATTTGGGGGGAAAAGTCAAAAGAACCATGAAAACCCAGTATAAAAAAAATGAACAACCCAAATCACCCACCCTCTTGTCCCCAATGAGAGCTGTCCCGCTCCCGGAGAGTCAGAACCCAGCTCACCTATTGGTTGACTTAGTCTTAGTGGTAGCCAAGGGCATCCGAGAGTGGCCCTCCTCTGCTGGTCATCTCCTGTTCAGAGAAAGAACCACTTGCTCAAATGAACCCAGATCTAACACTTCCCAACCCCACCCTCCCCCCCATGGAGGCGTAGCACATTTCAAGACACTGAGTCAACATGTGCATTCAGAACAGGCACCTTTAAACCGCAGGCTGCTCAGCTCGTGTTAGAGCACAGCTGACCCCACTGGTTTTCAGCTTTACCCTGGTGATACCAGCCCAGCCCCACAGATCCCACCAGAAAAGGTACGTTGTCCCCAAGCAGGTAAAACCACAACCAAACCCGCCCATCCTTCTCCTGAGCCTTAGCTTTGTCACCCAGCCAAAGTCCAGCTCTCAACGTCGCCCCTCAGCCAGGGCACATTCTGCACAATTCCCCTGTCCTTTCACAAGCACGTAACTGATGATAATCTATCGTCACGTTTATGCATCAAATCTTAACCCAATTCCAGCCAGAGCAGCAGAAGCCAGTAGATAGGTCGTGGGCTAAATCACATTATAATCCAGAGGGCTGGAATCCTTTGGTCTCATTTTGGCTGCGGGGTAGAGAGGGTGGCCGCTCGCGGGATCCCCAAATCCCAGACATTCTGGTACTTCTGGAATTGTGTGTCCCCCCACCCCCGCTCGTGTGACCTCACATGCTGAGGCCCCACCCCTGCCCCTTCCCTGAGGCTCCGCCCCCACTCGCTCCATCCCCCGCTCCCGGGGCAGGGGTTTGGGATGTTGGGAGGGTCTGGGGCTCTGGGAGGGAATTTGGGTGTGGGAGGGGGTTCGGGGTGCTGGGTCCCAGCAGCACTCACTGTGGCTCCTAGGAAGCAGCTGCCAGGCTGCAGGCGCTACCCCCGCAGCTCCCATTGGTTGCGATCCCTGGCCAATGGGAGCTACGGAGCCGGCAATAGGGGCGGGGGCAGTACACGGAGCGTACCTGGCCACCCCAGCACCTAGGGGCTGCACGGACCTGGTGGCAGCTTCCAGGAGCTGCGTGGAGCTAGGGTAGGCCAAGAGCCTGCCTTAGCCCCGGGCCCCTGCTGCACCGCCGACCGGATTTTAACGGCCGAAAACCCTTGCTGGTGGCTGGTGCCATGCAGGTCAGACTGGCCTTCGGGCCGTAACCCTAGGACTCTAACTGAAGCTGGCCACAGCTGGCTTGTCCCCTTCTCTCCAGCAGAGGGAGCCGAGAGCACCACCTAATCTATTTACTAAGGCGACCCACCAACTGCATTTTATCTTTTTAGTGACACAATCAGGGTCCAAATTCATGGGTGGGGGAACCCAGCCTGGTGCAGAGGGGAGGCCACGATGGGGGGTTGGGGAGTGAGCCACCCTGCAGCAGCGGGCACCTGTCCTGGGGCTGAGCCTGGTTCCCCACTCCGGGCATTGTGACCTGGCGCATGATGTCGCAGGGCCACTGAGGTTTGGCCTGGCTACCCCAAACTTGAGTGAGTGATGTTAATTTGCAACCAGGCTCATAGGATCACAGCACCACTGTGTCCGAGCTGGCCTCCGTGATGACAGAGGGTCGGCCAAGATGACATTGAGTGGTGCCAGGCCCTTGTGTGAACTCCCGGAGCAGGAGCCAGGCTCAGGAGCTGCAGCTGCAGGATGAGTGTGAGGTGGGTTCACTCTCCAACCCACACCCCTGGGCTTCCCCGCCGCACTGGGCCTGCAACTGCAACACATCTCAAACTGTACCTGACCCATTGGTGGCTCAGAACCCACTGTTTGCACAGCCCTGCTCTAGATCTCTGAGCCCTGGGCCTGGGGCATCACTGAGTTTGCATATGAGACAGAAAGTGTCCAGATGACCACAGTGTAAGCCTGACACAGCTGAAGCATGGTCTGATTATAGGAACAAAGGAATTGCCAGAGCATAGAATCATAGAATATCAGGGTTGGAAGGGACCTCAGGAGGTCATCTAGTCCAACCCCCTGCTCAAAGCAGGACCAATCCCCAACTAAATCATCCCAGCCAGGGCTTTGTCAAGCCTGACCTTAAAAACCTCTAAGGAAGGAGATTCCACCACCTCCCTAGGGAACCCATTCCAGTGCTTCACCACCCTACTAGTGAAATAGTTTTTCCTAATATCCAACCTAGACCTCCCCCTCTGCAACTTGAGACCATTGCTCCTTGTTCTGTCTTGTGGTACCACTGAGAACAGCCGAGCTCCATCCTCTCTGGAACCTCCCTTCAGGTAGTTGAAAGCAGCTATCAAATCCCCCCTCACGTTTCTCTTCTGCAGACTAAATAAGCCCAGTTCCCTCAGCCTCCCCTCATAAGTTATGTGCCCCAGCCCCTAAATCATTTTCATTGCCCTCCGCTGGATTCTCTCCAATATGTCCAAATCCTTTCTGTAGTGGGGGGCCCAAAACTGGACACAATACTCCAGATGTGGCCTCACCAGTGCCGAATAGAGGGGAATAATCACTTCCCTCAATCTGCTGGCAGTGCTCCTAATAATGCAGCTCAATATGCCATTAGCCTTCTTGGCAACAAGGGCACACTGCTGACTCATATCCAGCTTCTCATCCACTGTAACCCCTAGGTCCTTTTCTGCAGAACTGCCACTTAGCCAGTCGGTCCCCAGCCTGTAGCAGTGCATGGGATTCTTCCTTACTAATTGCAGGACTCTGCACTTGTCCTTGTTGAACTTCATCAGATTTCTTTTGGCCCAATCCTCCAATTTGTCTAGGTCACTCTGGACCCTATCCCTTACCCTCTCCCCGCAGCTTAGTGTCATCTGCAAACCTGCTGAGGGTGCAATTCATCCCATCATCCAGATCATTAATGAAGATGTTGAACAAAATCGGTCCCAGAACCGACCCCTGGGGCACTCTGTTTGATACCGGCTGCCAACTAGACATCAAGCCGTTGATCACTAACCATTGAGCCTGACGATCTAGCCAGCTTTCGATCCACCTTATAGTCCATTCATCCAGCCCATACTTTTTTAACTTGCTGGCAAGAATACTGTGGGAGGCCACATCAAAAGCTTTGCTAAAGTCCAGGTATATCACGTCCACTGCTTTCCCCATATGCACAGAGCCAGTTATCTCATCATAGAAGGCAATAGGGTTGGTCAGGCATGACTTGCCCTTGGGGAATCCATGTTGACTGTTCCTGATCCCCTTCCTCTCCTCCAAGTGCTTCAAACTGGATTCCTTGAGGACCTGCTCCATGATTTTTCCAGGAACTGAGGTGAGGCTGACCATTCTCTAGTGCCCGGGATTCTCCTCCGTCCCTTTTTTAAAGATGGGCACTATATTTGCTTTTTTCCAATCGTCTGGGACCTCCCCCAGTTGCCACAAGTTTTCAAAGATAATGGCCAATGGCTCTGCAATCACATCAGCCAACTCCCTTAGCACCCTCGGATGCAGCGCATTCAGCCCCATGAACTTGTGCTCGTCCAGCTTTTCTAAATAGTCCTTAACCTGTTCTTTCACCACTGAGGGCTGCTCACCTCCTCCCCATACTGTGCTGCCCAGTGCAGCAGTCTGGGACCTGACCTTGTCTGTGATGACTGAGACAAAACAAGCATTGAGTACATTAGCTTTTTTCACATCATCTGTCACTAGGCTGCCTCCCCCATTCAGTCAGGGGTGGCTCTAGGCATTTTGCCGCCCCAAGCATGGCAGGCAGGCTGCCTTCGGTGGCTTGCCTGCAGGAGGTTCCCCAGTCCCGCAAATTCGGCGGCAGCCTGTGGGAGGTTCGCCGAAGCCGCGGGACCAGCGGACCCTCCACAGGCATGCCGCCGAAGGCAGCCTGCCTGCCGCCCTCGCGGCGACTGGCAGAGCGCCCCCCCGTGGCTTGCCGCCCCAAGCATGCGCTTGGCGTGCTGGTGCCTGAAGCCGCCCCTGCATTCAGTAAGGGTCCCACACTTTCCCTGACCCTCTTCTTGTTACTAACATACCTGTGGAAAGGAGACCAGACCCATCAAAGTCCAGTGTCCCATCTGTGTTGGTGGCCAGCACCAGATGCCTTAGAGGAAGGGACCCTTTGTCATGGAGCCATATTATCTGATCTATGCCCCAGCCTGTGAGCAGTCCCTTGGGAGTGAACTCGTCAGTGTGCCAAGCCTCAAGGACCCACACTGTTCCAGAGGGGCAGGCCCATGGCCTCCAAGACTCTGAGGCCTTCAGGCCCCAGCGATCCCTGTCTCTCCTTGTGGCTCCTGCAGCAAATTCAGCCGAGCTAGACTCCTGCAGGAGGCTTGTCCTGGGCTGGGCCTCTTCAGGGTGCAAGGCTCTCAGGGGGTATTTGCAGTGACGCCAAGGGAACCATTTATTAGTCCTCTGGCTATTGGCCCTGCGAGTCCTTAGGGTAGCACAGAGAAGGCTAAGCCATGCTCCTGCCAGCGCAATCAGCCAGCCAAGTTGTGGCCTCCATTTTGGTCTCTGTCAGTCCCAGAGTGTGTCTATGTCTCTGCGAAATCCAGCTCTTAACCCAGCCACCTGACACCTGCCCCCTTTGTTCTCCAGCCGGGGCCTTTGACCTGCTTCCCTCCTGAGAGTTGCGGGAAAATCTCCTTCCTCTTGGTTGGTAGTTGCTAGGTGTGATTGTTCTGGCCTTCGGAGCTCCCACTGTCTTTCTGTTTCAACCATTGAGTCGGGTTGGTTTCAGCCAGTCCTTAGTGACTCATTCAGTCCGCCCCAGACAGCCACGGGCCCCCTGCTCTACCCCAAGAGCATCTTTTTAATCCCTCACACGCCGTGCATAACACAAAACACAGTGGGGGAAACTGAGGCAGGCAGAGGACTCATAAACGTATTATCAAAATTCCCACTTTGTCACACCCTTGTAACTCGCCAAGGGGAAGTTCGTCCTAGCCCCTGTCAGTTTGGGCTGAGTAATGTGCAAAGCAGGAAGTGTTACCTCCCTTACCGACACAAACCCGCACAATCCCTGCACCCCACCCACTCCAGGCCAGGGATTAAACACACAAACCTCCTTTTGGCCTTGTCTAGACTAGGGAAAAAGGCACCTTTTCCAATGACTTTGCTCACTCAGTTGAGCTGCCCCCTCCGCTTAACACCAACCCAGACACAGGTAATTCAGTGGGCAGAGGCACCTTTTTCCAAGGCTAGACGAGGGAGTTCCATCCTGAGCCTGCCCAGCGGGGCACCATCCTCCTGCTGGGATCAGACAGGTTTGCAGCTGCCACCCTGTTGCAGGTTCTCTCGTGCTGAGAGCACTTTTCCCGTGCTGGCTGCTGCAGCAGTTTCTCTTTGGACTGTGTAGGGCAGAGCCTGCTGTGGACTTGTTGCTACCAGCTCATAGCTGACCCCCTGCACCTCTCTAGGCTCATGGCAGGTAACTGATGACTCTTCGAGGTGCTATGGATGGGGGTCTGTGACTGGGTTCTCGGCCCAAGGTGCTGGCTGCTGCTTGACTAGGGCTAGGAGTGGGGTCTGGGTGCTTGCGGACAGCAGCTGGAGGAGGCTCTGCCTAGGTACTAGCCCCTAGCTGGGTGCCTGGCTCTGGGGTTGAAGTTCCCTCCCTCAGAGCTCCCCATGGCCCCGGCTGGCTCTTGACTGACTCAGGGAGGAGGCAGCACTCGCACCTGATGCCCTGGGTTTCCCTTGGAGGCCCCCATTTCAAGTACTGAAGCATCAGGACTTGCTTGCGAGAAAACAAGACTTCTGGCTGAGATGGAGGGGCTGGGGCAGGGATTGAGCTGGCGCTGTGAGGCTGTCACCTTGCACCAGTCATTCACCTGGGAGTCCTGGCAAAGCGCGGGAGGGAACACGCTGGGTCCCCACCACAGTGCTCAGAGGCAGCCCCGATTCACCGCAAGCAGCACACGGAGGAAGCAATAATGTGGCTATTCTCCTCTGCGGCTTTGTGCTCCGTCCGTTACCTGGGAATCCCCAGCTCTGAGCGAAGCTAAGTGGTCTTTGATGGAGCTGGAATAGCCCCAGCATGAGGAGCTGACTGTCCTGCAGCGACCACATCCAACAGCAACGCCGGATACAGCCCCTAAATGCAGCCTCTCGCCTGGCTTGTAAAGCAGCAGCAGGACCCACGGAACGAAGACAGGGCTCAGTTGGCTTTTCCGCTCCCAGCAAGGGGCAAGGCCGCTGGATCAATGTGTAGAGTGTGGGAGCTGAGAGCCATTGGATCAAACTGTAAACCTTGGACATGATGGAAACCACTTCCAGCCAGGGGGTGCGGCGATGCCCCCAGCACCCCTAGTTCCAGCTCCTATGGCGAGGGGCCATTGCTGGGCCGAGTGGAGCCTGGCTTGCCAGTCTAGAGCAGACGGGCCCTGGGGGAGAAGCTCGCAGCTCTTCAAGAGCCCACTAGATGGCAAACGTGTAACAGCTTCGCCTCCCTCTCTCTGTGCCCCGGAGAGAGCAGGCCCCTGTTTGAATGCCAAGGAGCGGGCTGGAGGTTCAGCCTGGGGCCGGCTGTAGCTCCATCACAAGCATTTACATTTCCTGCGCCTTTGTATAACATCAATACTGGAGAGTGTACAAACCGCTGAGCTGTTTACAAACGCGCTGCTCTTCCGAAATCAACAGTGGTTCCCGAATTAGCATCCTCCAGCTGGGCTCACACGCCCGGGGACCTGATACTGCAGAAGGGAGGAGACGAGTGAACACGCAGGGGCATTTTTGGCTTCACCCCAATGAATCACCCCCAGGTTCATACAGGCTAAGGAGGCAGAGAATGGAATTGGGGTGGGGGGCAGGGGCTTGACAGGGTAAGTCATTTCCAATGGCAAAATGTGCTGAGCCACCAAAGCAGAGCAGCTGGGGGCTCTGTCCCACCACGGGCTCTGCCAGGGCTTGTGTGTGCTGAAGTACTGGGGCACTGTCTGCATTGCCCTGTTCTGACCTTCCCACATGCAGACATCCCATGGGCAGCCTGTCACGCCCATGGCAGCAGGGTGCACTGTATGAGCCCAGGGGAGGCGTGCTCACGGGGGCAGAGGTGGGCAGCGGGTTCGCCAGTGCTGGGCACCCCACCAGCCTGTCCCCATTTGTGGGCACGTAAAAGCGTTCAACAGCTGCCAGAGTGACACCACTGCCTGATGAGCCCCCTCCCCTATTTGTTGCTAATCACCTTTCCTGCTTCCCTCACTTAACGTATTCTGCGAGTTCTGGAGTGACCCAGTGGGACCACGCGGCTCTGCCGCTGATGCCTTCTCGCGGGGAAGGAGGCCAAAAAATCCAGAGCTGTCTTGGTGTATTTCATAAATCTGAGGTTCATTCGTGGTAAGCTAGGCTCACTGGAACAATGTGCGTTTTAACACAGCCAAATAAAAGGCCACACATTTAGGAACAAAGAATGTAGATCACACTTGCAGGCTCGGGGATTGTATCCTGGGAAGCAGTAACTGGAAAGAATTTAGGGATCATGATGAAAACCAACTGACTATGAGCTCCCAATTCCATGCTATGCCTGAAAGAGGGTAGGGATAGGGTCCAGAGTGACCTAGATAATTGGAGGATTGGGCCAAAAGAAATCTGATGAGGTTCAACAAGGACAAGTGCAGAGTCCTGCACTTAGGAAGGAAGAATCCCATGTACCACTACAGGCGGGGGACCGACTAGCTAAGCAGCAGTTCTGCAGAAAAGTTGTTGGGGATTATAGTGGACGAGAAGCTGGATATAAGTCAGTAGTGTGCCCTTGTTGCCAAGAAGGTCAATGGCTGTATTAGTAGGAGCATTGCCAGCAGATCGAGGGAAGTGATTATTCCCCTCTATTCGGCACTGGTGAGGCCACACCTGGAGTATTGTGTCCAGTTTTGGGCCCCCCACTACAGAAAGGATGTGGACAAATTGGAGAGAGTCCAATGGAGGGCAATGAAAATTATTAGGGGTCTGGGGCACACAACTTACGAGGAGAAGCTGAGGGAACTGGACTTATTTAGTCTGCAGTGAGGGGGGATTTGATAACAGCCTTCAACTACCTGAAGGGAGGTTCCACAGAGGATGGAGCTCAGCTGGTCTCAGTGGTGGCAGATGACAGAACAAGGAGCAATGGTCTCAAGTTGCAGTGGGGGAGGTCTAGGTTGGATATTAGGAAACACTATTTCACTAGGAGGGTGGTGAAGAACTGGAATGGGTTACCTAGGGAGGGGGTGGAATCTCCATCCTTAGAGGTTTCTAAGGCCCAGCTTGACAAAGCCCTGGCTGGGATGATTTAGTTCAGGGGTTCTCAAACTTTTGTAGTGGTGACTCTTTCACACAGGAAGCCTCTGAGTGCGACCCCCCTTATAAATTAAAAACACTTTTAAATATATTTAACACCAATGTTGAGTCTGAACTTTTGATGAGCTTAAACTTAACCCAGACTTGATGTCTCTGTCTGAAACTTTTAATCAAAGCTCTGACCTGCGAACTACCCATGACACCCCCCCTCCCCTTAAGTAGCCATCTCCCCTTTTGTCTTTTTAAATTTACATTTTAACCTGTTTTATCCTGTAGAATCTTGTTTGATTATGCATGACCATTACGATCTGTTAATCACTTTGTTTACTTCTGTGTATAAATATTGATGCTCACCCCTAATAAACTTGCCACACTTACTCCGAAGCCTTTTAAGCTAAGGATAGTGTGAGCCCGTTGATCAACGAATTGGTGTCTGGTCTCTGACAGATTGTGAGCCCCATACCAACTCCGCACGAACTCGGGTGCTGGAGAGGTGAGTAAGGACTTGCTTTTTACCTAACACCATTATAAATGCTGGAGGTAAAGCGGGGTTTGGGGTGGAGTCTGACAGCTCGCGACCCCCCCATGTAATAACCTCATGACCCACTGAGGGGTCACAACCCCCAGTTTGAGAACCTCTGATTTAGTTGGTGTTGGTCCTGCTTTGAGCAGGGGGTTGGACTAGATACCTCCTGAGGTCTCTTCCAACCCTGATATTCTATGATTCTATGAAAGAGCTAACATGAACTGTGGCTGTACAAACAGTGGGACTATCAAGTAGGAGTCGGGACAGGCGGTAATATTACCAGTGAATCGAGTTTTGGTGAGACCATTAATGGATACTGTGTCCAGTTCTGGGGTCTACACGTCAAAAAGGATATTGAAAAGTTGGAAACGGTTCAGAAAAGAGCTATAAGAATGATTCGAGGTCTGGAAAACCCACCTTAGAGGGAAAGACTAAAGAAGCTCAATCTATTTAGCGTATTGAAGACAAGGTTCAGAGGTGACTTGATCCTGGTCTGCAAGTACCTACACAGGGAGAAGATTTTGGATAGCAAAGGGCTCTTTAATTTAGCAGACAAAGGTATAACAAGCTCCAACAGTTGGGAGGTGAAGCTAGACGAATTCAAGCTAGAAATAAGATGCACATTTTTAACAGCAAAAGAGATTAATCCTTGGAACAACTAACTTAGTGTGTGGCAGGTTCTCCTTCAGTCAAAGTGCTTACATGGAGTACAGCTTAGCTCCACTGCAGAACGAGGCACGTTCTTACACCGCATTGGCTAACTCAAGGCAGATATCTTGATGTAAATTCCTAATGGAGACAAGGCACTGATGGTTTTTGCCTCTCAGTGGCTTAGTGAAGTCAGTTAGCCACATTGCTACACTGCAATAGCTACACTGAGGAAGAACAATTTTATTTATTTATTTTAACTTGACATGATGACTACTATTGATTATTTATTAACCATTTATATTCTGGCACCATCCAGAGTTCCCAGGTGGGAGGGGAGCTGGACAAATGTCTCCTGGTGCCTCAGGCACTCGATGCAGCCGGTCTCCTTACTGCAGCGGCTGCACGTAGCTCGCCAGGAACCAGCTGCGCAGCCTGTCCTCCTTCTGCCCTTCCACCAGCCACTGTCCGGCGTCTGCAGCACCGTGATCAGCTCCCCTGCCACGAAGCGCAGTCCCTGTGCCTGCCCGAGGCTTGGAGTTTGGGGGGGCAATGCCCCCTGATGTCCCAAACTACACCCATGTTAAAATGTGGGAGCATAACTCCCTGCCCCCCTTCCAGCCCCTCAATTCCAGTGCTGGTGATCCTAAGAGTACGATTTTACAGTCTCCAGTGTGTCCCCAAGCCCTGCTATCCAGCCACAGAGCCTGGAATCCCATCTCAAACTGCAGCCAAGATTGCCTAGCACAATCAATCCCTTCGAAATCCCAGGGCTGCTGCTTGCGCAGGCTCCTCAGCCCTGCAGAGCTCAGTGCTATTTTTCTGTCAGTGTTTATCCCATTACTTACTGGGGGCGGGAGGCTGCGTCCGGAGGGGCGTGTGCTTGGCAGGGTGTCACTAATACGGTAGCACCCCCTGGGACGATTGAGAGGCATACAATGCAGGGCTCCTCAGAATTGCTGGGGTGATCAGCCATTCTCTTAGGGGAGAAGTTCCAGGCTCCAGGCCTGCTGGCCCCTTCCAGGGCCCAAGCAACGTGTCAGTGGGATCAAGGCAAACCCATAACACAGGCTCCATTCCCATCCCACACAGAGACACTAACTGATGAAAGAAAAAAATATATTTTGTTTCTGAAATTGAGCAGACAGGCCGCAGCACGTATCTTTACTCTTCTGGCCTTTTTCATTGCAAAATCAACAGTGACCCACTAAAGTCAATTTTTCTTGCAAGTTCACACTCAATAGACAAAACAGCAATTTGACTTAAGCGTTCCTGTGCCATAGCAGATTGTCTGCAGTTTTTGATGAGTGCCGGCTTGCTGAAACTTCATTTGGCTTCTGCCACAGTCACTGGCAATGTGCAAAAAATGTGTAGGACTATGCACATTTCACTGAAAATTAGTTGTGTTTTGTTGTGGTTGTTGTAAATCTCATTAAGTGAGAAAAGTGTTGGCAGTTCAAATTCTTTTCCAAATGTAGACTTGAAGATTTTTTGCAGATGCAGCATTTCATGTGGGAAAATTCTTTGAAAGATCCATTGGATACTGGAGAACTGAACATTTGCCAGTGCCATCAGAACAGAATCTGTAATGGGCTTAGGCCAATATCCTGGATCTTTTAAAAAACATGAAGCAATACATAGTGCAGCACCACTCTCTCCTGCTTCTTGCAACCTTCCTGTGAATCGGGTGATGTTGCTGGCGATATTATTTGACTCTTTGGAAGTCATTAGGTTGGAATCACATGATTCATCTGGGTGTTTTTCTTCATCAATTTCCACAGTCTCTATATTGAAATCACCTTCACCTGCTGTTTTAATTCAGCCAGTTCCCCAGGTTGTGCATCGCTTGAGCTAGACTGTTCAGAGGCCTTGTCTGGAAAAACTGGGGGATTGTCTGGTGTCCTTTAGCTTCTTTATTTCCCTTTCTTTAAGCGCCTGATGTTTCTGGCTGCCTGATTTGTGTTTATAGCCAGCCATGGTATTAACGATATACTAGTGACAAATGCCCTCCAGGCACCCTGGAGGTATTGTTCCCTGTCCCTTGGAGCTGGTCACAGCCCTTCTAGGCACCCTGGAGGACCAGCTCACACTGATTGGCATGTTGCTTCTGTTCTCACACTGCTTCTGATTGGCTCAGGGGAATCTCACATGATTTCCTGGGATCCAGAGGTTGCATCGATATATTGGTACAAATGTTCCCCACCCGGCTCATAAATTAACCTTGAATCAAATGCAAACACCCACAATTGAGCCTGGATTTTGTTCTTGTGGTGAGGGGCTTGTGGCCTCTGACGGGCCCTGTGGCCAGGCAGGCCCTGGTGAAGTTCAGGGCTAAGAAAAAGGCTGATTGCTGTTTGTATTGAAGCAGTGACTTTAGACCAGCTGAGAGCGGGGCCCTGTTGTACCAGGCATGGCACAGACATGGAGTGAGAGAAGAGCTCACAGTCTAAACAGCCAAGACAGACCTGGGGGGTCAGAGGGGAGTACGCCATTGTACAGGTGGGGAATGGAGGCCAAAATTTGGGGCCAGATTAGAGCTCAGCTTGCAGAGGGCCTGGGTCTGAACATCCGCAGCTCCGCTCAGCCCCCAGGTGGGGTTTGTTGAGGACGCGTCCTGAAACTTGTGAAGGGCTAGGTTGTCATTTGAAGCACAGCCCTGAGCCAGGGTCGGAGCATCAGCCACCCCTTCCCAGCAGCAGCCTGGGGTTCCCAGCCACAGGCACTGACTCCGTGGATGCTCTGGGGCTGGAGCACCCACTGAAAAAAAATAGTGGGTGCTCAGCACCCACCCGCCACAGCTGTTTGGCAGCTTGGGGAGGGGCCTAGGAGAGGGTGGAGAGCAGTGAGTGGTGGGCGGGCGGGTGGGGGCCTCGGGGACAGGTTGGAGCAGGGGCAGGAAGAAGTGGAGCGAGGGAGGGGCCTCGTCAGAAGAGGTGGAGTGGGGGGGAGCCCAAGTCACAGTGAAGTTCTTAAAGACACAGCCTCAGTTCACCTCCCATGGCTAGATGGATCGAGCCTTCCTGCTGCTGTGTGCTGAGTGTAACTTGATGCCACCTGGGAGGAATTCCTAGAACAGAACTCACAGAGCCAACGATTTGCTTTTTGATTCTCAGAAGTGAAATTCACTGAGATAGGGCAAGATCTTCTCCCTTTGTCCATCACAGCTGAATTAATTGTCTGGCCAGTGCTTAGCAGAAGCTCTAATCTCGTACAGCTAACTAAGCCTGCCTGGCGGCTATACGCTTATAATAAATGAGTTGTGCCAGACACACTTGATTGCTTGCTTCAGTGGAGTCTGATGACGGGAGCGCAGCAGCTGCAGCACAGAGGAGTAACAGGAAATGCAGGGTCTTGCTGCCCAGCAGCACCCTGAGTTGTGGGGAAGGCTGTAGCAGAGGCTGTGGGAGTTGGGTCACATTCACTGGTATTTGGTGCTGTATAAAAACTAACATGTACATAGAGTCAAATTTTCAAAAGCACCTCAGTGATTTGGACACCCAAGTCCTGTTTTCCAAAGTGACTTAGGTGCTCAGGGCTGTATGCTCAACAGGCGTTAGGGAGGCCCTGTTTGATGGCTGGTGCTGTGTTCTGGGCTTATGTCAGCTGCCCTGCCCCGGAGACAGGGAACAACACTGCCCCCCACCTCCAGTGAGTGCCCCTGCCTCAGGTACTGCCTCCAGCATCACCACTGTACCCCCAGCTCCCTCTGTACCCCCTCAAATACAGCGTGGATTCTAAACTCGCCCACTTCCCAGGGGTTGGCTTCATTAGCACAGCAATAAGGCCCAGTGCCTCAAAGCTTTTTTGGTGCCTCTCTGCCTCTTTAGGTGCCTAAATCCACCATTTAGGTCCCACTGACATTTTCAAAACTGCTGCTCAGCTGCTGCCTATTAACCCACTGGTGCCTAAGTCTCCTAGGGGCATAATTTCCGCTGCTCAGCATTTGCGGAGCCATCTAAGCCCTGAGGCGGCTCACAGCTAAGGAGCTGCCCGGAGCCCTGGCTCAAGCTGAAGCCCTGGATGCTCAGGTGAGGTGTGCCCTGCCTTTCTTGCCAGCAGGGCCCCGTCCCGTCAGCCTGCTCAGAGCACAACTAGGGCTGACACCGGTCAGACCCCACAGCCACAGGCACCGAGCGCCTGCCGAGGGAACAGGGAAACATAGGATGAGTGTGAGAGAGGTCTCGAGTGTGAGCTGGAGCCCGAGAGCGAGGGTGTGGGCTCCCGTAACCACTAGCGGCTGGCCTGGCTTAGGTGCCTACCTCCAGGAGAGGGTAGCTGCTGAGGATCCTGAGGGAGGGAGCTGCTTTCTCTGGCTCATCAGCCAGCTGCACCAGGTCACCTGTTTAGGCCCCTTGCCCCTCTCCTCAGCATTTCACTCCTGCCTAGCTTAGGCAGCTCCCTACTCAGTGAATGGGCTTTTCCTTAGGCACCTCCCTCTCCCCATTCCATGTATAGGGAGCCTGGACGCCTAGCTCAGGGCTGCAGATCCCACCAGGCAGCCAGCCATCAAGGGCGTTGGTGCTGCAATGCTGAGCGGTCCTTTGAGGATTTGGGCTCATGATAATACAGTTCTCATCAAACCTCTCCCCAGTCGTGGCTACTCCAACAGTCCTTCCTCCTCCTCAGCCGTCAGCCTGCCAACCACCGAATTGTGTGACCGGTTCCTTCAATGCGGGACACCTGGGCTTTGTTGTGCATTGCACCATCACAGGTGCAACTTCCAATGGGTTTTTACCGTAAAACCTGTTTTAAGGATGTTTCCTCCTTCCATGAACCAAATGCATCAATTTGGGGCTGGCAAGGGGGTCCCTGCTGGGCCTTCTCATGAGGCATTGAGGGAAGGCAGACTGGGGAGCTAGTGCCTGCTTTCGCAGAGGTGCTGCGCATCTGAAAGAAAAGACAGGCAGAGGCTCGGAGGAGAGACTAGAGACACACGATCTTAAGAGGGAAATAGTATGAGAAAGGCAGAGGAAAAGAAAAAAAAATCGCATGAAGTGGAAAGCAAAGGGTGGGTGCAGAAAGGTGCGATGAATCCTCAAAAGTGCCACATTCTACTTCATTCTCCTTCATGGACTGCAACAGGAGCAGCTGCTGTTCCCCTTTCCCCCCCTTACGCACTTTTGCTGGTAGGGCTGAAAATAAATCCCAATTGCCTTCCCCACCCTGCTCTCGGATACAGTCAGACTCACTTCCAGCCTGGGTCTGACTTCATTAACACAGAAATTAACAACACAATCATACGTTTCAGCTCAAACTTTCTTCCCATTCTTGGCTGCTCCAAGGGTTCCTCCATCTGGGCTGGGCTGGTCAGCCCACACCCTAGATCCTCTTTTCCTAAAGAACCACGCCTACCTCCCTTATATCCATATGGGAAAACAAGCCATCTGCCTCAGCAAGTCAGCAGAACCTACTTAGTACTTACCCCATTCCCCAGTAGGTTTAGCACCTGCTAACAGGATGGGCGTTCCAGGCAAACCCAGCCAGCTTGTCCTGTCACTGCATTCACTTTGGGCTATCAGACCAGAAGGAAGACAACAAATTAGAGGAAATTCAAAGGAAATACAGCATTGATCAGTGTTTATATAGAAACTTCCATCCCAGAGCCCCAACTTTACCAATGCAGGCATCTTTTTACCCATCGAAAAGATACAGCCACTTCTACGGCACATGAGACGCCTTTAAACCTCATTTAGCAGCAATACAAAACAGCGTAGGACCAAAAATGAAGCCCATCTGCTATTCAGTTAAATCTTTAGGGGAATTTTAGGGAGGCAAAATGCAATTACTTACATTGGAGAGTGGCCAGGACACTGGGGCTAAGCACCCCTAAGCTTTGCAAAGCACATATGGGGGTTTTAATTACCAAAAGTGGTCAGAGCCTTGGTTTTATGTATCATCGGAAAAATGACAACGCCAGCCACAATGTCCCTTGCAGAGTCTGGGGTGTTGGCTCAGCCCTGCCAGAAGGGGAGGATTCTCACCTCCTTTCTGCGGGGTTCTTGGGAGGTCTCTCATTCAATATTGACTAGCTCAAGGCTGTTGAATTTCTTGGCTCTGATGTGACCCCCAGCCGTAGTTGTTATATGGTGGTTAGGGCACTAGCTTAGGACTTGGAAGACTCCCAAAGAGCAACCTGAAAGGACAAAGCCTTGCTAAGGTAGGGCCCCTTGCTGCAAACATTCAAATTCATTCATCATTCATTGGCAGTAGCACCCATGATTATCATTAGTGTTACCATGGCAGTGCTTTCCAGACACTAAGGGAGTCTCTGTTCTGAGGAACTCCTGATCTGAGGAATATGACCAGGTGGGGGCATGGCTGGATTGGCTTCACTCACCTCTCTTATCAGTTTTCCAGGTCTGATTAGGAGTAGCTGGAGAAGTTCAGTCTCCTCGGGTCAATGGGGTAATGTAAGAATTGCTGACAGCCCAGGCACGGTGGTAAAGCTGAAACCTTGGCCTTAGGTCAGCCTTTCTTTAGGTCCTCATCCTGCTGGAAATGGTAAGTATTTCCCGAGCTCTCCTTTTAGCGGTGACAGTCCGTAGGGAAATGCCCTTGGCTGGCAGATGGAGCAGACACACAGCAGAAGAACCAATGCTTCCCTTATTGACTGAATTCTGGTGGCCCCACTATGTCACCCAAGGGAATGGCTGTCCCTGGGCTTAGCTGCGGGGCTGCAGGCAATGTTGGCTGGCAGGCAGCGCATGTGGCTGTATTCCTGGCCACTGAAGTCTGTACTCCTCACACTAAGGTTACTGTTCTCCCTTCACTTCCCGGTCACAGGCCATGCACCCTGTTGTCCCCGCATGGCTCAGGGAATGGCAGTTGATAAAAAATGCCATTCTCACACCCACAGTTTCTTTGCTGCTGCTGCTATTTTCAGCAAGAGAGGGAGTAACCATCCGCTCTGCAGAGCCATGCAAACCCTCCTGTTGTGGCTCATCACTCTCTTGGTTGGGCGTGCCATATACCAATACCCTAGTCCTGAGCTTGCCGAGTGGAGGGCTCTGCTCCACTCCTCCCAGAGGCCATGGGAGGTGGTTTTATGCTGCCCAGACTGCTGGGGGAACGTTACCTGGAGGTTTAGATGCATCAGGAGGCAGCAGCTTAACCTGGACCTTTTCAGACATGCCCAGCTCTACTGGACATTTCCTTATTCCTGTTCCTAGGGCCTGATCCAGTGTAAATCAGGAGTAAGGATAGTCGTTCAGGTGTAAAGCCAGTGTAAGTGAGAGGGGAGTCAGGGCCCTGGTTTTGGCTATATGCCTTGATTTCTGATGTTCACAAGAAGATGTTTCTGTGTCACAGTCTTGGCAGGGTGGTTTGTCTAAGTGTCTTCTCTGCCTCCTGCTGGCCCTCAGCCAGTGAGAGTCCCAAGCCCCTTCTGAGCATCCCCTGCGCCGTCCAGCCCCTTCTCCTCTAAACACTCACAGACATAACAGACCTGCTGTCCCAAAGGGAACAGCGAACACGCCAGCCTGAGCAATTCAGCTCAGGATCAGCTCCTTGTCCAACACCACAGCACTGAGGTATAGTTACAGTGACAACAACAAGAACTTTATTATCAAAGATTCAAGAGTCATATGCTAGTGAGTACGAATATTGGAAACAATCGGTCACATATGAGACAAAATCATAACATGCTTTCTACAGACTCAACTTACCGGGTTACCCTCCTGTCTAAATATATCAGAGGGATAAATACCAGGGAGGGAGAGGAATTATTTCAGCTCAGTACTAATGTGGACACGAGAACAAATGGATATAAATTGGCAGTCGGGAAGTTTAGGCTTGAAATTAGATGAAGGTTTCTAACCATCAGGGGAGTGAAATTCTGGAACAGCCTACCGAGGGAAACAGTGGGGGCGAAGGATCTCTCTGGCTTTAAGAATAAGCTTGATAAGTTTATGGAGGGAATGGTTTGATAGGATAACGTGATTTAGTCAATAGGTTAATAATGTGCCACCACTGGTAATTAGTACCGAGGGTCAATGTTGGGATATTGAAAGTCTTTTTCCTGAGTGTCTGGCTGGAGAGTCTTGCCCGCATGCTCGGGGTACAGCTGATCGCCATATTTGGGGTCGGGAAGGAATTTTCCTCCAGGGTAGATTGGCAGTGGCCCTGGAGGTTTTTTGCCTTCCTCCGCAGCATGGGGCAGGGGTCGCTTGCTGGAGGATTATCTGCTACTTGAAGTCTTTAAATCAGGATTTGGGGACTTCAACAACTGAGTCAAGGGAGAGAATTATTTCAGGAGTGGGTGGGTCAGCTTTTGTGGCCTGCATCTTGCGGGAGGTCAGACTAGATGATCATAATGGTCCCTTCTGATCTTAAGTTCTATGATTCTATGATTCTGTCTACAGCCGTTTATCTCACCCCAGGTCTTCTACAGCGTTTCAGCCAGGGTTGGCTGAGACCCTGTTCATGAATGCAAATACAGTGCTTGTTTATTTCCTATGTGCAGGATAAGAAGGTATCTTCTTTGCCTGCTACTTATACTCCTGTGATGGGACTCCCACTCCACACAAGACTAGAAGGGGCTAAGGGGCAGGTGGGCCAGTTACCTGCCCAGGCTGCACCTGGGGGAGGAGCCAGGGAGCAGGGGTTGTTTAAATAAGGATCAGCTGGACAGCCACAGGAGGGGTCTGTAGAAATCCCAGGAGCTAAATGCAAATGGAGGCTGCAGGGGAAGCAGTTTGCAGTCACGCCCTGGGAGAAGGGAGGAGTGTTTGGGGCTGGAGATAGGTAGCCCACAGTTATTCCCTGAGAGAAGGAAGTTTGGGCCGGCAAACCCAGCGAAGGGGGAGAGCCAGGAAGGTAGGAAAGGCTCAGGGGAAAGGCAGCAAGGTGTGGCCCGGGGTAGGACAGACCTTGGCCACTGTGTAGAGGGCCCTGAGCTGGAACCCAGAGTAGAGTGTGGGCCCAGGTTCCTCTACTAGACACTGGGGAAGTGGTATGGACTAGACAGCAGAGAGTGGACTGCCTGGGATAGTTTGCCCTGAAGGACTTTGTTACCCTAGAATGGGAGGACCATAGCGACCTGGCCAGAAGGCCAAGTCTGGAAGAGGAAGCTGCAGCTCCTTGAGCAACTGGGGTTGCAGGGTGAGACAGGTCTGGTGAAGAGACCACGAGAGGAGGATGCAACACCTGAAAAGAGCTAATCCCCACAGCCACCAGGAGGAGGTGCCCTAGTGGTGAGCGGACCCTGTGACAACTCCCCAGAGTTCATGGTCTGTATTCAGAGACAGGATAATCAGGTGTGGCTTGTTTTTCCTTTGCGTTGCTTCCCTGATGACTTCACATCTCTTGATAACTGGCCATCTATTGTGTTACCTTACAATGCTTCATTTACATCTGAGAGGCAGAGAGGTGAATCCAGATCTCCTGTCTGACTGA